>NC_045599.1:115332765-115658765 GCF_009762305.2 Zalophus californianus
TGAGATTTTGATGATAATGTCTGATACTACAGAACTTGGTCCTCTTGTTTCACTGAGGAAAAGAGCATGTCTGTAAGACAGGTGTGACATTTGGACACTTGTTTTCTTTTTTTAAAGATTTTATTTATTTACTTGAGAGAGAGAGAGAGTGCCCAAGCAGGAGGGAGGGGCGGAGGGAGAGGGAGAAGCAGACTCCCTGCTGAGCAGGGAGCCCCACATGGGGCTTGATCCTAGGACCCTGAGATCATGACCTGAGCCAAAGGCAGACGCTTAACCAAATGAGCCACCCGGGCACCCTTGGACACTTGTTTTCTTTACCATTTCCATATTCTGCCTTTACTGAAACTGTTCTTTTCCATAGAGGTTTGTATGGCTTGGTCAAAATAAAAAGAGATGAAATATAGATACAGGAAGATGTCTATTATTTATTAAGTACAGTGGTTGATATGATATGGCTGTAAAATTAGAAAAAGTATATATTGAATAAATATGAAACATTTAGTGTATATATAAATGAGATGTTTTATACATTATGCAATAAATTAATATGCAATATTAGGGGATTAAAGAGGGATTTGCCTTCCTACTTTTAGGTATTATTTGAATTTTTGTAATCAATATATTAATTTTGTAAAGAAAAAAATACATATGTTTATCAATTATCTTTGGCTATCTTTTAGGAGACCCCTAGCCCTCTATAAAGTGAAGTAACATTTTTTAATGGATGCTCAGGTGCCTAAGGATAAAAGATATTTTCAGGCAGACTCTTGGTCAGACGAGAGAACCCTGAGTATTGGGGTTTACCAATCCTCAGAGATACAGTTGAAGAGAATAAACACAAAGAGTTCAAGTATTTAAATGAAAAAGTGAAGGTTGCCTCTGGTCGTAAATATGTGGCTATTCATTTTTATTATACAGCTAGTGTGACTGATGCCTTTGACCCACAAGGAGACAAAAGAAGAGACAGATGTGATCTCCTCCCTTAAGGATTATCTAATTAAGGTATAGAGTACAGACCTGAACAGCAATCCACTAATCCCAAAGCAACCTAAAGCCAAGTGCATAACAATGTGGTGAACATGGTATATACATAATTTAAAGGAATTCAAGATAGGAAAACACTCAGCCTAGTTAGTCATGGCCATTATATTTCCAGGAAAGGATTATTTGAAATCAACAAATCTAATTCAAAAAATAAATAATAAATATTAAGACGAATAAGTCATACTTAGTGTTCCCCAGAAAATTATAATTTTTATAATCTTGAGAGAGAAAATGCTATGGGATGAAGGAATCAGTAATTACTTTTTCTGAAGACATCGAAATGTTATAACATATGGAAAAGACCTCAAAAGATGGGAATTATTTTATTACAAGAAGAATGGCTAGATCAATATGCCAGGCAAAAGCACAGTAAGCAGCATAAATGTATGAAGAGTATAGGATTCTGGGGCAGGTCGTTGATTGGAGTTTGGGAAGATTAAATGGTGCAAGTTCTAGAATGACATATTAAGACATTTAGACTCCATCCTGTAGGTAATGTAAAGTCATAGAGGGTCATAAAAAAACGACTAGATCTGTAATGGTTACTACGAAATACATACAAAAAAGTGTAATTCAGAAATTAAAACAACAGTTCTCGCCTGCACAGGCGCAGACCCGCTTCAGAGGACAGGATGTGTGCACAGCTTTTCAGGCCCAGTGGAAGTTTCCACAATGCTACGGAGAAAGACGATAGCTACTTCCTTGAGATGGCATTCCCAGTGTAAATTGGAGGGCCAGACCGTGACCCGGTCCAGCGTGATCACCTTCTGTCTGGACTGGAAAAGTGTTGAAGCAGCATTCAGCTGCGGGAAACCTTTGCCTTCAGAGGATCGTGAGGGGTCCCAGACCTTTGTCACACCACTTGTCATCCTTCGAGGCTTGAGGAGAGAGCTTCATGCCATTTCTGAACTCTTCCGAGAAAGTGAAATGGGCCAGCTCTGTCACTGCTCTGCCTTCACCTCAGACAGACAGTTCTGAGTCTGAAGATATCTTGACACCCTGTGAGACACCCAGAGGGTCTCTGGGAGTGGATTCTTAACCCCAAAACAGCCTGCAGATGAGCAGGCGAAGCCCTCAGACACAGAAGAGGAGCCTGGCGACCACCTGGCTTGAGACTTTGCCTGCAGGGGTGGTGCTGATGGAGAAACGTGGACAGCACTGGAAGCTGGGATCCCTCCAGACCAGGTGACTAAGGCATTGTTTATGAGGGTACATTCCGTTTACAGGTGGGCAGGTGCTTGGGCTGGGCCCAGCCGTCTGTGAGCTAGGGCAAGGGAAGGGGAATTCCTTTTTGAGAGTGGGAATGGAACCCATATCCCAGATGCAGACCTGCTTCTGGACAGCTTTCTCTTAGACCTTGACAGCAGATCTATCCACCTACAGGGGTAATGAATATACAGTTTGTATAACATAAAATTCACCATTTTATTTTATGTTTTTTTAAATTTTATTTGTTTGACAGACAGAGAGAGACAGCGAGAGAGGGAACACAGAGGGAGCGGGAGAGGGAGAGGGAGAAGCAGGTTTCCCACTGAGCAGGGAGCTCGATGCGGGGCTCAATCCCAGGACTCTGGGATCATGACTTGAGCCAAAGGCAGACGCTTAACGACTGAGCCACCCAGGCACCCCAAATACACCATTTTAAAGTGTATAATTCAGTGGGTTTTAGTATATTCATAATATTGTGTAACCATCACCACTGTCTAATTCCAGAGTATTTCCATTACCCTACAAGGAAACCCTGTAACTTTTAGCAGTCACTTCTTAGTCTTCCTTTTCTCCAGCTCCTGGCAACGACTAATCTAATTTCTGTTTCTATGGATTTGCCTATTCTGGACATTTTATATAAATGGAATCATACAATAAAAAAAAAGCAAAGCAAAACAAAAAAAAAAACAGGAAAAAAAACCCCTCTTCAGAAAGAAAGCCTATGAAATAAGCTCCCATAGTTTCTCAAACAGGTGCTGTTGACATTTGAGGCATGCCTATTTAATCACACCGAAGATAATTCTGACCAAAAGACATTAAAATGTATACGGTTTTTGGCACACTAAACCCTTTCCTATATAACACTGAAACAATAAATCTGAAAAATAATAGTTTAAATAATAGTTTTATTTATTGTCACAGCTTTTGGCTAAAGGTTGTACAAAAAAGAAAACCCCTGAAGCAATATCAAAAACAAAACAAAAGGCATGAGGCACAAGAAAATCACAATGTTACTTCAAAGTTCTTGTTGGCTTCTAACTTCTATTACTATTACTACTACCAATTGCTGCTTACATTTTATTGAGTTCTTTTTTTTAAAGATTTTATTTATTTGACAGAGAGAGAGACAGAGAGAGAGGGAACATAAGTAAGGGGAGTGGGAGAGGGAGAAGCAGGCTTCCTGCTGAGCAGCGAGCCCGATGTGGGTCTTGATCCCAGGACCCTGGGACCACAGCCTGAGCCGAAGGCAGACGCTTAAGGACTGAGCCAGCCAGGCACCCCTTTTTATTGAGTTCTTGCTATGGGCTATATATATATGTCTTTTAAAAATATTTTATTCTGGAGAGAACATTTAACATGTTAAGATCTACCTTCTTAACAAATGTTTAAGTGTACAGTATATTATAGTTGACTAAAGGTACAGTGTTGTACAGCAAATCTCTAGAGCTTATTTTGCTTGATGAAACTTCATTATGACTGTTGGTTAGTAACTCCCTATTTCCTCCTCCCTCCCCCCACAACAGCTCTTGGCAAACGCCATTCTGCTCTTTGATTCTATGAATTTGACTATTTTAGATACCTTATGTAAATGGATTCATACAGTATGTGTCTTTCCGTGTGTTATTACACTTAGTATATTGTTGTCAAAGTTCAGTTGTTGCATATTGCAGAATTTCCTTTTTTTTAAAGGCTGGATAGTATTCCATTTTATGCATATACTGTAATTTCTTTATCCATTCATCTGTCTGATGGACATTTAGGTTGTTTCTGCATCTTGGCTATTGTGAATAGTGCTGCAATGAACATAAGAGTGCTAATATCTCTTTGAGATCCTGATTTTAATTTTTTTGGGATAAATACCTAGAAGTGGAATTACTGGATCATATGGTAGTTCTATTTTAAAATTTTTTGAGGAACTTCTATACTGTTTTCCATAGTGGCTGCATCATTTTTGCATTTTTACCAACAGTGTACAAGGGTCCCAATTTCTCTACATTCTCACCAATGCTTTTTTTTTTTTTTTGAATAATAGCCATCCTGACAGGAGTGATGTGACATCTCATTATAATTTTGAATTGCGTTTTCCTGATCATTAATGACTTGAGCGTTTTGTCATATACCTATTGGCTATTTGTAATGTCGTCTTCTTTTTTTTAATATTTTATTTTTTTAAAGATTTTATTTATTTATTTGACAGAAACATAGAGAGAGAGCACAGATAGGCAGAGTGTCAGGCAGAGGGAGGGGGAGAAGCAGGCCCTCTGTGGACCAGGGAGCCCGATGCGGGGCTCGATCCCAGGACCCTGGGATCACGACCTGAGCCGAAGGCATACACTCAATCGACTGAGCCACCCAGGCGCCCTTCTTCTTCTTCTTTTTTAAAGATTTTATTTTTAAGTAATCTCAACACCCATTGTGGGGCTCGAACTTGCAACCCTGGGATCAAGGGTGCCATACTCCACCATGAGCCAGCCAGGTACCCCAATTTGTATGTCTTGTTTGGAGAAATCATGATGCAAACTCTTAGCCCATTTTTTAATTGTGTTATTAGTTTTTTTTTTATTATTGAGTTGTAGACGTTCCTTATATATTTTGGATATTAACCCTTTATCAGATAGATGGTTTGCAAATATTTTCTCCCATCTTACAGGTTGCCTTTTTACTCTATTGATTGTTTTCTTTGCTGTGTAGAAGTTTTTTAGTTTGATATAGTCCCACTTGTTTATGTATTTATTTATTTTTGTTGCCTGTGCTTTTGTTGTCAAATCATTGTCAAGGCCAATGTCATAAAGCTTTTCCCTTATGTTTTTTCTAGGAGTAGTTCTACAGTTTCAGGTCTTACATTTAAGTCTTCAATTTATTTTGAGTTGATTTTTGTGTATGGTGTAAGATAAGGATTCAATTTCATTCTTCTGCATGTGGCTATCTAGTTTTCCCAATACCATTTGTTGAAAACTGTTCTTTCCTATTATATATTCTTGGCACTCTTGAATATCAATTGACAATATATGCATGGATTTACTCCTGGGTTCCTTTTTCTGTTCTATCGGTCTATATGTCTGTCTTTATGACAGTACCATTGCTGTACTTTATAATATGTTTTGAAACCAGGACGTGTGATACCACCTTTGTTGTTTTTTTTCAAGATTGATTTGGCTATTTGTGGCCTTTTGTGGTCCATATGAATTGTAGACTTGTTTCTCTATTTCTGTAAAAACTGCCATTGGGATTTTGATAGGAATTGCACTGAATCTGTAGATCACTTTGGATAGTTTGGACATTTTAACAATATTAAAGTGAGTAAAGTAAGTCCATATATTATTCTAAATGCTTTACTTATAGGAATAATCAAAATTTTTTCTAATTCTAATTTTTGCTCCTTTTTTTTTTTTAAAGTAGGTTACACACCTAGTGTGGAACCCAACATGGAGCTTGAACTCACAGCCCTGAGACCAAGACCTGAGCTGAGATCAAGAGCTGAGCCATCCATGCACCCCACTAATTTTTGCTTTTTTTTTTTATAAATACACTTTACTATTTTTTAAAGATTTTATTGATTTATTTGACAGAGAGAGAGAGCACAAGCAGGGGGAGCAGCAGGCAGGGGGAGAGGGAGAAGCAGGCTCCCTGACAAGCAGAGAGCCCGATGCGGGGCTCAGTCCCAGGACCCCGGAATCATGACCTGAGCCGAAGGCAGATGATTAACCAACTGAGCCACCCAGGCACCCCAATTTTTGCTTTTTGAATAAACTGTTTATTTTAGAGGAGTTAAGATTTCCAGAAAAGTGAAGATAGTACAGAAAGTTCCATATACCTGACATTTAATTTCCCCTATTATTAACATTTTACATTAGTATGGTACATTTGTCACAATTAATGAATCAGTATTTTTTTTTTTTTTTTTTTTTTTTTCACATTCAAAATACTGATTTACTTTGGTAGCAAATGGTCTTTGAAGACTAATGAAGGTAGACAAGACCCGTTAAAGTGAAGTGGGCTATTTCAAATACTCAACAACTTACATAAAATTAAAAAAATTTTTTTTAAAGAGCTAAGCATCTGTACCAACTGATAGCAATGCAATATTATCTAGTTTATGATGACTTGAAACAAAACAAATGCCCATTAGGAAAAAAAAAAAAAGCTATATTTTAATTTTATCTAACGTACTTTCAGTCAATAGTCCAGTAACATTTTCCTCCCAATACAATACTCCCTCTTCTATAAGGCTGTTCCTGGGAGCCAGACACTTTAGGTTAATAAGGGAGTTAAGAGTAACTGCTTGCAGTTTAATAGACAATAACTTTTTGCGTTCCTCTTAATGTGCTAATAGTTGTGTCTAAAAAAATATGCAATTCTTAGAAAGGTACCATTTCTGATTTTTTATTATCTGTAACCTTTGGAAACTAATCACATGAAACTACAAAATTAGCAAATGTCTTGAAATCTGTATATAAAACATAAATTACCTCTAATTTCAAACTCTCATTAGTGTACCACTCAATCTTAAAAAAAAAAAAAAAAAAAAGGCGGCTCCAAAGATAGTCTTATACCATTCTTTAAAAAAGGAAACTGTTCCTTTTAACTTTACACCCACCCCACACCCCAATTTCAAAACACATCATTTAATTGTCTTGGTCATGGACATTTCCAAGATGAGATTTTATATTTCGCTCCCATAGCTTCTGGTTATCAGAAAAACCATGCTTTCCTTTATTGAAGGAGTTTGGTCCTGCTGATGTTGGTGTATCCCTTCCAATATTCTTCATCCTCATCTTTGCTTCTGGAGGCATTTCCTCTGGCTCACTATCTTCATCTTCATTAAAAGCTGCTGCTACTGAAAGGGTTTTTGGAGCAAGTGTTGGAACAGTTTCTTTAGGCTTACTTGATCCAAGTTTGATGGATATGGCTGAGGCTTTCTTTGTCGTCTGACTACCTATGGCAAATCCAAACTTGGAGATCTTTGTAGGCTTTGTTGGGAGGTCTGCAGCTTCTTCTTCAGCTGATCGCTTCTCAGCGCTGCGACTGGAACTTTCCCCTCCATTACTGGAAGAAACAGTCTTAGTTTTCACAGGTTTTTCTGCTTCTTCTTCAGGTCCTCCGGCGGCTCCAGCTCGCTGCGGTTTCTCAGGCTTCTCCTCTCCCGCCTTCCCGTCCGCCATTTTCCCCGCCGCGGCCAATGAATCAGTATTGATACATTATTATTAACAAAAGTCCATACTTTATTCACATTTGCTTAGTTTTCGTCCAATTTATTTTTACTGTTCTAGGACCCATCCAGGATACCACATAACCTTTAGTCATCATATTTCCTTAGGCTGCTCTTGGCTGTGACAGTTTATGGTATTTTTTTTTTAAAGATTTTATTTATTTATTTGAGAGAGAGAGAGAGAATGAGAGATAGAAAGCATGAGAGGGAAGAGGGTCAGAGGGAGAAGCAGACTCCCTGCTGAGCAGGTAGCCCAATGTGGGACTCGATCCCGGGACTCCAGGATCATGACCTGAGCTGAAGGCGGTTGCTTAACCAACTGAGCCACCCAGGTGCCCTATGGTATTGTTTTAATCATCACAATAATTACGTGTGGTACGACTGTTATTTGTTTATTTTTTTTTTACAGATGAGAAAACTGAGGCTAGGGTCATATGGAAAAGGGAGTCAACTCTGGAAATCTGGGCCAGAGCTCCCACTCTCAACCACTGTACTGCCCTCCTTCTAATATTGGCTACTGGATACAAGGTAAATAAACGTACGACACACCTGGACCAAGATATAAGGCAGCATGTGATAAATGCTTTCAAGCCCCCAAAGGTAAAGGTTATTTCTGGTTTGTAGGAGCTTAGTGAAATTTGAGAAAGATTTTAACAATGAGATGATGTTTGAGCTAGGCCCTGAGAATTAGGAGGAATAATTGTATAATATTTTATAGTTCCTTTTAAATATGTTAGAATGCCTGTCCCAATTCATTTTTATAACATCTCCAAGGATAGCTGAATGGTTTTGTCCTGGAGTGAATGGCTTGAGGAAAAGAAATTTTAGGTCATGGTTTGATAAACTTTCAATATCTAAACAAAGTCATAGAATTTCATTTTACTTGCAAAAGTATAAAACATTTTAACAATATGTTTTTTAATCTATGAACATTTAGTCTTCGAATTAGTTTGATCATATTCCCAAAATCCCAACCAATTAAAGATGAAGATGAGGTCAATTTTGTTTGATTAATGCATTGTTGATTCTTTTACACCATTCTGGCACCTAGAAAGTATTGAATAAATATTTGTTGAATGAGTGAATGAACCCTGATTCAATTCAGAGAAATGTTAAAGATTTCTTGATAATACAGTTGGCAGGTAGACGCTAGACAGGGTTTCCCTTCTCAGATGAAAACACTGTTAGAGGGTGCCTGGGTGGCTCAGTTGGTTAAGCGATTGCCTTCCGCTCAGGTCATGATCCTGGAGTCCCGGGATCGAGTCCCACATTGGGCTTCCTGCTCAGCAGGGAGTCTGCTTCTCCCTCTGACCCTCTTCCCTCTCGTGCTCTCTATCTCTCATTCTCTCTCTCTCAAATAAATAAAAATAAAATCTTAAAAAAAAAAAACACTGTTAGAGAATTCCCAGCATCTTTTAGGACTTGTACATGTTCAAACTCTCTGGAATCTCTATAAAGGAGGAACAGAGAAGTTCTAGAGAGTCTTTACCCTTTTGCTCTTCCCACCAACTTTCCCAACCAGAACACTAACTCTCTGAATTTGTAGAAATTCATTCACAGAATGTTCTAGGAGTGTGTTCTATTAATGTTTATAACTTTTCTAAAAGGTAAGAAGTAAGTCTTAGAATAGGAAGGTTTTGTATTTGAAATGAACTCTACCGAGCAATTATTTTTAAATGACAACCAATAGCCTTACTTTGTATTAACTGTTCACATGGGTCAACAATTAAGTGATTCATGATTGGTTTTATAAAGTAAACTTTTTTTTAAAAAAGATTTTATTGATTTGAGAGAAAGAGAGAGAGAGCACCAGGAGGGTAAGGGACAGAGGGAGAAACAGGCTCCCCTCTGAGCAGGGAGCCTGACATGGGCTTGATCCCAGGACTCCAGGATCATGACCTGAGCTGAAGGCAGAGGCTCAACCTACTGAGCCACCCAGGTGCCTCTAAAGTAAACTTTTTTAAAAAGTGCATTCTGGTTCAGAGGAGAATGTGATATGTATGTCATATACTTGAGCTTTAGAGGTTTGGGGAAAATAACCAAAATTTCCAAATTTGATATCAATGACAGGTAGGATTGAAAATATGTCCTTTGGAATTATGACCCCCTCCCCTCAGCCATTCCTCCCCCAACTAATGGAATATGTTTAAAAAAAAGAAAAACTAGCCAATTGGAAGTTGTCCTGGCCGATTAAATCTATTCTTGCATGAACCTTGGAAAACTGCCCTCTAGTGGAACTTACTGAAATTTAGGCCTAGAGAGTTCCAATAGAGATTTGTCTTTGGGTCAAGGGTTGGATAAAATTCTGTATCTTTTCTCAGATTTTTCTAAAGCAGTGGTGGAAATGGCAGTTTAAAGTAGGAAGAGTAAAGGTCAAATGTGACCCATAGAATATGCATTTAAATATTTTATAATTCTTTTTTTTTGGTTATTGGTTCATGTTAGTAAGACCTGTATTTTCCACGTGGTTATAAATGGGTAAAAAAGATGTTATAACTCAAAATAAAATTAATAAAATAGAAAAAGGTATAGGTAGACTAATTAATTTTATGAAGAACAGAGGCATGGTCATTTACTATGTGGTGACTAGTTTTGATGTTTGAGTTTTAACTGTGACTTTGAGAAAAATGGCAGCACCTTTAAATTTAAGCTTAAATTCTGTTTTGCGTACAATTATGTTAATATGTGGATACCTTGGAAATATTCAGACAATTCGGTGGATCTGTCCTGACAATCAAGGCAGAAATATGTATTGGCACCATGAGAGAGAAGCTCTGAGGGTCAACCTTATGGGCAGGGGAGTAGTTGTCTCTTACAGGGTTTGATTTGAGCCCTATTTGTTGAAGCCCTATAAGATGAAGGATATTGGATGAGAGAGCACCAGAGATGATCTTATGCCTTTCAAATATTCATTTGAATATTCTTTAGCCAACATTCCACCATTAGAGATGCATAACTTCAGTTCTATATACTTCCAGTCAAGAATTCTTTGTCAAAACCTAGGCCATTATCAATGAATACTTTAATTACCGACAAACACCCTAATGCATTGTTTTTCCATTGGAGGACCATCTGGATCAGAATCACCTGGCAGATCTGTTAAAAACACTGACTTAGGGGCCTGGCGCTAGACTAGTTTGGGCAGAATCTCAGGGTGGGGAGATGAATAAGCCATAGTGATTCTCATACCCAATGAAGTTCTTGAATCCCTGAAATGATATATTGAGAGCTCCTGAGAGCAAACTTCTTTAGAATACAGGATAGGCACCTGAGTAGGAGTAAGGACTATGCCAAGATGAAAGAGAGAGCAGAGATTGGGTGAATGGGAGATATCAAAGCTGAACTTCAGCCCTTTGATGATTCTGCTCAGGGTCAGTCCCTAGAAGAGTTAGTGTTATTCTGGTTAGTGACTCTATGACTAATTTCCCTCATCAAGAAATGAGAGACATGAAAAACTTTTGGAAGTGGCAGTGGTAGCCCATTAGAATGCATTGAAAAACAAAGAATTCTCAGAGATAAACTTCCGGAACTTAACTGAGCCCCGACGGGTAGAGGCTCTTCATTTGTGCTAGCTCTAGTGACATGTGGTGTAGATCCAGATATGTCCCGTGTCTTGTGATTACAGTCTTTCTTTTGAAAACAGTTGCTGACAATCTGTCACTCCTTTGTTAAGGCTCAGCCCGTTTGAAAATGCGGGGTATCAGCTGCTGTTGCTGTAGGTCCATTTCTGTTTTCCAGCAGGTGGGTGTGTCTGTTTCTTTCCTTTCATCTCCATCCAGGCTTTCTTCTTTCAGGCACTTTCCGGTTTGTCAAGCCAAGTATGCCTGTCATGTTGGAACCCAGCCCTGGGACACTCACCAACTTCTCTTTGTGTTAGTATCTCCCTTGACTATGTTTCCATTCTTCCTTATTTTCCTAAAGCCTTCCAGTTCATTTGTATGGTCACCTACATGTCCTGTTCTCCTTATTGTGGGTGCTCAACAGCTGCCAGTTACCCTTGTAGCCTCACCTCCTCTGTGTTTTCACTTCATTTAGACCCCTTTCCAAGGGGTCACCTTGGCTGTTCTCTTTCTCTTCTCCTTCTTTCTATTATTTTCTGTATCAAGTCATACTAAGTGCTGTGACAGCTTTTCTGAACTGAAACTTAAGAGTTTAGTAGAAAGAGAGTGGGTTTCAGACTCAGGTTAGGGTTGGAATTCTCTACTTATTGGTAGCTCTGAAAATATTAATTCTGTCATGGAGTTGTAAAAATTGGATTAGATAATATGGAAATATGCCAGGCACATCCCCCATACCCATAGATGTTCAATACACAGCAGCTATTATTATTCATATTATTTTTGTATGAAAATGTTCTATGTTACTATAACCCACAATGCTTTTCTTCCTTTGTACTTGTGTGGATTTTCTTGCATTTGGGGTTCCAAGAGAGGTGGGAGACTAGAATATACAGCCCTTACTCATGTGTCCCAAGAATAAGGGGACTGTGAGCAGGAAGAAGAGCTGTGATCTATAAACATGCTATCCACTGCCTACTCAGGCAGGGGTTCTCTCAGGATCTGGTAACCTTTACCTGAGTGTTGAAGTGGTTCCCTCTTTAAGCACAAGCCATCCCCAGAGGAATTTGCTTGCCAGAAGACATATGGTTCCTTCAGTTCCACTTTGTTGAGTTAAAGCTTTGAAGTCCTAATTGGACCAGCTCAGAATATCCTAGGTAAGTCCTACCCAGTGGGGCCATGGAGTCTCTACCGCATATATTATTGGTTTTTGCTATGTCCTGGCTCTGAAGCCAACACAGTTCTCCAGCTTTCTTTTTTTTTTATTTTTTTTATTTTTTTATTTTTTAATTTTTTTTTAAAAGATTTTATTTATTTATTTGAGAGAGAGAATGAGAGATAGAAAGCACGAGAAGGAAGAGGGTCAGAGGGAGAAGCAGACTCCCTGCTGAGCGGGGAGCCCGATGCGGGACTCGATCCAGGGACTCCAGGATCATGACCTGAGCCGAAGGCAGTCGCTTAACCAACTGAGCCACCCAGGCGCCCAGTTCTCCAGCTTTCTGATATGCTATTCTATTGCTGCCCATTTCTGCTATTCTGCACAAGAATTCTCTAGATTGAGGAGCCTATAGATTATGATTCCCCTGGCTTATTAGTCTGAGATCCCCAGGAGTGAGCTTCTGGTATAGTCTACTCTTCCTTTTTCAAGTTACCACCTCCATCACCTCACATAATTACTTTTGTGTGTGTGTGTGTGTGTGTGTGTGTGTGTATGTGTGTGTAGTGAGAACATTTAAAATTTAGTCTCTTAGCAACTTTTAGGTATATAATACAGTATTGTTAACTATAGTCACCGTGCTGTACATGACATCCCCAGAACGGATTGATCTTATAACTGGAAGTTTGTACCCTTTGATGAACATCTCCCTATTTTCCCACCCCCATCTCCTGAGAACCACCATTCTACTCTCTGTTTCTATGACTTTGGTTTTTTAAAAATTCCACATATAAGTGATATACAGTATTTTTCTTTGTCTTACTTATTTTACTTAGCATAATGCCCTCAGGCTTTATCCATGTTGTTGCGAATGGCAAGATATTCTTTTTTTCTTGTGGCTCAATAATATTCTATTGTATGTATATATATCACATTTTCTATAATCCATTCATCTGTAGACAAACTTTTAGGTTGTTTTAATTTTTAATTTTTTGAGGAACCTTCATACTGTTTACCACAGTGGCTGTACCAATTTCCATTCCGACCAACAGTGCACAGGATACCTTTTTCTTAACATCTTTTCAGTATTTTTTTTTAAATTGTTTTTATTTTTTAAAGATCTTATTTATTTATTTGACAGAGAGAGAGGGAACACAAACAGGGGAAGTGGGAGAGGGAGAAGCAGGCTTCCCACTGAGCGGGGAGCCCAATGTGGGGCTTGATCCCAGGACTCTGGGATCATGACCTGAGCCGAAGGCAGACGCTTAACGACTGAGCCACCCAGGTGCCCCTCTTTTCACAATTGTTATCTATGTTTTTAGTGGTAACCATTCTAACAGGTGTAAGGTAACATCTCCTTATGGTTTTGATTTGCATTTCCCTTATGATTAATGATGTTGAGCATTTTTCATGTATTTTTTATGACCATTTGAGTATTTTCATTAGAAAAATGCCTATTCAGGTCCTCTGCTCATTTTTAAATTGGACTGTTTGTTTTTTTGCTGTTGAGTTGTATGAGTTCCTTATATATTTTGGATATTAACCCCTTATCAGATAGATGGTTTGCAAATATTTTCTCCTATTTCATAGGCTACCTTTTCATTTTGTTGATTGTTTCTTTTCCTGTGCAGAAGCTTTTTAGTTTGATGTAGTCCCACTTGTTGAAATAAACCCATGCATTGCTTGGAGATAGTGCAGGTTTGGTTCCAGGCCACCCCAATAAAGTGAATATTGCAGTAAAGTGAGTCAAATGAATTTTTTGGTTTCCCAGTGCATATAAAAGTTATGTTTACAGTATACTGTAATCTATTAAGTGTGCAATAGCATTGTGTCTAAAAGATGTATATACCTTAATTAAAAAATACTTTATTGCTAAAGAATGCTAACCATCATCTGAGCTTTCAGGGAGTCTTAATCTTATTGTTGGTAGAGAGTGTTGCCACGATGTGAATGGCTGCTGACTGATAAGGGTGGTAGTTGCTGAAGGTTGGGTGGCCATGGTAATTGCTTAAAATAAGACAACAAGAAGTTTAACTCATTGATTGACTCTTCCTTTCATGAATGATTTCTTTGTAGCATGTGATGCTGTTTGATAGCATTTCACCCACAGTAGAACTTCTTTCAAAATTGGAGTCAATCCTCTTAAACCCTGCCATTGATTTATCAACTAAGTTTATGTTAGAAATCCCTTATTGTAGATTCTATCTCAAGAAACCACTTTTGGGGCACCTGGGTGGCTCAGTCTGTTAAGCGTCTGACTTCGGCTCAGGTCATGATCTCAGGGTCCTGGGATTGAGCCCTGCATCAGGCTCCCTGCTGAGCAGGGAGTCTGCTGGTCCCTCTCCTTCTGCCCCTCCCCCCACTCACGTTCTCTCTCTCTCTCTCTCAAATAAATAAATAAAATCTTAAAAAAAAACCCACTTTCTTTGCTCATCTGTGAGAAGCAACTCCGCATCTCTGAAAGTTTTGTCATGAGACTGGGAAAACTGGATAATCACATGCAGAAGGATGAAATTGGATCTCTGTCTTATACCACTCACAAAAATTAACTTGAAATGGATTAAAGACTTAAAGCATAAGACCTGAGACCATAAAAGTCCTAGAAAAAAAATAGGGAAAAAGCTCCTTGACATTGGTCTTGGCAGTGATATTTTGGATGTGATACCAAAAACACAGACAAAAAGAACAAAAATAAGTAAGAAAAATACTTCTTAAATTCTAAGTTATCTGTCAGAGTAGACAATATAGGCCTTTTCTTTCTACTTCTTACTCCTCCCCCAATATTACAGTTAAGCAGATAAAAATATGTCTGAAAGGCAATCAACCAACCAACCAAAAAAAAAAAAAAAATCCAACCTCTCCCCCAAATCTCTGAAACTGTCCCCAGACAGTCTCTCCCCAACCCCTTTCCTGCTCTTCCAGATTCTCTTCACCCATTTTGAACTATGTTTCCCTTGAACTTCCTTTTTACATCACCTTGCCCATCACTGGCGGCTCTGTCCCTGTTTCTGGCCACCCCTCAAACTTCACTCTCCTGAGGACCCTTAAGTAATTATTGTTTGTGCTTCATTTGATGCTACTGCTTAGTAGATGTGTGTGTTTGTGTTTAATTAGTAAGATTGTTTGCTTCTTGAAGGTACTGCAGTTTATACCCTCTAGAGAAACTAGGATACTGATTTCCAAAAAAGCAGCTGCTCAATAAAAATATATTGACTGGTTACTGATTTTTGCCTTAGTTATACTTGACAATTTTCCTGCTTATCCAGTCCTGCTTCTAGCCAACTTGGGATTATGTATGGCACCTAGAGACAAGAATGGTTTGGAGAACTAAAACCTAAAGATAATCTTATAAGCTCATTTAGAACAAAGGTTTACATCCCCCTATCAACTGAGACTTTTATCTGAGCTGAGTTGCAATAAACAACAAATTGGTGAGTTTCATTTGCTCTGCTTACTTTGGCTACTGTGAATAGCATAAGGAACACAAGTCAGAGTGAAGAAGCAAAGAATCTGCACAGGACAGGTAGCTTTTGTTTAGTCATGTTGGCCAAAGAGCAACACATATTAAGTGTATCATTGAAAATGTGTTTGAAGGGCACCTGGGTGGCTCAGTCGTTGAGCCTCTGCCTTCAGGTCAGGTCATGATCCTAGGGTCCTGGGATCAAGCCCCGCATCGGGCTCCCTGCTCTGTGGGGAGCCTGCTTCTCCCTCTCCCACTCCCCCTGCTTGTGTTCCCTCTCTCGCTGTGTCTCTCTGTCAAATAAATAAAATCTTAAAAAAAAAAGAAAATGTGTTTGACCTTTCTGTGTGGAGAAACAAGCATTGGACAATTTGTTTCATGATAGACTAGAACTAGTTTGGGAATGTTACTTTCTAACACCTAATTTTCCTCATGTATGAACCAAAGGCTAAGTGATGTTGTCCCTGGCAATGGAGATGGCCAAGTGCCAGTGCGGGAAATAGAAATAAAAAAGGGGTTGTGGCCTTTTTACTGCTGCCGGATGGATGGGCTCTTTCTCCTTCCTTCTGTGTCCTCACTACCTTCTACCCCCTGAGGGCAACAGCCAGAGGAAGCTTGTGCCCAGTGGAAAGCCTGTTGGCATGCTGAAGGGGTATCAGTTCTACCTCCCAGAAACTTCTTCAGTCCATCTACCTCTTTCCACCTCCACCATGACCTCCCTAGCAGTGGATTTATATTCATAATATTTAATAGCTAGTGCAGCACAAGGCACTGACCTATCAGAATGGAAGCTGGTTATAAACAACTAAAATAATCAAACTGGTCATTTCTTTTATTTGGAATCTAAGGTCCATTTACCTCTGGCCTGGACCCTGTAAGGGCTTCCTACGTGGACACTGCAGTACACTCTAATCCACTGCAAAATAACCAGAGTGATCTTTTTCAAGTGCAGATCTTACCCAGTCTTCTGTCTCCTCTCACATCCTAAAACCCTTCCATGGCCCTCCACAGCTCTTAAGGTAAAGACAACCTCCTTAACGTGGTCTTTAAAGCCTTACATAATTTGTCCCCTCTCTGCCTGTAATATAATTGATAGCCTATTTTCCACACAAAGCTGTAAGCTCCATGAGAGTAGGGACCATATTTGTTTTTTCCCCAGTGACTACCTAGTATAGTGCCTGACACAGAGCAGGAGCTCATTAAATATTCTTTGAATGCGGGGCGCCTGGGTGGCTCAGTTGGTTAAGCGACTGCCTTCGGCTCAGGTCATGATCCTGGAGTCCCGGGATTGAGTCCCGCATCGGGCTCCCTGCTCAGCAGTGAGTCTGCTTCTCCCTCGGACCCTCCCCCCTCTCATGCTCTCTCTCTCTATCTCATTCTCTCTCTCAAATCAATAAATAAAATCTTTAAAAAAAAATTCTTTGAATGAATAAATAAATCATGAAACAAGCCCCAATTTTCCAACATGTATCTTCACATCTAGTTCAGGATTCTTATTGTATATACATGTGAATGTGTTTTTAATCAATAGTTTCATAGAGAATTCTTGTTCATATTTCTTATATTGTTGAACTGTAACAGTATTTTCCTAGTGGTGGATGTCAGACATCTGGGAGCTATTCTGTGCTGCCTCTTCTGCCCCACCCCCAAATAAATAGTCATGTGGCACTCTAGTTCTATTTCCCAAATATTCTTCCAATTTTCCCCTTCTCTTCAGTCCTTGGCTATGCTCTGGTTCAGGTCTCATCATTTCTTGCAGTTGCTTCCAACCTGGTCTCCATACTTTCTTTCTTATTTCCCTTTAGTCCATCTTCTGCAGAGCTGCCAGGGTAATTTTCAAAAACCTTATTTAGTCATGTCATTCTCTTGCCTTAAATTCTTCAAGGTACCCACCCTACAGAGGATCAAGTTGTTGTACAACATATAAAAAAAACCCTTCATAATTTGGGACTCCTCTACTATGCTTTGAGATCTTATTCATTTAATAAATAGTTATTGAACACTTACTGTATGTGAGGGGATCTCTTGGAAATATGGTGAATAAGGTTGTACTTTCTTTGCCCTTATTGACAATACTGTCTAATGGTAGGCTAACCCCTTGGAGCAATCATACATAGATAATATTTGTGGTTCCCCAAACCTACGACACCCTCATATTTCTTTGTCATGACTAGAGTGCCCCTTCTGTTCCTCACCTCTACTCACATCTCCCTGACAAACTCCTATATATTTTTCAGGGCTAAATGTAAGAACCATTTTCTTGGGACACTTTGTCTGATTTCCTCTTGTCCCCCAGGGAGGATTTACTGTTCTTTCATTGTCCATCCTCTATCAGAGTACTGGTTACACTGTATTTCTTTTTCTTTCTCTTTCTTTCTTTCTTTCTTTCTTTCTTTCTTGCTTGCTTGCTTGCTTGCTTGCTTGCTTGCTTTCTTGCTTTCTTGCTTTCTTGCTTCTTTCTTTCTTTAATATTTTACTTATTTATTTGACAGAGAGAGAGCGAGAGAACGCGCACAATCACAAGTGGGGGAGTGGCAGGAAGAAGGAGAGGGAGAAGCAGGCTCCCCACTGAGCAGAGAGCTGGTTGTGGGGCTCAATCCCAGGACCCTGGGATCATGACCTGAACTGAAGGCAGATGCTTAACCAACTGAGCCACCCAGGCGCCCCCGTTTGTATTTCTTAATTTTTCTGCACACTAATGTATAAATGCCATATCACATATTTTGTCTTAGTTATCATCATCATCTCTCCAGAGAATAGAAGGGTACCTGTTAAATGGTGAGTAGGCATTCAATAGTTTGTTGAATGAGAAAATGTTTCCTTGGAATGTGGGACCCAAAATGATATGGTATATATTATGGGTCCTTCTGTGACAAACAGTTTCAAGGTACTAAGAAACCACAATTTATTGATTATTTGAAAATTATTATATTTTAAAATGTAGGGCTCTGTTTTATTCAATATTCTTTGTTTAAATGGAATCCAATTGTAAACTGATCTCATAATGCTTATTATAAACTATGATAATTAACTTGTATAACTTGAATGATGTGCACAACACTATAACAGATCTCATTAGTAAAAATTTTTGTTTGACCCTTTCCTACTTTGACTTATAATGGACTTTGGCATGGTCTGATAAGGTAAATGTTGATATTATCCCTCTTGGAATTTGCCAGATTTTATTCCTACTGATGGAGATAGACATTTTAGGAGTTCATTTTCAAGCTAGGTCTGTCAGCCATCTCCTTTTCCCCAGGACACCTATTTTTATTTCCATTTTTTGGTTATCCTTAAGCATAAAGTCAATGTTAACTACTTTCTGTGACATCAGACCCTGGTTAGAGCTCTCCAGTGTATGAGGATTTCAGTGAAGGGTTGTCTGGGATGGGCGTACTAGGGATTAATCTTGTCAGTGCACGAATATTTATTAAGCATGTGTCAGAACACATGCCCATCTCTCTGGTAAGGTACAATCAATTATTTCTGTTCTATTCTCCACTGTATTTCCAATGTCTAGTAAATGCTTGATGAATTTTTTTTAATTAATAAAATTTTGGAAAATATGAATTCTGTTTATGGAGGGGTTGGGAAGAAGTGTAGGGAGAAAACTATCCATTACACTCCTGCTATGCTCCAGGCCCTGTGTTCACACTTGCCACACATTATAAGTTTTACAAGAGTCCTTTGAGGTGGATGTGCTTATTTTATTTTTCATTTATCCCTTGTTTTCCCAGTTGCAGAGCTAAGCAGTAAAATATGAATCATATAAATAGTATTGTTGTATTCTTAGTTCTGTACTTAAACTGCCTCTGTTGACAGACCTTAGCTCTTTCAAAGTCCCCCGTCCCCAGTTATTATGGAAAATGGGGGCATCCCCTATGTAATCATGAAAATCATCTTGCATTTGACACTGCCTTTCCATTTGCCACATTGTATCTACCATTTTATTCCCCTCCCCAGTCTACTGTGGATATTTCCACCTGTGGATGTCTCCAGGGATTGGGCTGTGCAATACTCTATGGCACCAAGGCTGTTCCATTGTCACATCATGACCTGTTTTGTCCACAGATGCAACAGTGTCGTTGATCTTTGAGAAAAACAACTGGGTGTCCAGATTATCTCTCTCCAGCGGAGGATAAAGCATGTGGAGGGAAGGGCTGATGTGGAGCGAGGCACTCATCTGATGTGCTCTTACATGTGGTGGGGAATCAGGGGCATGGAAATTGCTGCTATGCTGCTGGTGGAGGGAGTGTAGCTGGAGCTTCAGGACAGAGTCTACTGTATGACTCAGTCCACCCAAAAATAAAGTTTGCTATTAAGATAAGTCTTCTAGCCCCTTGGGAGTAGGAGAGAAGTAAAAGAGATTTAGAATCTGATGGAAAATGTCCTTGGGGGAACAAGTAGTATGTCCTTATTTGTAGATAACCACAAAGGTTTAACTAGGTGGAACATATGACAAGAACAAAAAAATTAACCTGGTAGATACTGTTAGCCTTTTCCTCTCTCTCTACCTATGAAGGAAGAGGAGGTTTTTTGTTTTGTTCTGTTTTGTTTTTTTGCTTCAACAGTCCCAGGAACTGAGATTTTGTTCTGATCAATGTCTGGGGTATACTATTTGAAGGAACTCCCGAAGTCTAAATTGATATCCAAGACACAGGGCAGAGAGCTATTCAGGAAGAAAAATAGATTGAGATGTAAGGGATGCTGAGAGAAATAAAGCAGTAGTATGGACTAGAGTTTTTTTTTTTTTAAAGATTTTATTTATTTATTTGACAGAGAGATAGTGAGAGCAGGAACACAAGCAGGGGGAGTGGGAGAGGGAGAAGCAGGCTTCCCGCCGAGCAGGGAGCCCGATGTGGGACTCAATCCCAGGACCCTGGGATCATGACCTGAGCCGAAGGCAGACGCTTAACCGACTGAGCCACCCAGGTGCCCTGGACTAGAGTTTTAAAGGTAGAGAAGATAAGTGAGAGGGAGAGAGAAGAGTGATTACTGAGCAGCTGTTATGAAGACTTAAGAGATAACAATGGAAAAAGAAGGTCTTAAGGATATATGCTGTCTCTTTGAAACATTTCAGTAAAAATTTAAGGTGTTTTTAAGTGTATCTTTGAGTTTTGGATTTCTGTTCCTGTTGGATACAGCACTGCTCTAACACTGGCATGAGAATGGTTCACCTTTGTTTCACCATCTAATGGGGAGTCACGATGAAGCCATGAAACCATTGGCAAAGAGAGTGATGGAATGTGAGGTGCAGACAATGTTTCCAGAGACCAGACAAAGCAGGAATTAATATGGACTGTGGTTGTTGGTGAAGGTTTCAAAGAGTTTAATGGAATGTAGCTGGGAGTGAGATCTCAAAAAATATATAGGATTTGCATAGATGGAGAGAAGGAAGGACGTTTTGGCCAGTGGAAATTTGCCTAAGTAAAGGCATGAGTTATGGATGACCATTGTATCTAAGAGGGGCTAGTCAGAAGTTTAACCTAAGAGGAAGAGAAACAAGAGTGATGAGTAGTAACTGGGAATTAGAATGTATCAGTAAAGTGGGGTCAGGTTATGGAGGGTTTTAGAGGCTACACCAAGGAACCTGTATGAATTTTACAAAGGATAACATGTATTCTGTAGAGTGATGAAAACTAGAGTTTTAAAAATATTCATCTGGGGGAAGTGATTGACATGGAAAAGGAGACTTTTTGTTTTAAAAGTGTGTGTGTGAGGCATTTAGGGTTTGGACTTGGTGGAGAGGAAATGTTGAAAGGACAAATCATAGGACCTGCAATTAATTGGGTGTTCAGAACAGATGTGAGATCACATTCAAATATTCTAGTTTTTCTGGTCTAGAGGTTTTAGATAATTATGGCTTCATTCTTTCATTTATCAACTTATTTTTTCACTCATTCAGTGATTATTTATTGATATGTAACATATTTTTCATACTGGGATACAGTGAAAAAACATTGAAAACTTCTTGACTTCATGGAGCTTACATTCAAGAGAAGAAGACAGATAATAAACATGTAAAAAGTAAAATATATAGCATATGAGCAGGTGGTAAGTTCTTTATTTTTTTTAAAGATTTTATTAATTTATTTGAGAGAGAGAGAGAGAGAGAGAGAGAGAGAGAGAACATGAGGGGGGAGGGTCAGAGGGAGAAGCAGCTCCCTACTGAGCAGGGAGCCGATGCGGGACTTGATCCCGGGACTCCAGGATCATGACCTGAGCCGAAGGCGGTCGCTTAACCAACTGAGCCACCCAGGCGCCCTGGTGGTAAGTTCTTTAAAGAAAAATGAAGCAGGGGGGAGCACCTGGGTGGCTCAGTTGTTAAGCATCTGCCTTCGGCTCAGGTCATGGTCCCAGGGTCA
Source organism: Zalophus californianus (assembly GCF_009762305.2). Classification (NCBI taxonomy): domain Eukaryota; kingdom Metazoa; phylum Chordata; class Mammalia; order Carnivora; family Otariidae; genus Zalophus; species Zalophus californianus. Next base: position 115,354,766 of record NC_045599.1, read on the forward strand.
TGATCCCACACTGGGCTCCCTGCTTGGCCGGGAGCCTGCTTCTCCTTCTCCCACACCCCATTTGTGTTCCCCCTGTAGCTCTCTCTCTCTCTCTTTTTGTCAGATAAATTAAAAAAAATCTTAAAATAAAAAATAAAACACACACACACACAAATGAAGCAGGGAAGGGGGACTGAGTTGTGGGTAGTAAAAAGGTTACAGTGATAAATCATTGAAGTGGGAGTGTTGGAAAAAGAACTAGTTTTCAGGGAAATATGGGATTTGGACATATCAGTGGCATTATTTTCTGAGAAAGGTAGGCAAATAATTCTTATGGGATGTTAGGATTGGGGATGTATATTGGGGAGCCACCAGCATAGCTGTAATAAGTGAAGTCCTTATCTAACCCTTAAAGAAGCAGGAACTGGTGAAAGCCTGAAGTCTCAACCCTGAGAGCAGCAGGAGAATTTCTTGGGAAAATGAAGACAACCCAAAGAAGGAAGAGCAGTATTCCTGATGTCATCAGGGTTAGAAAGAAAGGCAGGCAAGGAAGAGAACTTCATTCTTAAGGATGTTTTTATGTTCTTATATAGGTGATAACTGAAAGGTATAAGCTTGTCAATAATGTCTTCCTATACCCACAGTCTTAGTCATCCTCTGGTAATGTCTAAAGACAGTTTCTACAAGTCTCTGGAAGCTTGCTTATTGAAAGGGCAAAGAACCACTTTGTTGCCTAGAAATGAAAAACCAAAGTAAAATTTATTTTTCTCTTAATACCAAATGAACCATTAGAATTACAGTTCCCCAAATAATGAGTACCTTATGAGTATGAAAGACTTGGTCGAGGTGTTTACTTCACAACTAATGTATCTACTCACCCTGTATAAAGCTGTTGTGTCCCTTTATGCCACAGCCCCTGCTCTTGAGGTTTTGTACTCTAGCATGAACACCACCAGTGTGGCAGGGCATGAAGGCCCTTTAGACAAGGAAAAGCCAGTAAGCTAATATAATACATGAAACAAAAAGTAAACAAATAAGTGACTAATACTGTGGTCTGAGGGAATGGCTTACCAGTTAGGCAATGGCTCCTCATCATTTTACAAGGTAATGTTACTAATCCTTTCCTTTAAAGTCAAGGCTGCTAATGTACCTGATATTTGTTTCTTTCACATTAGAATCTTTTTCTTTTTAATTTAAAAGGTTACTAAGGTAGACAAATGAAGCAAAGAATGCTCTGAGACTCTGAGGGATTGAATTATGAATCTTAGTCTGTGAATTGTAAAGGCATCCTCTGCTGACACTCCTGTGTGAACTTGCAGGCTGGTATGATAAACAATGGTGAAGCAACAACAACATAATTCAGGAGACTTTAAATGATTGTGACCTACATCTCACATTACAAAAACCTAAATATCAATGATCTCTTGTAAATTAGTATGTATTCGACTGCATGGAAATTTAATAAGAAAGAAATGAATACCGTCTAATATTGGCCCAAAGTCCCTGAGACACTAATTTAAAAAGTTAATTTACTACCTCCTTGTTCTGTTGGTTAACATGTGGGGAAATGATAGCCATGATTACAACAAAAATTTCTTCTCTTGTAATAATACCCCATGAAATCCTTAGAGCTAAACATATTTGTTTCCATCCTTAAGTTACACAGACCGTCTTTCAGTAATGGAAAGAAGCAAGCAATCATCTTTAGTTTTGATGCTTACAAATTATGACTCACCTCCACTTTGGGAACCTGGAATAGTTGAATAGTATTATCCTTGACTTGCAAGCTCAGGTTTTGCTATTGGAAGCAAATGCTTCCATTCCCACCTTCCTCTCTGCTCTTTTCTCTGTAAAGTTCAGGACTAAAAGGAGTAAACATTTTTAACTTGAACATTTTTTATTTTTGCTTTTCTATAGATAATAAGCATAACATCACCATTCATGATCTGATAATGACAGATGTTTGAAGACAATGTGATTTCATTGATTTTAGTTGCCTGTTTTTTGTCAGTCTAGATATTGCTGTTATGAAAGTTGATTTGCTTTTGTTTTTCTTTGTTTCCTTTGTTGTGAAAAGGGAATGCTTTTATAAAATACTTAAAAATATTAAAAAATAAACATATATCAACTCTACCATTCTCAGTATAATATTTAAAAAAGCTTGAATATTGTTTTAGATATAGAGTTCTGTAAAGTCAAGGAAACAGTAGTTAAATTGATTTTCATAATCTTTCCATAGGATCGTCTGGAATATATTAAATATGTCTTCCCTTTACCTTACCATGAAATCTAAGGGGAAATAAATATTTTTACAGAAATGAATCATTCTTTTTTGAAGTTAGTGAAATTAGGGCACATTCAGATTTCTTTCTTTGTTAAAGTAACTCCAAAGATACTTCACTGCATGGTTTACTCTGGCCAAATAAAAAGCGAAATTGGGACTAAGATTCAAGAAAAGTATGTGGAGTGTACAATATCTGTGTTGGGATATGCCTTGAAAGACTGAAAAAAGCTTTACATATATTTTAACATATCACATATCTTTACATATTATTAACATCTTAAAAAGCTGGACATAAAATGAAATGTGTAAAAGCCAACATTATGTCATGAGGAGCAGAAAAGAGAAGAAGCAGACATTACAAACTTTCTTATATGCTTTATACCAAAATTCTTAAAAAACAAACCAACAACTAAGAATGTGGCTTGCAGCCATAGGTGTAAAATAGATTATAAATTAATTTGGAAGCAGGTGTTTCCATGGTTGTGGGAAAAACAATGCCAACTGAACATTTCCATAGCATTAACAGAGCAGACTGTGGTTGTGCTTACAACAGGCAAGAAAGAGAAATAAGATCATAATGCTGGAACATATTCCTCACTTTCTGAAACAAAACCTGGAGCCATAAATGCTGCAGCTGGAAGAGTTTTGTAGGAGTTTTGATCTTGGTGGGCGAATTCGGCATCAACATCTTTAACTCAGATGCATAGCTTGCAGTAAAATCCATATCCACAAGGTATTTTCTATTCCCAGGAAGTTTTTGTTCTTTCTTTTTCTTTTAAAAGGAAATAAACAAAGACCAAAAATTATTGTATTTGTTAAACTTCAATTTATCATTGCTTGGTGCAAGTAAAGTTGCAAAACAGAAATTCTCAAGCTAGCCATATACATAGTTAGGGTATTATTATACTTTATACTCACTGGCACAGAATCCCGTTCCATTAGTGAGCTGTGTTGAAGAATAACAATGTCTATGGTTTCATGGGCGATATTTTCCTCTGATAAGAGTTGTGTTTCTACTTGATTATAGATTTCATATACTAGTTTTCCTACACCCAATTCTAGCAATTCTCCTCCCCCATCTTATTTTCATTTTAGGGCGAGGAAAAAATCTAACATAGGACTCATTTGTCATTTTATTCCCTGGCCTTTGCTGAACGACAGCTGTGACGTCTTTTCTGTTCTACGCCATAGAACTTGGATACGTTGTGGAATACATATATACACATTAAAATGAAAAAGTTACCTGGCCCTCCTTATAGCCACTTCATTATTAATAAGATTGTAATATAGTACAGTTGACTTCATAATTAAAATATATAAATATATGTACACATTTAATATATATATTTGAATATATGCATATTAATACTAAAGACTAAATAAATACAAATAGTTGATCTTATGTTTTAGTGATAACTTCAATCTCTGCTTGTATTTTTATTAACTTAAAACTACTAGGCAAGAAATAAATAAATGAATCATGTATCAAACAATTTTTTCCCACCATCCTCCTCAAATTGAGTAATCATCTACTGAATTGCCTGGTTATTTAGGTTTGGTTGAATCATATGGCATTGCTATTTCCACAGGAGAAAAACAATTGAATATTAGCAATGTCATATGGTTCAGCCTAATAGATTCAGGTTCAATCACCAATCACGTATTTCCCTTTGCTGGTTCTAGCTAAAAATATTTGTATCAGAAATCTTTCCCCCCTGTACTCCCATTGGAGGGATTCAGCTTTCCCCCACTATTTTACCATGTGCCCTTGTTTTCTCTTCAAGGGGCCCATTTTCTCTGCCTTCATATTCTTTTCCTTTTCTTCTGCTTTTCTGGGGGGAGAGACAGAGGGAGAGAGGGTGTGAGAGAGAGAGAAGGAATAGAGAAAGATGGGGTGTGATCTGTTTCCAAATCCTCCTAAAGGTTCTAAACTCAAAAAATGTTTGGGTGTGAGTAGATTTTTGTAGAAACCTGTAAACAGACTGGGCTTCCTGCCTAGACTGATGTGTGGGAGTATAGAGGCAGAGCCCAAGGAAACCAGTCTGGAGCACTCACAAGAATCACGAGGAGAACTCTGCCTTTCACAGTCCTGTAAAATTTGGGTTTTTCCAAGTTTAAATAGATCTCCAAGTTCCCTTTTTGATACCTGTTTCATATTGGGGTCCTGTCCAATATCATTTGAATTAAGGGGCAGACCTGAACCAAGAGTACAGCCTTAAAATGACTTCTAAACTGTAGGGTGCATTGTATAGGGAGATTAGGGGTTTGTTGAGTTGGCTAAAAATCTTGATGATTTTGGAAGTTCCATTTAAGTTTAGAGCAAAGTTGTGGAAACCATTCTGAGATAAGCAATATAGCCTTTGGGGGAAACTGCACTATTTAATATTGGCTGTTTCAGAAAGAAGCCAGGTATATGCTGAATTACAAACAAGATGGGTGGTAACTTCTGTCAATATAAGAGACATAAGAACATACTTAGGACTTCCTGGTATGCAGTGTGGTTTTGTGAATGGAGAGAAGAGACATTTTGTGGCAAACTCCAACAGGAAAAACCATTGCTTTTCCAGAAATCAAGTTCAGGAAATATGAAAGACACCAGAGAGGTGGACTACTCCAGCACCACGAGCAAAGGTGCTCATATGAACACTTAGCATTTCTTGTATGTGGATGAGGCCCTAGAAGAAAGAGCTGCAGAAGGCAGGGTGCCCACTTAACTTCCAGGGTGGTCTCTGACTCTGAAGGTGAGGAAAATGTGGCACAAGGTTTAGATTGGGAGTTTTACCCTTTTCCTGGGGCTCCCTTAAGTCTGTGCTGTTGACTGTATTAACAATTGTGCTGCATTCACAGACTTCTCTCTGGTTTTTTGGGACCTTTGCTGCCAGAAGGGGCCTTGTGTGTTGGACTGAGTGGGAGAGACCCTTCAAGTAAATGAAGAGGCAAAGCCAGAAGAGGATTCCAAGAGGATCTTTAGAGACTGGATTTCTCTAAGGCCATAGCAGAAGAATGGGGGATGTTAAGGCTGAGGGGTAAAGAAGGTCTGTGGTATGGAGGGGAACTGTGAGCTAGGTAATCCACATGCTGCATCGTCTCCTTTTTCTTTGGGGGAGAAGTTGGTAAAAGCTGTAGATTGCTACTATTCCCCTTCTCTCCTTCATTTAGGGGAAATTTTAATAAGATAGAGAAAATTATATTCACTAGAGTTCATTTAGTTGGGTAAACATTCTGTTTAGGAAAGTGCTTGGGGGTATAGAATGAGATTCCAAGGATATGAAGGGAACTCTTTTGAGCTAGAGAAGCACTCACTTCTTGGAGGGGAGGAAAGGAGAGACTGGTACTGGTGGACCCACCCGAATGATGGAAGGTCACATGCCCTATAATGCAATCTTTCTTCCTGACTTTAAATTTCTAATCAAGGTAATAAATTTAAGAAATGCTTGAGCATGAGTGTATTTTTGTGGAAGCCAATAAAGAGGCTCCATGTGGAATCATGTGAGTGTATGGATGGGAGAGCATGAGTCCAGAGAGAAGGATGTGAAACTTGGACATCACCCAGAGAGTTCTGCACTCTCATAGGCTGTATAATTGGCAGCCATGTTTAGCCAGATCTGTGATGGATGTATCTGTGTGTGTGTGGTCACCTAGCTGAGTAAAAGGAGTCATGTCTTCCTGGAATCTTCCTGCTCCAAGATTGTATGTTTCCATGACAGCACTTTATACACTGTATTGTAATTACAGTCCTTCCGACTTTTTCTCCCCCCAGGCAGAGACACTTCTAATCCACCAAGCTATCAGTGTTCTCCCATTCAAAGGCTCCCTTGTCTCTCTGTTTCCATAGGAAGTGCATGTAGATGAGGCACAATTCTTTTTTTTTTTAAAGATTTTATTTATTTATTTGAGAGAGAGAGAGAGAGTGAGACACAGAGAGCATGAGAGGGAAGAGGGTCAGAGGGAGAAGCAGACTCCCCGCTGAGCAGGGAGCCCGATGCGGGACTCGATCCCAGGACTCCAGGATCATGACCTGAGCCAAAGGCAGTCGCTTAACCAACTGAGCCACCCAGGCGCCCCGATGAGGCACAATTCTTTCAAATAATTTTAACCTTGTCCCCATCAGGTGGATCTAGTAAGACCAGAAAAAAAAAAAAAAAAAAGAAAGAAAGAAAAAGATCAGGGAATCCCCTTGTAAATCCCATGTGACTGCCATACTCATTTCTGCCTTCACATTTTTGTTTATCATGGCCTGCCTAAATGCCTTTCTTTATTTTATTTTAAAGATTTTTATTTATTTGAGAGAGAGAGACAGAGATAGCGAGAGAGAACACGAGCAGGGAGGAGAGGGAGAAGCAGGCTCCCCACTTAGCAGGGAGCCCGGCATGGCTGGGGGAGTCGGGGGGAGCTCTATCCCAGGACCCTGGGATCATGACCTGAGCCGAAGGCAGAGGCTTAGCTGACTGAGCCACCCAAGCACCCCCCTAAATGCCTTTCTTCCATTCAAATCTTAGCTATCCCTCAAGGCCTACTTAAAGGTATACCTCCTGAACTTTCTCTAACCCTTCCAGTCCTTATTGATCTCCTTTCTAGCATTAATCCTATCTTTCTAACTCCACTGCACTCCTCTTTGAGGATCAGGCATGTTTTATACTTCTGAAACCTCTGCAGGGCCTAGTATAATGCTGGGTGCATAGTAAGCATTTCATTTAAACATCTGTTGCTAGCTATGTGCAAATATCATCTACTGGTTAAAATGTAAGCCCCTAGAGGGCAGGGCCTAGGGCTTGCAGGTGTTTTTTGTTTGTTTTTGTTGTCGTTTTTCTCAGAGCTTTACATATTTTCATCTGTTTAACTATATTGAACAATGAGGACCACGAAAGCACTAGAAACCTCATTAAAATTCTCATTGGGATGCATGCTTGCTCTGATAATTTATGATGGGTATGAAACAGCAATGAGCTGTTCTGTAGGTATATTCCTAGTGGCCAGGAGAACAGTTACTATAATTATTACCTACTGAGATTTTAACTGATTTTCCTTTGTGCAAATATTTCTGTAAGTCTTCTTACCTAATATTTTGACTTTGAATTCATCTGTATTGAATAATGAATTATTATTACTAGAAGAGAGACAAGAGCAAAGTAGAAAATTAGCAACCATTGGTCCATAGTAAGACTGGAAAATGGAATTAGGCCAGAATCTCTTTACTCAAAGAACTTATACCTTCCTTAAAGCCTTGTGTTATTAATAATAATAATAAAAAACTTTGTCAGCTACTTGGATCCAGAGAGCATTCCAAGACCAACAGAAATGGTTTCAGGGAGCCAAGTGTTCAGGGTTTACATAATTGCTAAACACTGTACTTCTCAACTTTCGTAAGACAAACCCATCTTCAAAATTTATTTATGAGATGAATAATTGAGCCTGAAAATTTGATTCTGACATTTCCTGTCCCTATTGTGGACCTCTGAAGAGTTGTCTTAATCATGTTTTCAGTGGTGTCCAAGAATGACATTCTTCTGATGACTTTTAAGCAGAAACCACATAAATTTTTTTTAGCATTAAGCGATAGACTCAATTTTGGTAACCATTTCCTTTGGGGCATGTAGTTGTGTCTCTTTCACTTGTGGAGTAGGTCCTACAGAAAGGGAGGAATCATACCCTTCCCCCAGTCTGCCTTCATGCCATCAATACTGTAGAAGATTTGACTTCATGAAAAGCCTTTCTGTATCATAGACAAAGGATATTCTTTTTCATCCCTGTAAAAGTTATCTTTCCCAGGGAGTCACATAGAGAAGGGTTGGGTGAGGCAGGAATGAACTGACTCATTGATATATCTCCCATGAACTCTCAGGATTGCTTTAGAGGGATGAAATTGAGCAGTTGAACCACTGTCTAAATTCCAAGGCAGGGAACTGGCTTAAGAACAACAAACACAGTTCAGGCCTGTGTAAAATAGAGGGCTTTCTAGGGGATCAGAAAAAAAACCTGTTTTGCACAGGTGCTACTCTAATTGTGATCCAGAGCTATGGAGAATTTCACAGTGTGTTGCAGTTCCTGCATTGTGACCACAGCTGCTATAATTCAAGCCCCTCCCTACCTTGTGTGGTGGTCTTGTATTGTTACATAGGTCCATAATAGGATGCACATAGAAACATAAAACAAGATATCAAGGCTTGTGCCTGGTTCCAGTGAGTGCGGGTGGCTTTGCTCCCACAGTTAGGTTTTGTTTAATAGGGCTTTGGAGAGGCAAATGTACACATTGAAAATTTCTTCCAATATACAGAACCACTTGTTTTAGTGGTTATCAAGTAAAGATTGCACATGCTTTTATTTTAAAGGTCAAGTGGAAGGCCAAATGAAAGAAAAAGACCTCTGGTATTTTTCTAGGTATCAGAGACTGACACCTAGACCAACAGGATATGTTTCTGTTAATAGTGTTTTTTTGGTATTATCTCCCTTAAAAAGGTGGTTAGGTCCTGATAGTAAGTCTTTTGTATACAAAATGTTATATACTATGATTGATTCTGGGGGTAAGAATAGAAAGTGTCCATTTATTTTCATTAATGGATTCACTTGTTTGAACATAGGTCATTTAGTGGTCTGCATTTAAACTGGTGGTTTTGGGAGCACCTGGGTGGCTCAGTCATTTAAGTGTCTACCTTCAGCCCAGGTCATGATCTCAGGGTCCTGCGATCGAGCCCCATGTTGAGCCCCATGTCAAGCCCCACATCAAGCTCCACACTGGACTCTGTGTTCAGTGGGGAGTCTGCTTGTCCCTCTGTCCCTCCCCTGACTCGTGCATGCTCTCTCTCAAATAAATAAATAAAATCTTAAAAAAAAATAAACTGGTGGTTGTGGGTGTCCTTGAGTGTCATCCTGTATAGTGTTGGCACAATATTATGAAACATGGGGCTCAGTAGAGTAGACCAGTTTTTTTTTTTTTTTAAAGATTTTATTTATTTGAGAGAGAGAGAGAGAGAGAAAATGAATGGAGGTGGAAGGGGCAGAGGGAGAGGGAGAAGCTGAGTCCCTGCTAAGCAGGGAGCCCTATGTGGGGCTTGATCCCAGGACCCTGAGATCACCACCCAAGCCTAAGGCTGAGCCACCAAGGCACCCCTGTTTTGTTTTGTTTTTTATTAAAAGACTTACTTATCTATTTGAAAGAGAGAGAGAGTGAGGTGGGGAGGGGCAGAGGGAGAGGGAGAGAGAAACTTTAGCAGACTCTGTGCTCAGAACAGAGCCCGACTTAGGGCTCAATTTGATGAGCCTGAGATCAGGGCCTGAGCCAAAATCAAGAGTTGGACGCTTAACCGACTGCGCCACCCAGGCACCCGATAGAGTGGACCAGTGTTTAAGATTGTATGTTTGGTTTGCTGTACTTTCTGGGATGAGGAAATAAAGGACTTCATCTCTGTGAAATTAATCTTTAAAAAATATCAACAAATAACTTTCCTTAGTTATTCAGAACTCCTTTTTGAAATATCAGTGTGATTGCTTTTTAATTTTGAAAATTTTGTCACCTTATCCTAGGTGACAGATCTCTGCTCTTAAACTATTTTGGGCATTCCTACCTCCCCAACTTTCTACAGGACTTTTCTTTTGTTACTCAACTCTATATAAATTGCTTACTGTCACTTTCTCACATAGCTATATTTCAGTGCTTTTTCCTTTCTGTACCCATAACACCATATATATTTTATTGGTAAAGGGATTGTAAATTATTCAAAGGTTAGGGACTGTGGCATACTTATCTTTGTATCTCTATTAATCTGAATGCATTTATTAACTCAGATTATTCCCCACCTCTTCTTTCACAAACCTTTGTTTCCTTTTTCAAAATACTCTTCTTTTGTCATCCCACTGAGAGATATACTTTGTTAATAACTTTAATGCAGTGGTCCTCAACCTTAGGATTACATGGAGAGCTTAAAAAAAATACTGATAACTGCGTCCCCTCCCCAGGAGTTCTGATTCTATTGTCTGTAGTGTGGCCTGGGCTTTAAGGTTTTTAAAAGCTCCTTACGTGATTAATATGCAGTCAAGGTTAAGGACCACTGCTCTAGTGTCATATCAATTTCAGACATGAGTTTATTTGGCTTTTCACTCTGCAGATGTGTAGCAATTTAATTTTGCAATGATGTTTACTTATGATGATGATGATGATGATGATTACGATGATGATGACCATAACAACTAAAAGTTATTGAGCACTTCTTATATGCCAGGCTCTAAACACTTTATAACTTATTTTACTTTAACAAAAGTGGTAAGAGGTAAGAAATGTTATCACTCCCATTTTACAGAAGAAGAAATTTAGGCATAGGGAGGTTAAGTAAATCGTATTAAGTCACATAGCTAGTAAATGACAGAGCTGAGATTCCTACTCAGGCAGGCTAACTTCAGAGCCCACATTCCCAGCTGCAACATTATGCTATTGTCTGTCACACCTTCTTCTTGGGATAGTGACTCCTGATTAATGGGATTTTCCAATTACCAGAAAAAAATTGCTAGCCAGTCACATAGTATTTCCCCTGTTGCCTTCATCTATACAGCTCTGAACTACATATATTTCCTGAGTGGTATGATGAGGAAGAAATTTCTTCTAAAGAGAGAATAGACAGATCAAAATATATAAGAAAACATGCCACAGAACTAGGGAAACATTTAATCCAGTTCTCAGTCATGGCACTTTTGATCAGTAGCAACCCCTTTCTGATTGTGACAATCAAAAATGTTTCCAGACATTGCCAAATGTCCCTCATCCAAGGATCACCACTCTAATCAACAGCTTTCAAGCCAGTAATAGTAATTAAACTTAAAGTAGTAAGATGTTTTGATTGATAGTGACACTTTTTTCAAAACAAACATATCATAGTTTATTCAAATGAGTGTTTCTATCCAAGTAATCAACTTGGAAATCTTATTTATTCCAACAAGATATTTAGAGCCAAGTCTGGTGAGCAAGGTGTGTTGATGAAGATGAACTGTAGATTTTGTAAATCTAACAACATGGTCTTTCTTGTATGACTCATAAATTGTCTTTGACAGCCATTAAACAAGAAGAGTTCAAACTAATGTTCTGATTAGTGATGTTCTTTGCAGAAGTCCTTCCAGAATTTCTCCTCTGAAGTACACTATTATATAATAATACTTTATAATGCTTATTTTTGTTTGAAAATAAACTTCATTTTCTAAGAACCACATATCATTCATGCTAAGAATTTTCATGGGTGAGCAAGTTCTACTACTGGAGAAAAGTGGGAAGCCTTCCTAAGGAAGTTAGTTTTTTTTTTTTTAATTTAATTTATTTTTGAAGTATTCTCCACGCCCAGTGTGGGGCTCGAACTCATGACCACGAGATCAAGGGTTGGATGCTCTTCTGACCGAGCCAGCCAGGAAGGGAGTTAGTTTTGAAAAGGGAAAAGCCCAAGGACTGGCTGAGAAAAGTTGGGAAAGCAATGCAGGTGGGGGCAATAATTTGTGCAGAGCTTGGAGGTGGGAGGGAGTTCCTCATGAATTAGGGATGGTAAGCAGGTGCATTTAGCTAGATTGGAGAATCTGAGCCTAGGACTGTAGGTCTCAATCCTTGCCATGTGGCAGCCTCACCTGACAAGTATAAAAAAAAAACATAGCTGCTTCAGTCATATTTAAGGCTCTCTGGGGGTGGTGCCTTGAGCCTCTGTTTTGTTTTGAAAATATTCTCAAGACATCTTAATGCATAGACATGTTTGTAAATCAATTTAATAAGACATAAACTTGGTTGAGTAAAGGTAGCTTGCAATCCATGTTTTCCATGACTCACAAAGCAATAGTGGGGCCAGGTAAGGCTTCTGAGCAGGGGAGTAATAACCTCATGCAGTTTTGTAGATACCAAGATGATAATACTGATTTAATATTAGAGAATCCAGAAGACACTAAATAACCTGTCTTAGTTCATCTAGCCAGTAATTGCAAAGCTAAGGAATAGTTCCCTAGTCTTTTGATTTCAGTTCAGTGTTGGTGCACAGGGCGACCAGAGAAAGACTTAAGGAATTGTTGGACAGCTGTAGTGGGAGAGAAGTTAGAATAATATGGAAGGTGTCTGTATGTTGAGAGGACCTTAGAGAGCAGGAGGGAAGAAAACTGGAAACTGAACACTGCCATGTACCAGGCTGTATCTCATTTAATCTTACCAATATCCCAAAAGAGTAGTAGTGGCACATACAAGGGAACTGAGGCTCAGAGTGGTCAATAATGTGCCCAGTGTCACATAGACAGGAAATGAGATACGGACTTAGACCTATGTCTGCTGGCTCCAGAGCTCATGCTCTTTTTACTACCTCATTTGGTCTTTTATCTGAGAGCAATGGTTCTTTACTGAGCACGTTTTACCCCTCAGGGACATCTGGCAATGTCTGGAGATGTTTTGGGTTGTCACAATTTCAGGGTAGGTTGGGACTGCTACTGGTATCTAGTGGGTATAGGCCAGATATACTGCTCAACAATGCATAGAACAGCCACAAAGAATTATCCAGCACAAAATGGCTCTAGTGTTGAAGTAAAAAAAACTTTGACCTAGAGGCATTGTTGTAGCTTAGGAAGTTGGAAATGAAGGACACTTTATGGGTGAGATGATGAAATGGCTCCAAACATTCATGTATTAGTTACGTGTCCAGTTAAATCTAGCTATGTTTCATCTCCTTCCGCCTGAGAGTTATTTGAGGTTGACATGTTGCTGTCTACATTGTAAATGTAGAAACTGACCTTCTCTTGCCTTAACTGTGCTTCTCTATACAAGCCTCCTACAAGACCCCAGATGGACTTACCACAAGAATAGCCTCTGTGCCAGTTCCTAACCACCTGTTAAGATGAGGGAGCTTTTTTTTTTTTTTTTTTAAGATTTTATTTATTTGTCTGAGAGAGAGAGAATGAGAGACAGAGAGCACAAGAGGGAAGAGGGTCAGAGGGAGAAGCAGACTCCCCGCTGAGCAGGGAGCCCGATATCGGACTCAATCCCAGGACTCCAGGATCATGACCTGAGCCAAAGGCAGTCGCCCAACCAACTGAGCCACCCAGGCGCCCGAGATGAGGAAGGTTTTGACCTCCTATTTTTCTTTCTTTTTTCTCTTGGTTTATTGTGACTATTATTATTTTTCTGTGTTATAGCCCATTGAGTTCCTGGCAGATCTGTTAGACATTTGCTCCAAGTTTCTCATTTTGGGCCTTTTGTTTGAGGGAGGTGGATCCTTGTTTACCAGGACCCAAGTGGAAACGTCTAAGCCTAGAGGCCACAGTAAGGCAGCCATTTTTAGTTACTTTCCACCTGGGCTGAATATGAGCCAGAAGATAAGAGGCAAAACATATCCCATTATCAGGCCCCTAAGCCATTGACTGCCCTGATTTCTCTCACGGATATTTTTGTTTCAGTGCCAGTAAGCCCACATACTCTGTTTGTGGTGGCTTGGAGCCAAAATCTAGGTGTGATATTCCAAAGCATTCTTGTAGAGGAGTTTTCAGCTGGTATTTTGTTTACCTGCATTTTTTGGCCTGTATCAATCCTTTGGGAGCCAAAAGCTTACAGAACTGTAACATTTCTAGCTCTTACCCTGCCTGTCTATAAAATATGCATGAATACAGACTTTACACAATGTGTCTGTAGCCTTCGGTGACCCCTTCCTTGCCTTTATCTTTTTTCAGGAAATTCCAAGAGGCTGTGGAAACACCTCCTATCTAGCTACTGCTTATTGGAAATCTGGTACCCTCATAAAGTGCTCTGAGCACCCTGGCAGGAAAAAAGGCACTTTGTAAAATCAAGATATATTATTCTTGGGATTACTTCCTATTTTTTAGTAGAAGACCCTTCTCAAATGTTCATCTTAAGATAGCACTGAAGGAAAATAATAATAAATATACCAGTCATAAATGAATTTTACCTCTAGGAAAAGACCTAAAAATAATCTAGATTTGGATTTTGGTGTGTTTGGCTTTGAGATCACAGTCATTCCCTAAACCCTCCTCTTTGGCTTCTTTGGGGCCTTTGTGTTGTTCCTGTCATTTGGGGGCTCAGATGTTCTGGCTGGCTCTGTGACTTCCTCCTGTGCTCACTTCTGCTACTGCTCTAGGCCTTTATCTCTGATGTCTGCCTTGGCCTCTGGTTTGCAGGGCAGTGGGGCAGGTAGGGGGCACAGGTCAGTAGACAGAGACTATGGCAAAGGGTCTGCAGACAAGTTCTGTTCCTATTACTTTTATTGTTGACATATAGACTCTTTCAATCTTATTTCTGTCATCTATAAAATGGGGATAATGCTCTCTGGCTTTTTCACCCTACACATAGATTAAGAGGACTTTGCCTTGTTTACTAAATCTAAGACAATGCCTGGTGCGTAGTAGCCACACAATAAATATGTGCTGAATTAATAGATAAACATCGTGTAAAAGTCTCCAGTTCTTTTTTTTTAAGATTTTATTTATTTATTTGTCAGAGAGAGAGAGAGAGCACAAGCAGGGGGAACAGCAGGCAGAGGGAGAAGCAGGCTCCCTGCTGGGCAAGGAGTCTAATATGGGACTCGATCCCAGGACCCTGGGATCATGACCTGAGCTGAAGACAGACGCTTAACTGACTGAGCCACCCAGATGTCCCTAAAAATCTCCAATTCTAAATGAATTTAAGGTACTGCTTTTTGGGAGAGGATGTTGCACTTTAAAACTGATCTGTTTTTAGTACACAGAAGATAAAGTAAAAAATTTTGACATTATTTCTGCCCTGACTTGCTCCTGGCCCTGGGCCGTGCAAGTATCGGAAGAGCACAAGGAATGAGATTATCATAGATCTTTTGATATCAGTAGTGAGGGGCCTTTCAGAACCTCAGAGTGATTTTAGTGGAAAATGCTTATTGCTATTTATTATGTACTTTTTAAAGGAAAATCATTGTATAGAATCTTCATCTAGATTTTTTTGCACCTCAGTTTTTAAAATTTATATGAAGAAGAGAATTAGATATAGGATGTAGGGTCTAACTAAGTCCACTGCATTGTATATTTCCTGGAGACTTCAAAGCGGGGAGAACCCTGGCCTTGCCTTGCAGTTCAGGCGGAGTGAAGCCGTCTACAGTCTATGCCTGGTTCTTGATTCATAAGGATGATATATGCACCTTTGGGCTTGTGTATGTGTACACCAACCCCCCCCATCAAGAGAGTAGCAGCTCATTTGATGGCTGACTTTGATGCTGAAAAGTGCAATTTAAGTACTTGCTTGTGCCTTTAGTTAAGATAACTTGATGCACTACTGAATTTTAGATAACTAGAACTTGCATGTGTTTCTGTTTAAATATTCAGTGATAATTTTTCTGTTTTGGACATCCTTGTGATTAAAAATTGAAATGTTAGGATATCTTCTGCCATTAGTAATCTGCCTGATCCTTTAGCTAAAAACCTCAGGACCACTTGAAACTTGGAATTTTTAGATTTGTTTTTATTTAGAAATTTTATTTTATTTTTTAAAAAAGATTTTATTTATTTATTTGACAGAGAGAGAGAGAGAGAGAGAAAGCAAGCAGGTGGTAGTGGCAGAGGGAGAGGGAGAAACAGGCTGCCTGCTGAGCAGGGAGTCCAACGCAGGGCTCCATCCCCGGACTCTGGGATTGTGACCTGAGCTGAAGGCAGACGCTTAACTGATTGAGCCACCCAAGCGCCCCTGGTTTTTTTAGAAATTTAGATTTTATACTGTAGATTTTTAGAAAGGCAATAAGGTACATCTATGTTATGTGATACCCTCCTCAGGGTTTGGACTGTCATCCATAGCCAATCAAGTTTGTGTAACGAAATGCATTTTATACTGAGGGGGGACAGATGAAGACTAGAAATAGGCTCATGGAAATTCAAGTCAGATTTTACAATGAATGAGTTCATATGAAGTCAGGTTTTGCACCTGAGTTTATGAAAGAGACCTTTTGGTTTTTAGAAACTTTTAGATATTTGGATTATGGAAAAAGAATTGTAGACTGGTGTTTCAAAAACACAATTAGCTTTATTTTTTGGAATTCCATTAAGAGAGAAACTTTGTTTTATCCAGAGCCTTGTGGAGGGAGGTAGGTGGCTTGCTTGAGGTCCTTTCTCCTCCATAGAAAGTCTATAGTGTTTCTGTTTACAGTCATTTGAAAATAAGCTCAGTGGATTTCCTGGTGCCGGCTGTTAAAATGGCTTGGATTCCACTAGAGGGCAGCTGGTTCTTATCTCAGTGGACTTTATGGTTACCAGATCTGGTCATCACGTAATCGGCTAAGTCTTGCCTTTGACCACCACTCATTTCTGTTTCTGTTCAGCACTTCTCTGTCCCACTTGACATCGCGCATACATCTGTATGTCAGTGATTTCCATGCTTCCATTTCCAGTCTACACTGCTTTTCTGAGTTCCTACTAAGTATCTTTAGTTGGTTGTTTTAAAGATCATTCATTCAGTCTGGACATGTTGAAGATTGACCTCAAGAACTCCACTGCCTGTTCTCCATGCCGAGGTCTCTTGTGCTCCTTGGCTCAGCGAAAGCCACCACTATCTTTTTGCGTATGCAAGTCTTAGAACCTAGGCTTACTTCATCCTTGACACTCCCTTTTCCTAAATAATTCCTTACTGAATCCTCTCTGTTTTACTTTCTAAATATTTCTCATAGTCTGTCTACTTTTCTGTCTCCTAGCTACCACCTTCTTTTACTTGGCTACTAGGCACCTAACTGGTCTCCTAGCTCTAGGCATGCCTCTCTCCCTTCTTCTAAATTTCTCTTTTACCTCTTCTTCTCCTGCTACCAACTCTAGACCTTTCAATCACTCTCGTTTTCCATCTGCACACTTGTAAATCTCTATCCACTATGAAATACTGTTTTTTAAGCATGTGAAAGTCCAATGTACTGAGGAAGGAGGTAGCAAGACCCAAGGTCTTCATAATGTGGATGGACTATCATTTTTTTACTGTTCCTCTATTAGTGGACATTACAGTCATATAATGGTTTTTACATTTTTTTTTCAATTACAAACTCTGCTTTATTGGACCTCCTATTTTTGTGCACATATTGAGTTTTTCTCCTCTATGGAGTCCTGAAAGTGGAATTGCTAGATCAAAGAATTTGCACATTTTACAGTTTGATAGATGTTGTCAAATTGAATCAATATATCCTATTTAAGAAGGCTTGTTTCCATTTGTCAAGACCTAGTATTTAAGTAATTAAATGTCATCTGATGGATGAGAAATATTTCATTATTGTTTTGGTTTGTATTTCCCTGAGTAAAACATGGAAGAGAATCTATTTATGTGTTTAGTGGAGATCTATCTCTTTCTCTCATATCTTTTGCCCATTTTTTAAAACTTTTTTTAATTTAGAAAAGCTCTTCATAGTCATTTGTTTAGTCAATAAGCATTAACAACTACTGGCATTGTATAGGCATAATTCAGCTAGGTATTGGGATTTCAGAGAATACAATGCAATATATAATATACAGTGCCTACCTTCTTAAAGGTGGTGTGGTTGTTGGGAATGAAGACTTGTGGAGAAAATAAATGCCTTAAGATGTTACAACTGTCGTGTTAGATGAATTGCCTCCTTAAGAATATTGGGTTGTGTGGCACTTGCTTATCAGTCATCTCAGAGGGAGAAAAATTGAAAATGGCGTTAACATTTCATCTCTCTGTAGCTTATTGCTCTATCCTTAAATATAACTTTTTACATATTAAGTCAGTAATTATTGCTTATGCTACTAGTTCTGAAGGCCACAGAACTAAGAGTAAAGACTCTTTGAGGTAATTTAGTGTTTCAGTATAGAATGACTTTTTACTCTATTTTTAATTGCAATGATGTTCTCACTCAGTTAAATCAGAGGCCTTTGACAGCTTCCATGACCTTGCACTACACACATTTAAGCAGGTATATTCAGACACACACAGATAGAATTACACAGACACAGCTGAGCCAACTGGAATTATGAGAAAAGGACTAGACAGGATGCTGGTGACCCGGATGTTATTTAGGTGAAGAGGACCCTCCAGCTGGGGAGACCCACATTCATGAGATCTCTATTTGCCAGTTAATTTTGCAAAGCTGATTTAATACATCAATGCTGCAGTTTATTAAGCATTACAGAAATCTGAGTGAATTAGTAGGATAGTAGGTGCCTTAATGTATGTCTAGGAAGAGGGTTGATTATAAAATAGAAAGTTGTAGAACTCATTTTATTTGTCTATATACTGATAATGAAGCAGCAGAAAGAGAAGCAAACAAATAAATAAATAATCTGATTAAAAATGGGCAGAAGATATGAACAGGTATTTCTTCAAAGAAGACATACAGATGGCCAACAAACCAACATGAAAATGTGCTCAACATCACTCTTCCTCAGGGAAATGCACATCAAAACTACAATGAGGTATCACCTCACGCCTGTCAGAATGGCTAAAATAAAAAACTCAAGAAACAAGTGTTGACAAAGATGTGGAGAAAAAGGAACCCTCTTGCATTGTTGTTAGGAGTGCAAACTGGTACAGCCACTGTGGAAGATAGTATGGAGGTTCTGCAAAAAATTAAAAATAGAACTAGCTATGATCCAGTAATCAGACTACTGGGTATTTACCCAAAGAATTTGAAAACACTAATTTGAAGGGATGTATGCATCCCTATGTTTATTGCAACATTATTTACAAGAGCAAAATTATGGAAGCAGCCCAAGTGTCCATTGATAGATGAATGGATAAAGAAGGTATGGTGTGTGTGTGTGTATATATATATGTACACACACACACACACACACACACACACACACACACACACACACTGGAATATTACTCACCCATAAAAAAGAATGAAATCCAGGGGTGCCTGGGTGGCTCAGTCAGTTAAACATCTGACTCTTGATTTTGGCTTAGGTCATGATCTCAGGGTTGTGAGATCAAGCCCCATGTTGGGCTCTGTACTGAGCAATGGAGCCTTTTTATGATTCTCTCTCCTCCCTCTGCCTCTCCCCCCAACTCACATGCGCACTCACTGTCTCTTTCTCTCTCTCTCTCAAAAAAAACAAAAAAAGAATGAAGTCTTGCCATTTACAACAATGTGAATGGAGTTAGAGTGGTAATGCTAAGCAAAATAAGTCAGTCAGAGAAAGACAAATACCATATGATTTCACTCATATGTTGAATTTAAGAAAAAAACCAAACAAAGGAAAAAAAAAGAGAGAGACAAACCAAGAGACAGACTCTTTAACTGTAGAGAACAAACAGATGGTTACCAGAGGGGTGCTGGGTGTGGTTATGGGTGAAATAGATGAAGGAGATTAAGAATATACTTATCTGGGGGTGCCTGGGTGGCTCAGTCATTAAGCGTCTGCCTTCGGCTCAGGTCATGATCTCAGGGTCCTGGGATCGAGCCCCGCGTCAGGCTCCCTGCTCAGCGGGAAGCCTGCTTCTCCCTCTCCCACTCCCCCTGCTTATGTTCCCTCTCTCGCTGTGTCTCTCTCTGTCAAATAAATAAATAAAAAATTAAAAAAATATATACTTATCTGGATGAACACTGAGTAATATATGGAGCTGTTGAATCGCTATATAGTACACCTGAAACAAAACTAGTATAATATTCTATGTTAACTACACTGGAATTAAAACAACAACAACAACAAAACTCCTCTTATTTGTACAATAGTCAGTGGTAATTGATTCTTAAAGCAGAAAGCAGAAGAGGTGGTTCAGATTTGCTGAGAGTGAGCCCCTGTGGATTTAGGCTGGCAGAAGAATAAGTAGTCTTACTTCTTTTTAAGCATAATCCTAGATTAACAGACTAGAAAGCAGGTATGGAGTGGGCAGGATTATTGGTTAGGTCAGTACAGAGAAGAGCATGATGCCCTCCTTGAGGCTCTATAACTGTACTAAGAACGTTCAAAGCAACCAGAGTTGAGGAAGGGTGTCAGAAATATTATAAAACTGTGAAATGTGATAGTACGTGCAGTAGCTTATAAACTGTGAGATGTAAGTCATAGATATAATTTTTGGTAAAAATATAAATCCCAACCATGGGCACAGAATTTCAATTCTAGAATGGGTTTATAAGTAGCAATCTGGTTGGAAAAGAATGTGGTTCAAAGTTGTGTTTGCATAGCAAACACCTTGTTTTTGTTTAGATCGTGTGTGGGTTGGTAGGAAAGGTAGCAATGTAGATTATGGGTTACTACGATACCACATGTATCCCCAAAGAGATTCCATGGCACCGCCACTGAACCTCACAAATATTTTGTCAAGATAGACACTGAGGGGCGCCTGGGTGGTTCAGTGGGTTAAGCCTCTGACTCTTAATCTCAGCTCAGGTCTTGATCTCAGGGTGGTGAGTTCAAGCCCCATGTTGGGCTCCATGCTGGATGTGGCGTCTACTCAAAAAAAAAAAAAAAAAAGACACTGAAAACAGAGATAAACTCTGACCTCCATCTTCTTTTTTTAATTTAATCTTATTATGTTAGTCACCATACAATACATCATTAGTTTTTGATGTAGTGATCCATGATTCATTGTTTTCATATAACACCCAGTGCTCCATGCAGTACGTGCCCTCCTTAATACCCATCACCGTAACCAGTAATGAGATTGAAGCAGCAATCAAAAACCTCCCAAAAAACAAGAGTCCAGGGCCTGATGGATTCCCTGGGGAATTCTACCAAACATTCAAAGAAGAAATAATACCTATTCTCCTGAAGCTGTTTCAAAAAATAGAAACAGAAGGAAAGCTTCCAGACTCATTCTATGAGGCCAGCATTACCTTAATCCCCAAACCAGGCAAAGACCCCATCAAAAAGGAGAATTTCAGACTGATATGCCTGATGAATATGGATTCCAAAATCCTCAACAAAATCCTAGCTAATAGGATCCAACAATGCATTAAAATGATCATCCACCACGACCAAGTGGGATTTATCCCCAGGATGCAAGGGTGGTTCAACATTTGCAAATCAATCGATGTGATAGAACACATTAATAAGAGGAGAGAGAAGAACCATATGGTCCTCTCAAATGATGCAGAAAAAGCATTTGACAAAATACAGCATCCTTTCCTGATTAAAACTCTAAAGAGTATAGGGATAGAGGGAACATTCCTCAATTTCATAAAATCCATCTATGAAAAACCCACAGCGAATATCATCCTCAATGGGGAAAAGCTGAGAGCCTTTCCCTTAAGATCAGGAACACATCAAGGATGTCCACTCTCGCCACTAGTACTAGAAGTCCTAGCAACAGCAACCAGACAACAAAAAGAAATAAAGGATATTCAAATTGGCAAAGAAGAAGTCAAACTTCTCTTTTTGCAGATGACATGATACCTTATGTGGAAAACCCAAAAGACTCCACCCCCAAATTACTAGAACTCATATAGCAATTCAGTAATGTGGTAGGATACAAAATCAATGCACAGAAATCAGTTGCTTTCTTATACACGAACAATGCAACTGTAGAAATAGAAATTAGAGAAATGATTCCATTTACAATAGCACCAAAAACCATAAGATACCTCGGAATAAACCTAACCAAAGAGGTAAAGGATCTATACTCTAGGAACTACTGAAAACTCATGAAAGAAATTGAAGAAGGCAAAGATGGAAAAACATTCCACGCTCATGGATCGGAAGAATAAACATTGTTAAAATGTCTGTGCTACCCAGAGCAATCTATACCTTCAATGCTATCCTGATCAAAATTCCAATGACATTTTTCAAAGTGCTGGAACAAACAATCCTAAACTTTGTATGGAATCAGAAAAGACCCTGAATTGCCAAGGAAATATTGAAAAAGAAAAACAAAGTTGGGGGCATCACGTTGCCCGATGTCAAGTTATATTACAAAGCAGTGATCACCAAGACAGCATAGTACTGGCACAAAAACAGACATATAGACCAATGGAACAGAATAGGGAGCCCAGATGTGGACCCTCAACTCTTTGGTCAAATAATCTTTGACAAAGCAGGAAAAAATATACAATGGAAAAAAGACAGTCTCTTCAACAAATGGTGCTGGGAAAATTGGACAGCCACATGCAGAAGAATGAAACTTGACCATTCTCTAACACCATACACAAAGATAAATTCAAAATGGATGAAAGACCTCAGTATGAGACAGGAATCCATCAAAATCCTAAAGGAGAACATAGGCAATAACCTCTTTGACATCAGCCACAGCAACTTCTTTTTTTTGATTATTATTATGTTATGTTAATCACCATACATTACATCATTAGTTTTTTTATTTTTATTTTTTTATTTTTTATTTTTTTAATTATGTTATGTTAATCACCATACATTACATCATTAGTTTTTGATGTAGTGTTCCATGATTCATTGTTTGCATATAACACCCAGTGCTCCATTCAATATGTGCCCTCTTTAATACCCATCACCAGGCTAACCCATCCCCCCACCCTCCTCCCCTCTAGAACACTTAGTTTGTTTTTCAGAGTCCATAGTCTCTTACGGTTCGTCTCCCCCTCTGATTTCCCCCCTTCATTCTTCCCCTCCTGCTATCTTCTTCTTCTTCTTTTTTTAACATATAATGTATTATTTGCTTCAGAGATACAGGTCTGTGATTCAACAGTCTTACACCATTCATAGCGCTCACCATAACATATACCCTCCCCAATGTCTATCACCCAGCCACCCCATCTCTCCCATCCCCCACCACTCCAGCAACCCTCAGTTTGTTTCCTGAGATTAAGAATTCCTCATATCAGTGAGATCATGTGATACATGTCTTTCTCTGATTGACTTATTTCGCTCAGCATAATACCCTCCAGTTCCATCCACATTGTTGCAAATGGGAAGATTTCATTCCTTTTGATGGCTGCTTAATATTCCATTGTGTATGTATGTGTATATATATGTATATATCACATCTTCTTTTTCCATTCATGTCTCAATGGACATCTTGGCTCTTTCCAGTTTGGCTATTGTGGACATTGCTGCTATAAACATCGGGGTGCGTGTACCCCTTTGGATCCCTACATTTGTATCTTTGGGGTAAATACCCAGTAGTGCAATTGCTGGATTGTATGGTAGCTCTATTTTCAACTTTTTGAGGAACATCCATACTGTTTTCCAGAGAGCCACAGCAACTTCTTTCATGATACATCTCTGACCTCCGTCTTGTGGAGGGAGCTACAATTACCAAGTCAGATTGAGTGTGGTGGTAGGGGGGAGGGGCTGAGAGGGAGATAAAAGCCCCAGGCATCTGTTTTTTTCTCACTTGAGGATTCTGATAGGGACTATAGGTGAGATAAAACCCGTCAGATAGAAAGTCTGCTACCTGGCAGGAGAGCTATATCACCTGAGCCTGTAGAGGAGGTCTTCCCTTAAATTGATTTAAGGTTTCTATAGCATGGAGGATCTGGAGTAGCTTGGAGGGAGCATTTGTCATTCCTTATCTCCCTAGCTAGATCCCCTAGCTTGGGAAGGTATTTTTCTCACATTCTCCTGAGTTCAAAGAGCTTACTGAACAACAGACACTCAATATTTATTCTTCAATATTATTCTATTATATGCCACACCAGAGCACATTTGTTTTCACAACATTTAATTAGATTTCCCGGAAAAGGAAAAGCCATTTGCTTTTTTATGGATTTACTATCAGTCTGAAACCCAAGAACCTTTCCAATATTTTAATACAAACCAGTCATACTGACTTAAATTAAAGGAATGTGTTCAAAGTAGGAATAACACTGATAAAAGAGGCTTTTGATATGTCCCAGATAGCACCCAGCCTGACAGAATGACATTTTGGTAAAAGTGAATAAGACATGGTATCAAAGGGAGATTTTTCTTTCTTGAAATATTTAAAGCATACTTTGCTTTTCACTTGGCAGAACAACAATAACAACAACAAAAGAAACCACGTGGCCATTTTTCACTTTGCAAAGCATTCTTTACAGATGCCTGTCTAGTTGTTCTTGGATGGCTTCGGGGCACTGACACTGCATTCATCTTTTGAAAGTTCTCCACCAGGTCCAAGTTGCTGTTGTTGATCCCAGGAATGGGTGAGGTACATCATGCTTTCCAAAGGTTCAGCATTTTATTTGTCTTTAATGTAGCATGCTCATGAACCTATCTGGCTGAAGATTCTGTCTTTCACTGTATCTAGAACCTTGTAAGACAACAGCCTTCTATGTTTCTAATATAAATTTGGCAGCAATACCTAGTGCAGTGCCTAGCACATAATAGGTGCTGAGTGAATGCTCCAAGACAGAAGGGTCTAGCTATTTTCTGCAAACCTAGAAATGTGCTGAAATTCTTGTATAGATGTCTACAACAGCCCCCTCTCCTAAAATATGGCCCTGAACTCTATTGCCATTTGGGACTAGATAATTCTTTGTTGTGGGGGGCTATCTTGTGCATTGTTGTGGGTTTAGCACTGTCCCTGGCCTCTACCCACTAGATGCCAGTAGCATTCCTCAGTTTTGAAAACCAAAAATGTTTTCAGACATTGACAAATGTCCCTTGAGGGGCAAAAGTCACTCCCACTTGCGAATCACTGCCCTTAACTAATAAGCGTGATTGTGTGGAACAGATCTAGCTCTAGGCATGAGTTGAATCAGCAGTTGTAAATAATGAAATATGATATGAGCACCCTGGAAATGCTCTTTTGACCAATAATACCTCTCCTGCCCCCAGCATCCTCTAGGAAAGCTTATCATAAACGTTGTAGCTGGGATAGTTCCAGAAAGTTAAGAGCAAATGACTGAGCAATCAGCTAGGGAAATGTTTCATTTTTGATTTAAAGAAAAGGACAGTCACTCAGGAGTCATGCAGTCACTTGTAGAAAGCTGGTGTCCAAGAGGTAATGTGGTATAATATGGAACTAAAGTGGAAAGGAAATCAGGAGACTTGCATTTTAATCCTCGCTCAGCTACTGACCAGCTGTGTCTTGTAGGGAACCTCTCTTCACTTGTCTGATAACAAGGGGGCTGAACTAAGTGACCCATAAGGGTCTTCTTAACCCTCATGTGTGAAGAAATTATGGATTTGTTTATCTAACGAATATCCTATTGTTACCTATTTTTATAGAGGAGGAGCAGGGCTTTGAAGGAATGTAATGCAGGAATCAGAGAGGTAGAGATTAGAAGTATGGGAAGATAAGTAACAGGGTTTGGGAATGACAAAGTCTAAGATAAGTGTAATGGAATTTGTGCTAAAGGAAAATCAGAATATACAAGGAAAACACAAAAGCAATACAATTTTGCTGTTCTGTGTATGAGTGTTTGTGTGCGCACATGTGCATGTAGGTTGGTGGTGGGAGTGCTGAGTTGGCCACAGCTAGCAAGCTAGTTAGCTTCCCTTATGACTCCTTAGGGAAGTGGGTTTACTCAGGAGAACATTCTCTCTTGCCAAATATGAAAACCACCATCCTAGGTTACTGAAAGCAATGGGCATTATTGTATGTATATGGAAGCTTTCACTGGAGAATTCGGTGGATTCAACTGCATTACCTTATTTTGCAAATGTATATGTCAAAACAGTCCATAAATATGTCTTATGGAAACCAATGTCATGATTCATTGCCTAAAAAAGTAAAATGGCCTGAAAGATTCTGATATTCAATAACACAGAAACCAGGGTACAACAAACCTGGCTGGAATTTAAATATTTGAAGAGTTTTTCAGCCATGTTGGGTTTGATAAAAGAGCAAGCTCATTTTATGAAGCAATCTTAACCTTACTTTCTAAATATGATATGTATTTGAAAGGAAATTCAATCCATATGTTTTTGATTAATTTTACTTAAATCATCAAAATATTATTTCTTAAAGGTTGTTTGATGTCTAAGAAGTATTTAAACCCTTTGAATAATTTAAAAAAATATATTTTTCTCTTTAAAACAGGAAATCACTTTTTAAAGAGTTTAGATGGGTTTGGACACAAATGAGATTCAGACTTGAAATCCTGACCCTGTAAGATTAGGGAAAGTTTGAAAGTTGCCAAAATATACTCTCCCATTCCTCCCTAAAAATCAGTACCTTCTGATATTATATTGTCAGCAGAAATATTTGGGCATTGTCCAACAAAGTAAAATATTTTGTTATAGTTTTCTCCCGATCATAGGGTTCGTAACCTCAGTAAACTTTGATTCCCCTTTCCCTCCTTTGTGTTGGTCTTCGTATCAGGTAAGTCAGTAAGTTCTCTAGCTCTTTCAATTTGTCTCTTTCTCTTTATTTTCATTGCCTTCACCCCTCTCAAGCTTTTATCACATCAGGCCTAGATCACAGCATTTACCATCTGGCTCGTGCCTCTCCCTTTCTAGTTTCTCCCCGCACCACAAATGTATAAGTTGTTGCCTTTTAATCCTTACCAAAATCCTCACAGTCCTTACTAAAATCATCACTCTCCCACTAAAGAACCTTCAGTGGTCCCTAAAGCCCATGAATCCTTTCGTTTGTATTTGCTGGCCCTTCCATACCTTTTCACATGTATCAACCTTTGCTGACCAGTGGGGAATCTCTTCTCAGAGTGGTTTGGTTGCTTTCTCAAAGACAACATGTATACCTAGGTCTGAGATGCCCTTCCTCCAGTTCCTCCTACTCATTCGGTGAGAGCTGACCATGGTGTTGCCTCTTTTATGATGACTAGTGCCCATGCTATCACTTTCTTCTTAGAGTTCTTATATCACTCTCTCTTATTCCCCTTGTCTCTGAGTTTGTGCCTGATCTTATGCTGCTTTTGAGAATCACCTCACTTCATAGGTGTCTATGTCTTGCCTCCTTATCTGGACTGGAGACTTAGTTCTATAGTATTGGTTCTCCAAGTGTAGTCCCTGGACCATAGCATCAGCATCTTCGGAGAAATTTTTGGGACTATTATTTTTTAGGTCTCACCCCAGAGTTGCTGAATTAGAAATTCCAGGTGGGGGGCCCAGCACTCTGTATGTGAAGAAGCCTTCCAGAAGGCTTGGAAGCCTTCTTCCATGATCTGGATGCATGCTCACATTTGAGAACCACTGTTGTAAAGAAAAAGACAAATCTTATACTTCTTTATATCTTCCACAATGCCAGGGCAAAGCTGAAATGTAGAAGTTATTAAAATTCTAGATAACTTGGATTTTAAGACAAATTCTCAATGACATGCAAAGAAGAGAATGGAAACACTTTCAAAAGTTTGTTATGAAATTTTAAGAAATAAAAAGCTACCATTTCTTACTGCTTGCCATGGAGGATTAGATAGATTGCAAGTTTATTAGTAATTCTCTTAAGGAGAATTTCATTTTTTCCCCTTTCTTAAGGATTTTAGGGTTGTTCAACACTGAGTAATCAGATGGTAGAATTCAGCACATTATGTTTCTAACATTCTTGAAACTCTAAATCTGTAGTTTATAAATGGTTTTTTTGGAGGTTGTGTGCTTGGTGGCCATATGTAAGCATGGAGAATAATTTCCTTCTCTTTCTTATTAAAATCCTTTATGATAGCTTAGAACTCTTATGCAGCAAAGAATGTTGCTACAGAATAAAAAAAGCAATGATATACAGAGAAATCAACCCTTTGCATATATCTATACACCAATAGGGGAAAAGTGAATTTAACTTACTGTTTTTTAATAAATATTAATATTGCATTCTTCTCTATCCTCCTCCAATCAAATTGTACACATCACCACAGTTTACAGGCTTCAGTGCTAAGGTTAGCTTTAACCCTGTCATATCTTTTCTTTACTCCCCAGGAAAGCTGTATAGTCAGTGACAAACCCTATAAAGTCCCTGGGTCTGGCAGGTCTGCCTGTTGGGCAAGCTTTCAGTTGCCTTGGGCCAACTGACAATACCTGTACATATGAACCCAGGAAGATGACAGGGGAGCCATGGGTCTACCTTAAATTCCTTTGGTAATACCTTGTGAGCCTGGTTTTTGATTAGGGGCAACAAGTTAGTCAGGAGAAAAGTTTGTGCTTTGGAGTCGGACAAACCTCGGTTTGAAGTCCAGCTCTTTATCTCTAATTAGCCATGCTTCTTACTTATTTTTTCTTTTGGAGTGAGGTTCCTAATATCTATCCTGCAGGGTTGTTGAAAGAGGATGGCTAATGTATGCAAAGTGCATGGTCCAAGTTAGATGTTCAGTAAATGTTAATCTCTGATAAGTACTGTTTGTAATTCTTTTATTTTTAATCTCAAAGACATAACTTGAATGAAGTCAGCCCTGTCCTGCTTTTTTAACTTCAGAGAGCTCTGCTTCTAATTCTTCTCTTTTAATAGTAACTGTGCTGCTATTATTGATTTAAAATGTGTTTAACAAATTTTCTTTTGTTTTCTCTCTGTTCTTCTTTATTGAAGTTGTACCTCTTGAGTTTCTGGAAAGCAGGTGGGTAACTGCATCAGTACTATCATTTATTGAGAAATCAAGTCTGTCTGGATCTTACTTCTTTTATTGAACTGGTATTTACTGGATGCTTATTCTCCACCAGACTCTGAGGATACACAAGTGTTCACGGGGATCAGAGCATGGTCTTGCTTAATTTCAGCCAAGAGTCAGCTAAAGTACAAAACTGTAACTAGAATTATTCTATTGTCCATACTGTCCCTATAAATTTGGATTTAGGAGTTGCGGAAGCAGTAAGATTTTCCAGGACTTAATACAAGGACATTTTCCCCATCTGTTTGTAGTATACCTGATGTTTCCTCCACTAGAATTAGTGCTTAGTCAAGGCCTTGGCTCTTTTATTCTCTGATGAAGGAGAATGTGAGCTAGAAGTAATACTTTCCGCCTGCAGCATTCTCTGAATACATTAACAAAAATTATCTTACCTGATCAGCAAAGCTATGCTTAGTAAAGAATAGGGAACTAAGAGGATAAATGTACTAAAGATTTGCTTTGGAGGCCATCTGGAGAAGACTGGCAGGATCAGTACAGGCAGGCCTGGGTGGAAGGCCTTGGGCAGTTAGGGTCTGTGGTAACTTCCAAGATGGCTGCCAGTGATTCTTGCTTCCTGTTAGTTGCCGTCTTGTGTTGTCTCTATGACTTTGAATGAGGGTTGCCTTTGTAACCAATAGGACATTGTGGAAATGGCTCCCAAAGTTAGGTCACAAGATATTGGGGCTTCTACATTACTCATTAAATCTAATCATTCTGGGGAAAGCCAGCTGCCATGTTGTGAGGTCACTCAAGCAGCCCTAGAGAGAATTTCTTATGGTGAGGAACTGAGGCCTTCTGCTAACAATCAGCACTAATTTGCCAGGTATCTGAATGAGCCATTGGAAGTGGATTTACCAGCCCTACTGAAGCCTTCAGAAGACTGAAACCCCAGCTGACATTTTGACTTCAGCATCATGAGAGACCTGAAGGTAGAACTATTCAGCCAAACCACATCCAAATTCCTGGCCTATAGAAGCTGTGTGAGATAATAAATATGTATTCTTTTTTTTTTTTTTTTAAGATTTCATTTATTTATTTGACAGAGAAATACAAAGCAAGAGAAGGAACACAAGCAGGGGGAGTGGGAGAGGGAGAATCAGACCTCCCGCTGAGTAGGGAGCCTGACGCGGGGCTCGATCCCAGGACCCTGGGATCATGACCTGAGCTGAAGACAGATGCTTAATGATGGAGCCACCCAGGCACCCCAAATATGTATTCTTTTAAGACACTAACTTTTGGGGTAATTTTTTCAACAGCAGGAGATAACTGATACAGAGTCCAGCATATGGTGCTAGATTCCTGGAGAAAAGAGCAAAGTTAAGGAAACAGATATTCAAAGGGAAGATTAGAGATGTCAAAGACAGATGCTTTTCTTACACGTTATAAAGGGGATATAGAGATGGGGCTGGGAATAGTAGTGGGGGAGAGGGAGAAAATCTAATATGCAATTCCCAGAGTATGTGGAAGAAAGAAAAAATGTAGAAGGATAGATGTTAGTTTAGGAAGGATTCCTGAATGAAAAATTTGGAAAAGGATCTATGGTTCAACACTAGGGAAGTTTTGAAAATTGATTTTTACATGAGCATCTTTTGGATTTCATCAAAAGGGGCTTAGTAATATAGGTAAAAGAAGTCTCCAGAGATTCTTTAGGCCTTCTCCCCGCTCCCCAACACTCTAGTTAAAGTACCAAAGAGAATCTAACCTTTTAAAAGTCAACATGCCAATGAAAGCAGCAGTTTCCAAGACTTGGCAAAAGGATTCATATTCATTTAAACAAAAGAGGCTCTTTCTAAAATTATCTCCAACTATATGAAACTATGAATCACTTTTGTATCTCCAAGAAGGACTTAAGTGACATGAGCATTTAGGTAAGAATGCTTTGTATTAGAGATTAAAAATTTTTTTTTAAAACAAATTGCTTTCCACATGGTTTTATAACTGTCAATATTTTATATGTTTTTAGTTGGGGAAAAGGATGAGCTTCTTTGCAAAGGGGCAAGGCAGGAAATCAGTAATGATTCATACCACTTTTTCACATGCCTCTCTTAATCACAAATCTGGGTCCACTTATATAACAAAAACATTAAAAGAGGGTGTTTTAAATTGCTTCTTTTTATTAATCATGTATTTGGTCTTGTAAATAATACACGCAAGGACATCCTTGTTACGTCAGTTGGAAAACAGTGATTAACTAACTAGCTGTTTAAGTAGGAGACAAGAGTATCTTACAATTTTATATCTACTTCTTAAGTAGCTGTGTGTTTTTTTTTGTGTGTGCTATTTAATTTGATTTAGGTACTATAAATTTTAGAATTTCTTTAATAGACTTTTAATATTAATGATCCTTTCTATCTTACTGTACACTTAATGGCAGTTTTTAGGACTCTAAAGAGAAGGGCACGTTTATCTGAAAGAAATACACTCTGTTATTTTTAAGCCCCCTTGATATGGTTTTACTTTAGCTTTCTTTTAAGTCTAACTCCTTTTCCCCTTTGTTTCTGTTGGAATGAGGTAATTCTGGGTTTGTAGAGTCTTTTGTGTTAGAAATGACTAACATAATATTTAGTAGGAAGGAGAGAAAGAGCTGTATCAGTAGTACTGTTCACCAAGCATTTGAAAATACTTAAGTCCTCCCTTTCCAGAGAGAAAAAGGCCACTTAACATGTTTATTATTAACTTGGGTGACTGAAACATAGTATCTCTGCAAAATTATGAACCTAAATTGAATGGGAGGAGAGGAATGGAATTTGAAAATTATAACAAGTGGGAGAAATGGTTAAGGAGGCCAGATGCATTAACAATGCAGTAATATAGGACATTTATGAATAAGAAAGTTACTTGGAGCTGGACAGCTCAACAGATGAATAGGGTAGCATGTGAATATAGTACATACTTCGGTAGTAGCCTATGAACTCAAACAGGGGTTAGAGACCTTGTTCTGTAAATATTTTAAGCTTGGGGGCTCATAAGGTCTCTGTCATAACTGCTCAACTCTGCAGCTGTAGTCGAAAGCTGCCGTGGAAAACATGTAAATGAATGGACGTGAATGTGTTCCAATAAAACTTTATTTACAAAAACAGGCTGCAGACGGGTTTTCACCTGAGGGCTGTAGTTTACCAATTCCTATTCTATAGTATATAATTTTTCTTATTTACTTGTTTCTGGATCAACACATTGCATAATGTTTGCAGCAGCTTATGGGAATCTAAATGACACTAAATGCTTAAAAATGTATATGGCAGAAGGGAAAAATGAAGGAGGGGAGATTGGAGGGGGAGATGAACCATGAGAGACTATGGACTCTGAGAAACAAACTGAGGCTTCTAGAGGGAAGGGGGGTGGGGAGATAGGTTAGCTTGGTGATGGGTATTAAAGAGGGCATGTACTGAATGGAGCACTGGGTGTTAGACGCAAACAATGAATCATGGAACACTACATCAAAAACTAATGATGTATGGTGATTAACATAACATAATGAAATAAAAAAAAATGTATATGGCAGAGTCAAGGGGCACTGGAACCTGCAGAGATTTTTGTGGGTAGGAATGGAGTTGACTCCAGTTGACACTACATTGAGTACATCCACTGCTAGCACCAGGGAATCACCTGGGAAAAAAACCAGTGTCTGTGGACCATTCTGTTTTCATTTTAGTGAATATTATACATAGCCTGTGCTGAGGACCTACATAGATGCCCTTTATATTGGCATTGGTGGGAGCCTTGCAAGTCTGGTAGCCAGTATGTCTCCCAGTGATCAGGAGAGATTATGTTCAGTTCTCATTTTACTTTATACAAACAAATAAACAAACAAAAAACACCTCCTTTTAATGGTTTACAATACTCTTAGATGTCCTGAGATAGAAGATGGGGCCCTTGACACCTGGAGGGGTGATGGTGGAGAAGAGAAGGCTCCTGCATTTTATACTGGGATGTGACTAAAACAGGGCTAACTCAACCCTCCCACCCCTCATCAAGTGGAACAGGAATAAAACACACCCTCTATATCTGTTCTTTAACCCTGTAATTCCACTGTAGGATTCTATCCTTTTTTTTTTTTTAAAGATTTTATTTATTTATTTGAGAGAGAGAGAGAATGAGAGAGAGAGAGCACATGAGAAGGGGGAGGGTCAGAGGGAGAAGCAGACTCCCTGCCAAGCAGGGAGCCCGATACGGGACTCGATCCCAGGACTCCAGGATCATGACCTGAGCCGAAGGCAGTCGCTTAACCAACTGAGCCACCCAGGCGCCCTGTAGGATTCTATCCTAAGAAAAATTTTAGAGAGGCTGCTAAAGATTTAATATTTCAATTTCAGTTTCATTTATTAAACCCAAAATGTAAAGAAGTTAAATATCCAACAGCAGAACAGGTAAATATGTTATATGAGACAAAATAATATATTTTTTTGAAGATTTATTTATTTTGAGAGAGAGAGAAAGAGAAAGAGAGAACGTGAATGGGGGGAAGGGCAGAAGGAGAGAATCTTTCAAGCAGACTCCCCGCTGAGCGAGGAGCTCAATCCCACAACCCATGAGATCATGACCTGAGCTGAAACCAAGAATCGGATGCTCAACTGACCGAGCCACCCAGGCGTCCCTAATATATTGTCTTTTAAAATCATTTTTTGAAGACAATTTTATGATAGGCAAATTCTTAATATGATTTTAAGTGGATATAGAAGAATACAATATGATCCTAATTAAAAAAATTTAATTCCAGTACAGTTAACATACAGTGTTATATAAGTTTCAGGTGTACAGTGTAGTGATTCAGTGATTCCATACATCACCCAGCACTCATAACAAGTATACTTCTTAATTCCCGTCACCTATTTCACCCATTTCCTCAGCCACCTCCCCTCTGGTAACCATCAGTTTGTTCTCTATAGTTAAGAGTCTATTTCTTGGTTTGTCTTTCTCTCTCTTTTTTTCATTTGCTCATTTGTTTTATTTCTGAAATGTCACATATGAGTGAAATCTCCATAGTATTTATCTTTTTCTGACTGAGTTATTTTGCTTAGCAATATCTTTCTAGTTCCATCCATGTTGTTGCAAATGGCAAGATTTCATTCTTTTTATGGCTGAATAATATTCCACTGTGTATATATACCACATCTTATCCATTCATCTATTGATGGACACTTGGGCTGCTTTCATAATTTGGCCACTGTAAATAATGCTGCAATAAATATAGGGGTGCATATATCCCTTTGAATTAGTGTTTTCGTATTCTTTGGGTAAATAGTAGTGTGAATTCTGGATCATAGCACAGTTCTATTTTTAGTTTTTTGTGGAACCTTCATACTGTCTTCCACAGTGGTTGCACCAGTTTGCATTCCCACCAGTAATGCAAGAGTGTTCCTTTTTCTCCACATCCTTGCCAACGCTTGTTTCTTTTGTGATCCTGATTTTGTTGAAAAAATATAGCAAAAAGTGTAGAAGAAAATATACCGAGGAGACTACTATTTGCCAAAATCCCTTTCTCTCTTCTTTTTGGTATATAGCCACACTACATTTCCCAGCCCCCATTGTAGTTGTGTGTGACCATGTGACTAAGTTCTATCCGGTGGAATGTGAACATAAATGATGTATTCTACTTTGAGGCTTGACTCATAAAAATTTCCCACACAGTTCTCCAGCCTTTTTTTTTTAAACTGCTTTCATTTGACTCGGATGTCAACACTCAGGGCAACCATGGAAGTCACATGTTGAAAAAGGCGGAGTAGCCATCAACTTAGGTTCATGAGTGACCATGAAGAGGTGAGTTGTCCTGCTGACCTGAGTACTCATCTAGACCTGTCACTTAAGGGAAGAAATATATGTCTCTGGTGTTCAGTTATCATGGTGGTGCCTGATAGAAAAATGGGTGTGTTTAAGTCCATGTGAAATACCCACTAGGGATTGCTAGAAACATTTGGTTGGGAGCAGATATGATGTATTTTATAGGAACCCAAAGACTTTCATAAATAAATAGGAATATAAACTAAAATTTGTAAAATTAAAATTTTAGTTTTTATTTATGTTACCCCATTTGTATTCATATGTTGAGGTCTGAGGAAGCTTGGGCTACACGTATTTTTTTTTAAATTTTTTAAAAAAGGTTTTATTTATTGAAAGAGAGAGAGAGAGGGAGAGAGCACAGAGGGAGAGGGAGAAGCAGACTCCCTGCTGAGCAGGGAGCCCGACATGGGGCTTGATCCCAGGAGCCTGAGATCATGACCTGAGCTGAAGGCAGCCACTTAACTGCCTGAGCCACCCATGCATCCCAGGGCTACATGTATTTTAAACATTTTATACCTTAGCATATATTATATTTCTTAATTGGGAAAGTAGTGAAAAATACAAATATATACATGAAAAATTGGAAAATATAAGTGAATTAAAAAATAAGGACCAAAGAAAGCATAGAAATACAGTATAGTATAGAAGTTAAAGTATAGAAGGTATAAAAGGTAAAGACCTAGTGAAGATACAATGCACATAAGCCGCTGTGTTCTACACAGTTCCCGAAAATTGAGTGTAAATTAACTCTGATTTTACTATTAACCAAGTGATTAAATGATTAACACACCCGTTTTTTTATATATGTAAATGTTTCCTTTGGCAATTAGTTCTGAAAGAAATTTCTCAGTGGATTTTCGTATAGGAATCAATGTCCTCAACAATATCCCTAAGAAAATAGCAGAGTAGACTTCACAGTGATGCCTCTAGATTAACTAAAAGGTCACTGAATCAAAAACAAACTTTAGGCAAGGAAAGTTAAGAGAGTTGGCAGTGCAGCTTGACAATAGAACATAGGAAATAATGGCCCCACTTGATCCAGGAATTAAACCTGTGTCTAGAGAAATGGTTGGAATCTATGTCCTTCAAATAGTCTTCATTAATATCCTTGCTCTACAGGAGGTTTTTTTTCCGCTTTGGGCAGCAGGTGATTTTCAGGAACTTTCCTAGAAACTGCTGTAAACTTATCTTTTTCCATGTGCACACACATCTGTCTGCAATAACTGCTAGAAAATATTAGCTCTCCTTCTCTATTGCCCTTTCATTCTTGTGGGAGTACCTCTTATTGAAAGAATTTAACCCAGAACCATAGTTAAAAGGGATTCTGAGAAATTTATTTCTGGGCATCTCCCTTGTGATAGTAGGAACATAGAGGAGGAAGTTGTAATGTGGAATGGATAACAGATCATCTAGAACACTGCAAAAATATTATGTGGCAGATCTCTAATGGTAAGTCAACAAATAGGAAAACAAACCAAATTACCAACAATAGGTAGCTATAATATTATTTGTTTTAAAATCACCTTGAAAAAAAATTATATGTAGAAATATTTGTATGTAAATGCAAAGGAAAAAAGATACACACCAGTCTGAAAATAAAAGTATGTCAGGGGATGGGAGTAGGATTTTGTAGGACTAAGAGAGACTTGTACATTATGTTATCTGAAATCCACACATATATGGTCGATTAATTTATAGCAAAGGAATCAAGAATATATAATTACGAAAGGACAGTCTGTTCAGTAAATGGTGCTGGAAAAATTGGACAGCCACAAGCAAAAGAGTGAAACTGGACCACTATGTTATACCATACACAAAAATGAACTCAAAATGTATGAAGACTTGAACATAAAATGTGAAACCATAAAACTCCTAGAAGAAAATGTAGGCAGTAAGCTCCTTGACATAGGTTTTGATGATGATTTTTGAATCTGATACCAAGAGCAAAAGCAACAGAAGCAAAAATAAACAAGTGGGACTATATCAAACTAAAAAGCTTCTGCATAGCAAAGGAAACCAAAACAAAACAAAAAGGCAACCTACTGAATGGGAGAAAATATTTGTAAATCATATATCTGATAAGGGGCTAATATCCAAAATATATAAAGAATTCATGCAACTTAATAGCAAAAACTCAATCTTATTAAAAAATGGGTAGAATGGGCGCCTGGGTGGCTCAGTCGTTAAGCGTCTGCCTTCGGCTGAGGTCATGATCCCAGGGTCCTGGGATCGAGCCCCGCATTGGGCACCCTGCTCGGCGGGAAGCCTGCTTCTCTCTCTCCCACTCCTCCTGCTTGTGTTCCCTCTCTCTGTGTCTCTCTCTGTCAAATACATAAATAAAATCTTTAAAAAAATAAAAAAAATGGGTAGGAGATCTGAATGTACTAAAGAAGACATACAGATGGCCAACAGGTACATGAAACTATGCTCTACATTATGAATCCCCAGGGAAATACAAATCAAAACCACAATGAGATATCACCTCACACCTGTTAGAATGGCTATTACCAAATAGACTAGAAATAATGTGGATGTGGAGAAAAGGGAACCCTTGTGCACTGTTGGTGAGAATGTAAACTGGTGCATCCACTATGAAAACAGTATGGAAGTTCTTCAAAAAATTAAAAATAGGATTACCATATGATTCAAAATTCCACTTCTGGGTATTTATCTGAAGAAAACAACTCAAAAAGATATATGCATCCCATGTTCATTGTAATATTATTTACAATAGCCAAGATATGGAAACAGCCTGTGTTTATTGATGGATGGATGAATAAAAAATGTGCTTTGTATTTATTCATGCATACATAAATACATACAATTGAATATTATTCAGCCATAAAAATGATGAAATCTGGCCATTTGTGACAACATGGATGGACCTTGAGGGCATTAGGCTAAGTAAATAAGAAAGAGAAAGACAAATACCATATGTGTGCTCTTATATGTGGAATCTAAACAACAACAACAACAAAATCAAACTCATGGAGAACAGATTGGAGGTTGCCAGAGGTGGGAGCTGGGAGAAGTGGGTGGAGTTTTTGTTTTTTAGTTTATTAATTTTTTAAAGTTTATTTAATTTTTTTTAGTAATCTCTACACCCAACATGGGGCTTGAAATCACAACCCCGAGATTAAGAGTTACATGCTGTTCTTACTGAGTCAGCCAAGTGCCCCTGTTTTTCAGTTTAAATAAATTGAATAATAATAATAAAAAAAGCAGGTGAATTTCTTATTCTACATATCTCACCATACAACAGGCATTGAACTCATGGCTCACTCACAAACTTTTAAAATGTCAGATGCCAAACAGGACATCTATGTTAAGAATTTGGGTCTGGGGACACCTGGGTAGCTCAGTCAGTTGAGTGGCTGCCTTCAGTTCCGATCGTGATCCCAGGGTCCTGGGATCAAGTTCCGCATCAGGCTCCTTGCTCAATGGGGAGCCTCCTTCTCCCTCTGCCTGCTTGTGCTCTCTCTCTCTGACAAAATGAATAAAATCTTAAAAAAAAAAAAAAAGAATCTGGGCCTGAAGTTGTCTACTCAAAATTGAGCTGGAACCAATAACAGTTGATGTCTGAAAGAAACAAAATGGAGTCAAACTAAAAAGAATAACTTATCCCAGGCACTTTGGCCTCAGGATCTTGGGACAGGTAATATATCTGGCTCAGAATAATTTATACAGAGGAATTTTCTAACCGTGATATGCCATTCTTACCATTTCATTTACTGTCCATGTCTTTGGAAGAGGGTTAACATTCAGTCAGTTGATTTAAATTTATTTAGTGCTCATTAATGCTGCTTGTAATTATCCTGTATTATTTACTGAATCTTGAGAGAGGGTCATACATATTTGTTCATGTTAAAAGGAGGGTTCCTTTGGCTACATGTGGGGCGAGATACATTGGAGCAGTCAGGTAATTTATCCCTTTCAATATATTTCCTTTCTAAAAAAGATTTTATTTATTTATTTGAGAAAGTGAGAGAGAGAGCACAAGCAGGGGGAGTGACAGGCAGATGGAGAGGGAGAAGCAGATTCCCTGCTGAGCAGGAAACCTGATGCAGGGCTTGATTCCAGGACCCTGGGACCATGACCCAAGCCCAAGGCAGCCCCTTAACTGACCGAGCCACCCAGGCGCCCCCCCAAGATATTTCATTTTATTTTTTTTGCCTTAAAAATTTTTTAAAAATTTTATTATGTATGTAAATCACCATACATTACATCATTAGTTTTTGATGTAGTGTTCCATGATTCATTGTTTGCGTATAGCACCCAGTGCTCCATTCAATATGTGCCCTCTTTAATACACATCACCAGGCTAACCCATCACCCCCCCCTCCCCTCTAGAACCCTCAGTTTCTTTCTCAGAGTCCATAGTCTCTCATTGTTCATCTCCCCTTCTGATTTCCTCCCCTTCATTTTTCCCTTCCTATATCTTCTTTTTTTTAACATATAATGTATTATTTGTTTCAGAGGTAGAGGTCTGTGATTCAACAGTCTTACATATTTCACAGTGCTTACCATAGCACATACCCTCCCCAATGTCTATCACCCAGCCACCCCATCCCTCCCATCCCCCACCACTCCAGCAACCCTCAGTTTGTTTCCTGAGATTAAGAATTCCTCATATCAGTGAGATCATGTGATACATGTCTTTCTCTGATTGACTTATTTCGCTCAGCATAATACCCTCCAGTTCCATCCACATTGTTGCAAATGGTAAGATTTCATTCCTTTTGATGGCTGCATAATATTCCATTGAATGTATATACCACATCTTCTTTATCCATTCATCTGTCGAAGGACATCTTGGCTCTTTCCATAGTTTGGCTATTGTGGACATTGCTGCTATAAACATCAGGGTGCACGTACCCCTTCGGATCCCTCCATTTGTATCTTTAGGGTGAATACCCAGTAGTGCAATTGCTCGGTCGTAGGGTAACTCTATTTTCAACTTTTTGAGGAACCTCCATACTGTTTTCCAAAGTGGCTGCACCAGCTTGCATTCCCACCAACAGTGTAGGAGGGTTCCCCTTTCTCCGCATCCTTGCCAACATCTGTCATTTCCTGACTTGTTAATTTTAGCCGTTCTGACTGGTGTGAGGTGGTATCTCATTTTTGATTAGGATTTCCCTGATGCTGAGTGATGTTGAGCACTTTTTCATGTGTCTGTTGGCCATTTGGATGTCTTTTGTGGAAAAATGTCTGTTCATGTCTTCTGCCCATTTCTTGATTGGATTATTTGTTCTTTGGGTGTTGAGTTTGATAAGTTCTTTATAGATTTGGATACTAGCCCCTCATCTGATAGGTCATTTGCAAATATCTTCTCCCATTCTGTTGGTTGTCTTTTGGTTTTGTTGACTGTTTCTTTTGTTGTGCAAAAGGTTTTTTTTTTTTAAGATTTTATTTATTTATTTGAAAGAGAGAGACACAGCAGAGAGGGAACACAAGCAGGGGAAGTGGGAGAGGGAGAAGCAGGCTTCCCGCCTAGCAGGGAGCATGAGCCCAGGACCCTGGGATCATGACCTGAGCCGAAGGCAGACACTTAATGACTGAGCCACCCAGGCGCCCCTTGCTGTGCAAAAGCTTTTTATCTTGACGAAGTGTTCATTTTTGCCCTAGCTTCCCTTACCTTTGGCGATGTTTCTAGAAAGAAGTTGCTGCAGCTGAGGTCAAAGAGGTTGCTGCTTGTGTTCTCCTTTGGGGTTTTCATGGTCTCACAGTTAGGTCTTTCAACCATTTTGAGTCTGTTTTTGTGTGTGGTGAAGGAAATGGTCCAGTTTCATTCTTCTGCATGTGGCTGTCCAATTTTCCCAACACCATTTGTTGAAGAGACTGTCTTTTTTCCATTGGACCTTCTTTCCTGCTTTGTCGAAGATTAGTTGACCATAGAGTTGAGGGTCCATTTCTGGGCTCTCTATTCTGTTCCATTGATCTATGTGTCTGTTTTTGTGCCAGTACCATACTGTCTTGATGATGACAGCTTTGTAATAGAGCTTGAAGTCTGGAATTGTGATGCCTCCAGCTTTGCTTTTCTTTCTCAACATTCCTCTGGCTATTCAGGTTCTTTTCTGGTTCCATACGAATTTTAGGATTATTTGTTCCATTTCTTTGAAAAAAGTGGATGGTATTTTGATAGGGATTGCATTAAATGTGTAGATTGTCTAGGTAGCATTGAC
This sequence comes from Zalophus californianus, assembly GCF_009762305.2. Classification (NCBI taxonomy): domain Eukaryota; kingdom Metazoa; phylum Chordata; class Mammalia; order Carnivora; family Otariidae; genus Zalophus; species Zalophus californianus. The sequence goes on from NC_045599.1 coordinate 115,395,349, forward strand.
ATCTTCACAATATTTGTTCTTCCAATCCATGAGCATGGAACGTTTTTCCATTTCTTTGTATCTTCCTCAATTTATTTCATGAGTATTTTATAGTTTTCTGGTACAGATTCTTTGCCTCTTTGGTTAGATTTATTCCTAGGTAGCTTATGGTTTTGGGTGCAGTTGTAAATGGGATCGACTCCTTAATTTCTTTTTCTTCTGTCTTGTTGTTGGTGTATAGGAATGCCACTGATTTCCGTGCATTGATTTTATATCCTGCCACTTTACTGAATTCCTGGATGAGTTCTAGCATTTTTGGGGTGGAGTCTTTGGGTTTTCCACATAAAATATCATATCATCTGCAAAGAGTGAGAGTTTGACTTCTTCCTTGCCATTTTGGATGCATTTTATTTCTTTTTGTTGTCTGATTGCTGTGGCTAGGACTTCTAATACTATGTTGAATAGCAGTAGTGATAGTGGACATCCCTGCTGTGTTCCTGACCTTAGGGGGAAAGCTCTCAGTTTTTCCCCATTGAGAATGACATTTGCTGTGGGTTTTTCATAGATGGCTTTTATGATACTGAGGTATGTACCCTCTATCCCTATACTGTGAATAGTTTTAATCAAGAAAGGATGCTGTACTTTGTCAAATGCTTTTTCTGCATCTATTGAGAGGATCATATGGTTCTTGTTCTTTCTTTTGTTAATGTATTGTATCACGTTGATTGATTTGCGAATGTTGAACCAACCTCGCAGCCCAGGGATAAATCCCACTTGGTCGTGGTGAGTAATCCTTTTAATGTACTGTTGGATTCTATTGGCTAGTATTTTGGTGAGAATTTTTGCATCTGTGTTCATCAGGGATATTGATCTGTAATTCTCCTTTTTAATGGGGCCTTTGTCTGGTTTTGGGATCAAGGTGATGGTGGCCTCATAAAATGAGTTTGGAAGTTTTCCTTCCATTTCTATTTTTTGGAATAGTTTCAGAAAAATAGGTATTAATTCTTCTTTAAATGTTTGGTAGAATTACCCTGGGAAATCATCTGGCCCTGGGCTTTTGTTTGTTGGGAGATTTTTGATGACCGCTTCAATTTCCTTAGTGGTTATAGGTCTGTTCAGGTTTTCTATTTCTTCCTGGTTCAGTTTTGGTAGGTGATACATCTCTAGGAATGCATCCATTTCTTCCAGATTATCTAATTTGTGGCATATAGTTGCTCATAATATGTTCTTATAATTGTTTGTATTTCTGTGGTGTTGGTTGTGATTTCTCCACTTTCATTCATGATTTTATTTATTTGGGTCATTTTTCTTTTTGATAACTCTGGCAAGAGGTTTATCAATCTTAGTAATTCTTTCAAAAAAACAGCTCCTGGTTTTGTTGATCTGTTCTACTGTTCTTTTGGTTTCTATTTCATTGATTTCTGCTCTGATCTTTATTATTTCTCTTCCCCTCCCGGGTTTAGGCTTTATTTGCTGTTCTTTCTCCAGCTCCTTTAGGTGTAGGGTTAGGTTGTGTATTTGAGACCTTTCTTGTTTCTTGAGAAAGGCTTGTATTGCTATATGCTTTCCTCTTAGGACCACCTTTGCTGCATCCCAAAGATTTTGAACAGTTGTGTTTTCATTTTCATTGGTTTCCATGAATTTTTAAAATTCTTCTTTAATTTCCTGGTTGACCTATTCATTCTTTAGTAGGATGCTCTTTAGCCTCCATGTATTTGAGTTCTTTCCGACTTTCCTCTTGTGATTGAGTTCTAGTTTCAAAGCGCTGTGGTCTGAAAATATGCAGGGAAAGATCCCAATCTTTAGGTACTGGTTGAGACCTGATTTGTGATATGATCTATTCTGGAGAATGTTCCATGGGCACTAGAGAAGAATGTGTATTCTATTGCTTTGGGATGGAATGTTCTGAAAATATCTGTGAAGTCCATCTGGTCCAGTGTGTCATTTAAAGTCTTTATTTCCTTGTTGATCTTTTGCTTAGATGATCTGTCCATTTCAGTGAGGGGACTGTTAAAGTCCCCTACTATTATTGTATTGTTGTTGATGTGTTTCTTTGCTTTTGTTATTAATTGGCTTATATAATTGGGTGCTCCCATGTTAGGCACATAGATATTTACAATTGTTAGATCTTCTTGTTGCATAGACCCTTTAAGTAGGATATTGTGTCCTTCCTCATCTCTTATTATAGTCTTTTGTTATAAATATTTTTTTTTTAAAGATTTTATTTATTTATTCATGAGAGACAGAGAGAGAGAGAGAGAGGCAGAGGGAGAAGCAGGCTCCCAAGGAGCAGGGAGCCCGATGCGGGACTCGATCCCAGGACCCTGGGATCATGACCTGAGCCGAAGGCAGACGCTTAACCATCTGAGCCACCCAGGCGCCCGTTAAAAATCTAATTTGTCTGATATAAGGATTGCCACCCCAGCTTTCTTTTGGTGTCCATTAGCATGGTAAATGGTTTTCCACCCCCTCACTTTCAATCTAGAGGTGTCTTTGGGTCTAAAATGAGTCTCTTGCAGACAGCATATCAATGGGTCTTGGTTTTTTTTTTTTTTTTATCCAATCTGATAGCCTGTGTCTTTTGATTGGTGCATTTAGCCCATTTACATTCAGGGTAACTATTGAAAGATATGAATTTAGTGCCATTGTATTGCCTGTAAGGCGACTGTTACTGTATATTGTCTGTGTTCCTTTTGGTCTGTGTTACTTTTCGGCTCTCTCTTTGCTTAAAGGGTCCCTTTCAATATTTCTTGTAGGGCTGGTTTCGTGTTTGGAAATTCCTTTAGTTTTTGTTTGTCCTGGAAATTTTTTATCTCTCCTTCTATTTTCAATGACAGCCTAGCTGGATATAGTATTCTTGGCTGTATATTTTTCTCATTTAGTGCTCTGAATATATCATGCGAGTCCTTTCTGGCCTGCCAGGTGTCTGTGGATAGATCTGTTGCCAATCTAATGTTTCTACCATTGTAGGTTACAGATCTTTTGTCCCGAGCTGCTTTCAGGATTTCCTCTTTGTCTCTGAGACTTGTGAGTTTTACTATTAGATGTCGGGGTGTTGACCTATTTTTATTGATTTTGAGGGGGGTTCTCTGTGCCTCCTGGATTTTGATGCCTGTTTCCTTCCCCAAATTAGGTTAGTTCTCTGCTATAATTTGGTCCAATATACCTTCCGCCCCTCTCTCTCTTTTTTCTTCTTCTGGGATCCCAATTATTCTAATATTGTTTCGTCTTATGGTATCACTTATCTCTCAAATTCTCCCCTTGTGATCCAGTAGTTGTTTATATCTCTTTCTCTCAGCTTCTTTATTTTCCATCATTTGGTCTTCTATAGCATTAATTGTCTCTTCTACCTCATTTATCCTCCCAGTTAGAGCCTCCATTTTTGTTTGCACCTCATTTCAACTTGGTTAGATTTTAGTTCTTTTATTTCTCCAGAAAGGGTTTCTCTAATATCTTCCATGCTTTTTTTCAAGCCCGATCTTTATAATCATCATTCTGAACTCAGTTCTGATATCTTACTAATGTCCGTATTGATTAGGTCCCTGGCAGTTGCTACTGCCTCTTGTTCTTTTTTTTTTTTGAGGTGATTTTTTCCGTCTTGTCTTGGTTTTTTTTTTTGTCCAGAGGACAATAGATGAGTGAGAGAACAAAATGTTAACAGGGTAAGAACGACCCTAGAAAAATATACACTAAACAAATCAGAAGAGACCTGAAACTGGGGGAAAAGAATGGGAAAGAAAGAAAAAAGAAAAAGAAGAAGATTAAAAAAAAAAGAATATGATCAAATATGATCAGGCTGGTGCATAGATCAGTGCCACACACTAGATTTGGGGCATATTTTGGTCTTTTAGTAGAAAGTGCCTCCCAAAATTTTAAAGAAAGAAAAACTTAGATATGTACAAATATAAGGGTAAATATGATGAAGGGATGGAATATAACTGTAAAGATGAAAATTATAAAAGATTTTATAAAAGGAATTGATAAGTTGGTTGAAAAAAGAAAGAAGAGGAAAAAAAAGGGAGAATATGATCATGCAGGGGACTAGAACAAAGCCATACACTAGAGATTTAGGGTATATTTTGGTCTGTTAGAAGAAACTGTATCCCAAAATTTTAAAGAGAGAACAACTTATATATATACCAAAAATAAGGTTAACGACTATGAAGGGATAGAATATGACTCTAAACATGAAAAATAAAAAAGATTTTTTAAAAAGGGATTAATAAGATGATGGTTGAAAGAGGGAAAAGGAAAAATTCAAAAAAAATTAAAATAATTAAGAAAGACTAAAGAATCTTGGGGAAAAAGTCATGAATTCTATGTGCTGTATTTCCCTAGCACTGGAGTTTTGCAATTCTCATTGATTGGTAAACTTGGTCTTGGCTGGATGTTCTTGCTGACATTCTGGGGGAGGGGCCTGTTGCAGTGATTCTGAACTGTCTTTGCTGGAGGCGGAATTGCCCCTCCCTTTCTTGGGGGGCCAGGCTAAGTAATCTTCTGGGGTTTGCTCTCAGAGCTTTTGTTCCCTGCAAGCTTTCCGTACAGCTTTGGAGGACGAGAGTGAAAATGGTGGCCTCCCAACCTTCGCAGGGAGGAGTTGAGAGCTCAGGGCCCTGCTCCTCAGTGCGCCCCCAGAGAAAAGCATTCAAGCACTCCGGTCTTCCCGGTCTCCATCCATACTCCGTGCTCACCCGGCTGTGACTGAGCGTTTCTATCTCTGGCACATGACCCCACGTGGAGTCTCCAAACCCAGCAGATTCCTGTGGTGCGCTCCTGCACCGTTCCTCCCAGGGGAGGAAGGGGAGTCTCCTCGGATCTGCCGCTTGTTGGGTCCCTGCTGGAAGAGCAGTGACCCAACTGTGCCGCAGATCGCGGTTTATGGCAACCCCGAGCTGAGAGCCCACTCCTTCGCTCCGTCTTTGCAGCTGGCTTCCCTGCTCCAATACCTGGGAGCTCTGCCGCACTCAGGCACCCCTGGTCTTTCTGTGACCCCGAGGGTCCTGAGACCACACTGTCCCAGCGAGGGTTCCACCTCCCGCCCCGATTAGCCACTGGAGCGAAGTCCCTCAGCGGAGCCGACTTCTAAAAGTTCCGATTTTGTGCTCCGCTGCTCTATCACTTGCTGGTAGCGGCTGATGGAATCCCCTCCCCCGCCATCTATCTTCCTGAATATCGCCTTGGATTCACTTCTCCGCAGGTCCTACCTTCCAAAAAGTGGTCACTTGTCTGTTCAGAGAGTTGCTGCTATTCTTTTCTTCGATCTGTTGAGTTCGTAGGTGTTCAGAATGGTTTGATTCCTATCTAGCTTAATTCCTGGGACCAGATGAAATTTAGGTCTCCTACTCCTTTGCCATCTTACTCCTCCCCCCTATATTTCATTTTAAATTGTAATGCCTGGAATATTTTTAAATATGAAGTTTTGTGTATTGTATAATTAAAAAGAAAAAGTAAATGGAACTTTCCTGGGATAATTAGTACCTTAACATAATAATAGCTTAAACTATTAATTTCTATGATAGGATATTTTACGACTACTCTGAAGGCAGTGAATGGCAGAAAACTTGAGTTCCAACTCAATTTCTGCATTAGCACTATATGGTATGTCTTTGGATAAGTAATTGGATTTTCTTTTTTCTTTCTTTTAAAGATTGATTGATTTTATTTTAGAGAGAGAGAGCACCAGTCAGGGGGAGGTCAGAGGGAGAGGGAGAGAATCTCAAGCAGACTCCATGCTGAGTGTGGAGTCTGAGGCAGGGCTCGATCCCATGACCCTGAGGTCATGACCTGAGCTGAAATAAAGAGTTGGATGCTTAACCAACTGAGCTTCCTAGGCACCCCAGTAATTTGATTTTCTTAGGCCTCTGTTTTCCCAGTTGTGAAATAAGGGATTGGATTAAATGATTTCTAAGATCCCTGTCAGCATGGACAGCCTATAATTCTAGGATTTGTTTGAGAGAAATATTAGAAGCATGGAACAGTTCTAGGTGTGGTGGGCAGGCAAAGGCACTATGTTGCCCGTCTTTGGGAGGCAGGAGGAACTGCCCCAAGTTACTAAGAATTTAGAAAATCAAAGTATGAGCAGTTGAAGGCAACTTTTCTATACGTTTAAGTTTCACTGAAGTTCAGCTTTCTTCCTATAAGACATTTGAAGTTACACAGAGATATTTTATGTTTGTGAACAGGGATTATATTCAGCTAGTTTGTAACTGATTATTTTTGGAGGGCATCCTTTCTGATTGTTTGGGTCAATTTTGTATGGATTGTTGCATATTAATCTTAGCCATACATCATACTTATACATCTAAAGAGATATAATCCTTTCTTGTTTCCACTAGGAAGAACCTAGATGTGAAGCCTTAAGGTTTTACCATTTTCTCCTATTCAGGGACCAAATTTTGCAAACAATTTATGTCAGAGCTTAAGACCCACCCTCTCAAGGATTGAAAGACTGGAAGTGAAGGTGAATATCCTTCCAGTAAAAGTGAAACTAGACTTCTTATTTACACAATCCAAGGAGAGTAAATACATAAGGACCAAACATATCAGTTGAAAGAAGTCTATTAGTAAAAAAGCATATTAGCAAAATTAGATGTAATGATCTAATTTTCTGTTATTTGTTGTAATAATGATATACTTTCATACCATTCCTTGGGCAGCATTATTAACTTTTGACATTTATTAAATATCATTCATGTCCTCAGTACTGCATGCTATATAACAGTCTTTTAGAGATAGTATTCTAAATAATTCCAAGGAACATACTTACAAAGACTGATAACCCATGCATAGGGGCCAAAACGGAATTTTGTATGTTCATGATACGAATAGTTGATATCATTAAGATGTTAATTTTTCCCAAATTAATTTAGAAAGTCAACTCAAACCCATAGTCAAAAATATCATCAGGCTCTTTTCTTTTCTTTTCTCTTCTTTTCCTTTCTTCTCTTTTCTCTTTGACAAACTGATTCTAAACTTTATGAGGAAATGCAAAGGATCCAGAAAAAACAAAAAAAAATTGAAAAAGAACAAAATTGGAAGACTTACACTATCTAATTTCAAAACTTATGATGAAGCTCTAGTAACCTAGATAGTGTGGTATTGTTGTAAGATAGACAAACAAATCAGTGGAACAGAATAGAAAGTTCACAAATATACCCATGCATATATGGCTAGTTGATTTTCAGAAAAGATATTAAAACAATCCAATGAGGAAAAAATGATCTTTTCAACAAATGGTACTAGAGTAGTTAGGTAGCTCTATATAGAGAAATGAACCTTTACCCTTACTTCACATCATATTAAAAAATTAACTCAAGATGGATCATAGACCTAAAGAGCTAAAACTATAAAATTGCTAAAGAAAAACATGTGAGAAAATCTTACAAAACAATTCAGATGGTGAACTTTTTGAGGCTAGTGACCCATTCCATCATTTATCATTTATCTCTTTTTCCTCCGTACCTAGCACAATGTCCAGCCATAGAAAGTATCCAAGGAGTGCTGGAACTCAGACTTAGATTTGTTCTCTCATATTTCACATCCCTGGTATATTCTCTCAGGGTTGGGTTTCACTCCTTTCATACTGCACCAGTGGAAAATGGGGGGCTCCTTAAGCCTCAACCCCCAAGGGGATTTGCCCACAGCACTTCCGAAATGAAAGAATGGACTCCCAGTCTTGGCCCATAGTTTAGTATCTCCTCAGTTCTTAATTGATCTTACTCTAGATTGGGTCCAGTAATGCAAGCTCCTTGGCCACCCAAGTTGAGACTCTGAGAAAATACGGTGAGCCAGAGTGCTGAGGTTTATCAGTGAGAAGGTGGTTCAGCCCAGGGTAATAGCTGTTCCAAAGGCTTATAGAGAAGGGCACTTAAATCACCATAAACAAGTAAAATATTTATTTTTAAAGTATGCACAGGAAGGATGTGATGCTATTTTTTAAGAAGGGCAGACTTTGTTCATTTCCTGTTCTCTGAATTAGAGATCTCCAATTTATTTTGCTCATAACCTAGGTCCTGGGAAGAAATACTATAACTGAGAACTTTTTTGTCTTTCCTTTTTATTCTCACTGTTGTGCTACCTATTTTCTAAGCACTAGTGACATCTTTGTTTAAAACTTTAACTAATCTAGTCTATATTGGAGTTAACACTAGATCTGAGGCCTCTTGGGGAACTGTTGCCATTTAGCAACAGAAGTCCTATTCTCAGCAGGAATATATGGTTTTAGTGTGTTAGAAGTGAGTGGTTGGAGATTGAGGAGGGTCACCTTGGTCAGAAAAGGATAAAGAACTCACCTTGTACATCTGTGAACTTCAGATCCATATGCCCTATTAGTCGTATCCTAAGCTTCACATCTTTCTTCTTGGTAAAGTTTCATTAACTTTCCTTGTGGTTTATATATTATTTTGTCTTATGGAAGCAGATGCTTTCCTTGCAAGCATACCTTTCTTTCCTTCATGCAGCACCAAATGAGTACTGCTAGATAAATTACCTTTAATTCAGGTCAAGATTACTCTTTAACTATAGGACTTCATCCAGAAGAGGGGCTGCTCCAGGATCTGGAGATACTCTGAACACTCTCTTACCATACCTTGGCACTTGGCTAATCCCACTCCATATGCCCTAATGGTTATATACGACAATCATTTGAGCAAGATCTGTGATAATCATTAGATTGTTATATTTGAAGAATCCCTGATAACCAAGTTATCCAAAATGACTTCTTCAAAATGACTGCATTTGTCTGCTTGGATGTTGTATAAACATTCATTTTATTTTGGGGCTTAAATTAGCAAAAAGTTATCTTCACACAAGCTAGAGGGGTGTGTGTGTGTGTGTGTGTGTGTGTGTGTGTGTGTGTGTTTGTGTGTGTGTGTGTGTGTATGTGTGTATGTATGTAACTTCTTTCCAGAGACTTTGTAAAAGTCCAGCTATTTTTGCCTCCCCTCACTACCTGATACTCTAGATGATTTGAGAATAGCTAGCCCATGACTAAGGGGATGGTCATTGAGACAACAGTGGAAGGAACTTCTGGTTCACACTGTGTGAGTTTATGGTTTTCTACAAATTTCAGAGTAGCTACAAAAGGAGCTGGCTTTTTATTTCAGGTACAATAGTGTCAACATATTTTGTAACATCTCATTTTACCGAGAGTTTTATTTTTTTAAATTTTTTTATTTTTAAAGATTTTATTTATTTATTTATTTGAGAGGGAGAGAGAGAGAGAGAGTGTGTGCACAAGCCAGAGGGGAGAAGCAGAGGGAGAAGCAGACTCCCTGCTGGGTAGGGAGCCCGACATGGGGCTCAATCCCAGGACCCCAGGATCATGACCTGAGCCAAAGGCAGACTCTTAACTGACTGAGCCACCCAGGCATCCCTTACCAAGAGTTTTTAAACTGCTTTTTACCAAACCAGGCTTCTTAACAGGGAGGTTGACATTTCCCTTTATCCTCTGTATGACACATATAAAGTAGGAAAAGGAACAAGAAGAAGGGCCTAGAATGTCTCCTTCAATGACTAAAAGTTGATGGACATTTCTACTGTAGATTTCAAGGAACTAAGATTTTATACTGCTACCGTGTTCTCTGCTACTCCTATAACACTGAGGCTTTCATGTATGTTATTGTTAAAAAATAACTGCTTAGAAATCAATGTGTGCTGATAGGGTCTACTGTGAACCAGGGGCAATTAAACCTGAAATTGGTGATGGCTTCTGTGAGCCTGATTTTTCTTCAGGTTTCACCTTGACTTAGTCTGCTTAGGTTGCTATAACAAAATACCATAGACTTGGCAACTTAAACAACAAACATTTATTTCTCACAGTTCTGGAGGTTGGAAGTTCAAGATCAAGGTGCTGGCAGATTTGGTTTCTGATGAGTTCTCTTCCTAGCCTGCAGATGGCCATCTTCTTGCTGTATCCTCATATGGTGGACGTGGTGGGGGGGAAAGAGAGGGCTCTGGTCTCTTCCACTTCTTGTAAGGGTACTATTTGCATCATGGGAGCTCCATCCTCATGACCTCATCTAAACCTAATTACATCCCCAAGGTGTCACCTCCAAATACCATCATATTGGAGATTAGTACTTCAGTATATGAATTTTGGGGTGATACAAACATTCAGTTCATAATGTACCTCTTGCCTTTAGTTTTGTGTGGGGTCTTTCTATGACCTCATTGGGCATAAAGCATAAAAACCTGAATAAGATTTCATTTGTACTTTTTATTATTGGTCCCCAGGAATAGAGGGTCTTGTGAATTTTAGTTCTTATGAATTTGCCCTCAAGGGAAAGTTACTCGATTATGATTAAAATGTAGCATTCAGAGAGGTCTATGTTAAGCATTTCTCAGATTTATCAGGGATACCACGAATAGCACACTGGCAGGAGTAATCTTTTTAAACTGTGTCAGGCTGGAAGGATTTGACCATTTATTTTTTGACATAAACAGGGTCTGTCCAGCACTCACCAACAACTTGACCTACATTTTGTAGTACCACAAAAAATTTCAGTGAAAAATAGAAACCAAGAGTTCTGGATTAAAACTAGAAATATTTAAGAGAGGGGGTGTTTATAGGTACTTCTTTCTGTTTATTATCTTAAAATAGATGCAGAACCAATGAAGGTTCTAGGATTTTATTTCAGCCCACATTTAAAATGTTCTAAGTAAATGAATGTGGTTTACTTTCACAATGTTTACAGAGCACAGTCAAATAGCATTTAATGTCTAGGGCTAACCTCAAAATATTATCTGTTTTACTGAGGTAGAGTGTCGTATCCTGAGCAGGGCTGGTAGGTGCATTTATTCTGTGAAATTTCTTTCAAAGCCAGTTCCATTAATTCTACTGAAACTCCAACCCTTAGTTCAGTGATAATTATTTATGGTAAATGGTATTTATTATTCTCTTATGTTTGTACTTTGGGTAAGGACAGATACTGTTGAAAGACTTTCAGGAAAATAAGGAAGGAGATTTCTTTTCCTTTTAATAATGTAGCACTTATAAGAATATAAGCTATATTCCTTAGGCCAGTCATCAGGTATGCCTAGCTGTAGATGTGATGACTTTTTGGGCCAATCGTCTTTTGCTTATCTCAAGGCCTAGGGAAATATGATCAGGGTAGAAGGGTACAGGTTGTATGTTGCCTGGTACTAGCTCTAAGGCTGAGGAAACGCTGCTTTTTCATAGAGATATGGAGGCTTTCTTTATGGGATTCAAATTCTATTATAATATTCTCTAGTAAAAAATCACAGAAAACCTCAGAGTGCCTGGCTGGTTCAGCTGGTAGAGCATGTGACTTGATCTTGGGGTTGTGAGTTTAAGCCCCATGTTGGGTACAGAGATTACCTAAAAATAAAATCTTGAAAAAAAAATCACAGAAAACCTTTTATGTAAGCCCCTTCTTGTTGTTTAGGGACAGCTTCTCTTCTTCCTCTATTTCATTAAGCTTCCTTTGAAATATATAGGGACTCTGTTTTGACTTTAAACTAGAAGGAAGTGGAGATAGAGTAACAGAAGAACAAATTTCTAAATAACAGAGAAGAAACTTCTTTTATAAGGCTGAATTTAAAACACTCTCCTGAGTTTTTGGCTAGGGCATTTTTGGGCTGCCTAAACACATTTACCAGTCCACTTGCTAGGAACAAAGTCACCAGTATGCATTTATGGATGGATCCATTTCCTTTTTGGCTGTATCATCAGGCAATGAGAGCTCTTTCAGCTTAGCTATTTAAAATCAATGCACAAAAACAAATTCTCATAAAATCTACTAGAAATAATTAGAGAACGCATAGCTGATTAAACATCTTATTAGATTAATCCAGAAGAATTTAGATACATGTAATTATACATGTTAATTTATATAAGGATTAGTGTTTATGGCATTAAATGAATATTGACCCACTCAAGTACAAAGCAAATCAGTCTGAGAGCAAACTAAATCTTTCTTGGAGATGTTTTCATATGTACCTCAGAATCCTCTGCCTGGTAATTTTTCTTAAATGCATGTGTGATGGTTATTTTATATGTCAACTTGACTGGGCTAAGGGATGCCCAGATAATTGGTAAAACATTATTTCTGGTGTGTCTCTTAGGACATTTTTTAAAGAAGAGATTAGCATTTCAACTGGTAGATTGAGTAAAAAGATTGTTTGCACCAAAGTGGGTGTGCATCCTCTAATCCATTGAAGGCCTGAATAGAACAAACCAACAGAGGAAAGATGAATGTCTCTGCTTAAGCTGGGATGTCCATCTTCTCCTGACCTTGGGCAACAGCACTTACTCGTTCTCAGGCCTTCAGTCAGGGCTTGAATTATACCACTGGCTTTCCTTATCTTCAGTTTGTAGATAGCAGATGTGGGTCTCCTCAGCTTCCATTATTGTGTGAGCCAATTTCTATAATAAATATCTATCTCTGTCTATCTATCTATCTATCTATCTATCTATCTATCTATCTATCTATCCACCTATCATCTCTCTGTCATCTATCTATCATTTATCTATCTATCTATTTATCTATCCATCTATCTATCACCTATCTATCTATCTATCTAATTGGTTCTGTTTTTTTTTTTTGAGAACCCTAATATAGCATATAAGGTATAAGCAAAATTACTGAATCTTAACCTTCATCTTAGGGATGTTTACTGGTTTATTCTCATTCTTTTGGAAAGGTTAAGTGTCTTACAGTGAATTAAGACACACTCTGTGGTGTGCCTGGGTGGCTCAGTTGGTTAAGCAACTGCCTTCGGCTCAGGTCATGATCCTGGAGTCCCGGAATCAAGTCCCGCGTTGGGCTCCCTGTTCAGCAGGGAGTCTGCTTCTCCCTCTGACCCTCTTCCCTCTCGTGCTCTCTATCTCTCTCATTCTCTCTCTCTCAAATAAATAAATAAAAATCTTTAAAAAAAAGACAAAACTGTGATTTTAGAAATTCTTTATGTTTATTGGAAATATATCCAATTGAAACAACCTAAAAGTTCAACACTAAGGCATTGGTTAAATTAAGATGATTAATATAGTATTAAATTGTTTAATAAATATTATTAAAAATAGTGTTGCCAGTAAATATTTACTGATATAGAAATATCTTCATAATATATTGTAAAAGTTAAAAAGTCCACTTAAAACAAAAAAGCTTACATATTGTAACACCTTTCATAAAGAGGTAAATGTGTATATATAAGAAAAGTTCTAGAATAGCATTATTCTGTAGAAATATAATACAAATCACAAATGCAAGCCACAAATGTCATTTACAAAAATTTTCTAGTAGCACATTAAGACAAGTAGAAAGAAAGAATTGAAATTAATTTTAATAATGTATATTTAAGTCAGTATAGCCAAGATATTATTAAATATTAATGTAATGAACAAAATACTAACTAATAAAATTATTGAGATATTTTATGATTTTTGTATATGAGAATATTTTACATGTTTTTGAAATCCATTCAGTATCTTACCATTAGAGCATATTTCAGTTTGGACTAGATACATTTCACCTGCTCAGTAGTGTCATGTGGCTAGTGGCTACCATTCTGAACAATGCAAAGCTAGAAGGACATGCATCAAAATATTAATAGTGGCTATCTATAGATGGTAGAATTATGAATTTATCTTTTGCTTACTCATATTTTCTAGTTTTTACAATAAACTTCTATTACTTTTATAATAAAAAAATCTGTATTTAATTAAAAGTGTTTCATAAAGTATGGTGAAACTCCTCTATTTGCTTATACCTCCAAGAAGTCCTCTAATGGAGGAAGATGTAATCTATGTTTTCAAGACAGCTGGAGTTTATGAATGGAGACTCAAATCCAGTACTATAGGTAGTCAGGGGACTGTATGTGTGTGTGCATGTACCTATATATGTATGTGTGTTCATGTGTGTGAATGGAGATAGTGTGTGGAGAGCTTTCTGTGGGCACTGGCAATCCCCACAGTCATGGATGCATGGTGGCCCTGAGGTATGAGCAATATAGCCTTTCACTGAGGATCATTAACCTGAAGTGATAGTCCTTAGTATCAGTCAATTCCATTTTTCTTCACTGGAGTATCCTCATATTTGTTAGCCCAGGATGACCTACTGTACTAAACACTAAATCTGGGCTAGATAGTTCTTGGGTTGAGTTGTAGAGGTTAAACATGAACATTTCAGAGCAGTTGGGGCCAGATTCCCATCAAAAGTAACCCCTTGGGAATTTGGAGTACTCAAGTATTAGCCAAGTTAGGGTCTAGTTCAGTATTCTTCTGAAATGACACACTGGAATTATTCTGTCAGAGGGAGCTATGGAATGTACCCCACCATGTGATCAGAAAGCCCTGAATTGTAAACAGTGAAACTGTTAGAATGCCAAATGGAGTCATATGGAGATCAGTGATACTTTATATGCCTCATAACAAACACTGTATTCATTAAAATTGCATTGGGGTACCTTGACCTGTGTCAATGATGGGCTAAAATACTGGACTAAATAACTTCTAATTCATTTGGCTTTTATTATAGTAAAGTTAATAATGAAAAACTCATATGGTATTAATGCCAATGTCATAAGTCCTTTATCAAATTTCTACCCACAATTCATTATTTTTTCAGGAGATTCCCAGATGTTCCTAGGGTAGAGTTATAGCAAACATGAACTGGTTCCCCACGGTTATGATTAGAGCAGTTTGAGCCAATATGACAACCTCATATGCCTTTAAGTATAAAGCACCTGCCAAGCCACATGTGAACCAGACTACTGGAATTCCTTGGCATTGTTTTTCTGAGCAGGAGGCTTGGATAGTGGGGCACTCACCAAAGCACTCAGTATTTCTTTCTTTTTGTTTTAAAAATAGAACATTTGTACAAAATAAGCCTCATCTCTGGTTTCCAAGCCATAAAATTCTGAAGCAGGGTCTTTCAGGAAACCACTGTATTTCTGAATGAAACTTCACTAAGTCCCATCATCCTTTTCAATTGTTGCATTCTCCGCAGGGCACTCTGATGGTCTATTAGTAAAACCATTTCACTTAGTGAAGATACTGATATAGAATTAAGGAGAAAAGATACACCTTTATTTGGGCTACAGGAATTAATTAGCATTTTCCAGCCCCCTTCCCTGCCTCCTTTTTTTTGACTTAATGGCACAGTAGCTATGACACACAACTGCTCTGTTCCGTGTTTTAGAGAGCAAACCAAGTGAGGAAGACCACAATAACATTACATGGAATGGAAAAATTAGTCTCTCCTCTGTACCAGTGTAGTCACAGAAAACTTGTAACCTATCAAGCCTAGGCCTTGGAAAAGATAATTCAGTGATCCCTGTTTACTAAAGATTCTGGGGTTACTTCATATCAGTTAGGGTAGGCCAACTGCTTTAACAAATAGACCCCAAAGTATATAATGGTTCAAATGATAATACAAGTTCATTTCTTGCCCTTACAAGTGTATGGTTTAGTTATATGACTTGTGGAAAAGGCAAAACTATAGAGATGATAAACAGTTCAGTAGTTTCCAGGAGTTTAGGGGTGGGGTTGAATAGGGGAAGTATAAAGGTCTTTTTGGGATCATCAAACTATGTTCTGTGTTGCTTGGGTGGTGGATAGTGTGATATTATGTATTTGTCAAAACCCGTAGAACTTTATAGCACAAAGAGTGAAACAATGTATGCAATAGAAGAAAAAAATCACTTAGAAAGTGGAGGATCCCAGATGTAATAAGAATGTAAAAAACCAATCTAATTGCTCTATAAATGTATGAAACAATTTCACAATAGGGGGTAGGGGTGGTGGGGGGGAACAGTGCTGACCTGAGTAACTTTGGAAATAAGTGGAATCTGCAAAAGGAACTGTACTAAGGCACTTTACTCTAGTTGATAAAATTGTTTCTCACAGGGGTATAGGTTAATAATTCTGAAACTACTATATATGCATACTGGAATTGAACAAATAAGCAAATAGATGGTAGATGGTGGGAGCAAAGTGTGTCACTGTTGAAGGTTACAGATAAGCATGGAGAAGAGACTAGAATGATCTAGAATGGGGTAATGATCTAGAGTTGGAAATATTAGTGTGACCTCATGTTTACCCTAATACAGACACAGATGGTAACATACAGAAATATTTATAGATATGTGTATCTAAATACAAGTTAGTATAGACATATATATATTTTCTTGCTCTGTCAGTTGAGAAGTCCTAGAAGCAATGATGTCTCAGTAGCAATGAATGCAACTATCACCCAGATGTTGGTTTCTAATATCATTTTCCAGTAAAAGGAACCAGGGTGCCCTGCAGAAATGGCTGGCTCTAAGACTGGGGCAAAGAATGTACAAGATAAATCTGAAGTATCTTGTAGTGCTAGAAAGTAAGGAAGATCTCAAATTTAAAAGCTCCCCCACAATGATAAGGGTATGTGATGTCAAAGGGACATAAGAACAAACTGAAAGAACTCCCAGTGACCGAAACTGGAACAATTTGGGTAGCAAAATAAAGAAAGTAGTAATGGATTAATACACAAAGTATAAAATAAATATTCATGGAGTCCATAAGATAAATTATTGAATGAATAAATAATTGGGAGAAGAGACAAATCTTTTATGTAGAAAAATTCAAATAATTTATGTATATACTTTACTATCAAGGAGGTGGAAGATAACCCCTCACTCCTTATGTGTGGACTGCACATAATGACTACTTTCCAAAAGTGCAATATACAAAGGTGGAAAATAGCATCTTTAGTTGAGAATCCTGACAAGCACTACCTCAAGCAAGTGATCAGGGTTAACATCAACAGTGAAAGTCATGTTGATAGTATGTACCATCAGTATGATGTGATGAGAATGGCACTTTGCCTCTGTGGTTTTCCTCCACCAAACCTGTAATGTCCATCTGATCATAAGAAAAACATCAGACAAATCTCTATTGACAAACATTCTACAAAATACTGTACCAATACTCCTCAAAACTCAAGGTAGGAGGAGCAAGATGACGGAGGAGTAGGAGACCTAAATTTTGTCTGGTCCCAGGAATTAAGCTAGATAGGAATCAAACCATTCAGAACACCTACAAACTCAACAGGAGATAGAGGAAAAGAAAAGCAGCAACTCTCTGAACAGAAAAGCGACCACTTTCTGGAAGGTAGGACATGCAGAGAAGTGAATCTGAGGCAATATACAGGAAGATAGACGGGGGGGGGGCGGGGGGGAAAGGGGAAGGAGCCTCCGTCAGCCACTACAGGCAAGTGACAGAGCAGCAGAGCACAAAATCGGAACTTTTAGAAGGGTGTTCCGCTGAGGGATGTTGCTCCATTGGCTAAGCGGGGTGGAACTCTAGCTGGGGCAGTGTGGTCTCAGGACCCTCGGGGTCACAGAAAGACCAGGGATGCCTGAGTGCGGCAGAGCTCCCAGGTATCGGGGCAGGGAAGCCAGCTGCAAAGACGGAGCCGAGGAGTGGGCTCTCAGCTCGGGGTTGCCATAAACTGTGATCTGTGTCACAGTTGGGTCACTGCTTTTCCAGCAGGGACCCAGCAGGTGGCAGATCCGGGGAGACTCCCCTTCCTCCCTTGGGAGGAGCGGCACAGGAGTGCACCGCAGGGATCTGTGGGGTTTGGAGACTCCACATGGGGTTGTGTGCCAGGGATAGAAACGCTGGGTCACAGCCAGATGAGCACGGAGTGCGACCGGAGACCAGGGAGACAGGAGTGATTGAATACTTTTCTCTGGGGGCTCGCTGAGGAGTGGGGCCCCGAGTTCTCTGCTCCTCCGGGGTGGAGATTGGGAGGCCACCATTTCACTCTCGTCCTCCAAAGCTGTAGGGAAAGCTTGCAGGGAACAAAAGCTCCCGAGAGCAAACCCGAGCAGATTACTTAGCCTGGCTCCCAGGCAAGGGCGGGGCAGTTCTGCCTCCGGCAAAGACATTTGAGAATCACTGCAACAGGGCCCTCCCCCAGAAGATCAGAAAGAACATCCAACCAAGACCAAGTTTACTGATCAATGAGAACTGCAAAACTCCAGCGCTAGGGGAATACAGCACATAGAATTCATCACTTTTTTTCATATGATGCTTTAGTCTTTCAAAGTTAATCTTTAAAATTTTCTTTATTTTTTCATTTTCTATTTTTTTAGTTGAATTTTTCTTCTTTCCTTTTCAACCAACATCTTATTAATTCCTTTTTTAAAATCTTTTTTTTCATTTTTACAGTCATATTCTCTCTCTTCATTGTATTTAAACTAATTTTTTGTATATATATGTTTTTCTTTCTTTAAAATTTTGGGATACAGTTTCTTTTTTTTTTTTTTAAAGATTTTATTTATTTATTTGACAGAGAGGGACACAGCGAGAGAGGGAACACAAACAGGGGGAGTGGGAGAGAGAGAAGCAGGCTTCCCGCCGAGCAGGGAGCCCAATGTGGGGCTCGATCCCAGGACCCTGGGATCATGACCTGAGCCGAAGGCAGTCGCTTAACGACTGAGCCACCTAGGCGCCCCGGGATACAGTTTCTTCTAACAGACCAAAATATACCCTAAATCTAGTGTATGACGTTGTCCTTGTCTCCCACCTGATCACATTCTCTCTTTTATTTTTATTTTTTTCCATTCTTTTTTCAACCAACTTCTTATCAATTCCTTTTTAAAAATCTTTTTAAATTTTCATCTTTACAGTCATATTCCATCCCTTCGTGTATTTACCCTTATTTTTGTATATATATATGTTTTTCTTTCTTTAAAATTTTGGGAGGCAGTTTCTTCTAACAGACTAAAATACACCCAAAATCTAGTGTGTGTCTCTGTTTTATTCACCAGTGTGATTATATTCTCCCCCTTTTCCCCCCAGTTTCAGGTCTCTTCTGATTTGTTTAGTGTATATTTTTCTGGGGTTATTGTTACCCTTTTAGCATTTTTTTTAACATTTCGTTTTCTCATTCATCTAATCTCCTCTGGAAAAATGACAAGACAGAAAAAATCACCTGAAAAAAAAAGAACAAGAGGAAGTACCAACTGCCAGGGACCTAATCAATACAGACATTAAAGATGTCGGAACTAGAGTTCAGAATGACGATTATAAAGATACTAGCTAGGCTTGAAAAAAGCATAGAAGATACTAGAGAACCATTTTCTGGAGAAATAAAAGAACTAAAAACTAACCAAGTCGAAATCAAAAAGGCTATTAATGAAGTGCAATAAAAAATGGAGGCTCTAACTGCTAGGATAAATGGGGTAGAAGAGAGAATTAGTGCTATAGAAGACCAAATGATGGAGAATAAAGAAGCTGAGAAAAAGAGAGATAAACAACTACTGGATAACGAGGGGAGAATGCAAGAGATAAGTGATACCAAAAAGTGAACCAACATTAGAATAATTGGGATCCCAGAAGAAGAACAGAGAGGGGGCAGAAGGTATATTGGACCAAATTATAGCAGAGAACTAACCTAATTTGGGGAAGGAAACAGGCATCAAAATCCAGGAGGCACAGAGAACCCCCCTCAAAATCAATAAAAATAGGTCAACACCCCGACATCTAATAGTAAAACTCACAAGTCTCAGAGACAAAGAGGAAATCCTGAAAGCAGCTCGGGACAAAAGATCTGTAACCTACAATGGTAGAAACATTAGATTGGCAACAGACCTATCCACAGACACCTGGCAGGCCAGAAAGGACTGGCATGATATATTCAGAGCACTAAATGAGAAAAATATGCAGCCAAGAATACTATATCCAGCTAGGCTGTCATTGAAAATAGGAGAGATAAAAAGCTTCCAGGACAAACAAAAACTGAAAGAATTCACGAACACCAAACCAGCCTTAAAAGAAATATAAAAAGGTATCCTCTAAGCAAAGAAAGAGCCTAAAATAACATAGAACAGAAACTAACAGATGCAATATACAGTAACAGTCACCTTACAGGCAATACAATGGCACTAAATTCATATCTTTCAATAGTTACCCTGAATGTAAATGGGCTAAATGCCCCAATCAAAAGACACGGGGTATCAGATTGGATAAGAAAACAAGACCCATTAAGATGCTGTCTGCAAGAGACTCATTTTAGGCCCAAAGACACCTCCAGAATGAAAGTGAGGGGGTGGAAAACTATTTACCATGCTAATGGACATCAACAGAAAGCTGGGGTAGTAATCCTTATATCAGACAAATTAGATTTTTAACAAAAGTCTATAATAAGAGATGAGGAAGGACATTACATCCTACTTAAAGGGCCTATCCAAAAAAAGATCTAACAATTGTAAATATCTATGCCTCTAACATGGGAGCAGTCAATTATATACGCCAATTAATAACAAAATCAAAGAAACACATCAAAAATAATACAATAATAGTAGGGGACTTTAACACCCCCCTCACTGAAATGGACAGATCATCTAAGCAAAAGATCAACAAGGAAATAAAGACTTTAAATGATACACTGGACTAGATGGACTTCACAGATATATTCAGAACATTCCATCCCAAAGCAACAGAATACACATTCTTCTCTAGTGCCCATGGAACATTCTCCAGAATAGATCACATCACAAATCAGGTCTCAGCTGGTACCAAAAGATTGGGATCATTCCCTGCATAGTTTTGGATCACAGCACTTTGAAACTAGAACTCAATCACAAGAGGAAAGTTGGAAAAAACTCAAATACATGGAGCTAAAGAGCATCCTACTAAAGAATGAATGGGTCAACCAGGAAATTAAAGAAGAATTAAAATTCATGGAAACAAATGAAAATGAAAACAAAACTGTTCAAAATCTTTGTAACGCAGCAAAGGCTGTCCTAAGAGGAAAGTATATAGCAATACAAGCCTTTCTCAAGAAACAAGAAAGTTCTCAAATACACAATCTAACCCTACACCTAAAGGAGCTGGAGAAAGAACAGC
Source organism: Zalophus californianus (assembly GCF_009762305.2). Taxonomy (NCBI): domain Eukaryota; kingdom Metazoa; phylum Chordata; class Mammalia; order Carnivora; family Otariidae; genus Zalophus; species Zalophus californianus. The sequence continues at coordinate 115,416,182 of NC_045599.1, forward strand.
AAATAAAGCCTAAACCCAGCAGGAGAAGAGAAATAATAAAGATCAGAGCAGAAATCAATGAAATAGAAACCAAAAGAACAGTAGAACAGATCAACAAAAGTAGGAGCTGGTTCTTTGCACGAGTTAATAAAATTGATAAACCCCTGGCCAGACTTACCAAAAAGAAAAGAGAAATGACCCAAATAAATAAAATCATGAATGAAAGAGGAGAGATCACAACCAACACCACAGAAATACAAACAATTATAAGAACATATTATGAGCAACTATATGCCACAAATTAGATAATCTGGAAGAAATGGATGCATTCCCAGAGATGTATAAGCTACCAAAAATGGACCAGGAAGAAATAGAAAACCTGAACAGACCCATAACCACTAAGGAAATTAAAGCAGGAATCAAAAATCTCCCAACAGGGGCGCCTGGGTGGCTCAGTTGTTAAGCGTCTGACTTTGGCTTAGGTCATGATCCCAGGGTCCTGGGATCGAGGCCTGCATCGGGCTCCCTGATCCACGGGGAGCCTGCTTCTCCCTCTCCCACTCCCCCCTGCTTGTGTTCCTGCTCCGGCTCTCTCTCTCTCTGTCAAAAAAAATAAATAAAATCTGAAAAAAAAATCTCCCAACAAACAAGAGCCTAGGGCTAGATGGCTTCCCAGGGGAATTCTACCAAACGATTAAAGAAGAATTAATATCTATTCTTCTGAAATTGTTTCAGAGAATAGAAATGGAAGGAAAACTTCCAAACTCATTGTATGAGGCCAACATTACCTTGATTGCAAAACCAGACAAAGACCCCGTCAAAAAGAACTATAGACCAATACCCTGATGAACATGGATGCAAAAATTCTCACCAAAATAGTAGCCAATAGGATCCAACAGTACATTAAAAGGATTATTCACCACGATCAAGTGGGATTTATCCTTGGGCTGTAAGGTTGGTTCAACATCTACAAATCAATCAATGTGATACAATGCATTAATAAAAGAATTTTATTCTTTTATTAATAATAAATAATAATTTTATTATTTCTATATGATTCTCTCAATAGATGCAGAAAAAGCATTTGACAAAGTACAGCATCCTTTCTTGATTAAAACTATTCACAGTGTAGGGATAGAGGGTACATACCTCAATATCATAAAAGCCATCTATGAAAAACCCACAGTGAATATCATTCTCTAAGGGGAAAAACTGAGAACTTTTCCCCTAAGGTCAGGAACATGGCAGGGATGTCCACTATCACTACTGCTATTCAACATAGTATTAGAAGTCCTAGCCACAGCAATCAGACAACAAAAAGAAATAAAATGCATCCAAAACGGCAAGGAAGAAGTCAAACTCTCACTCTTTGCAGATGATATGATATTTTATGTGGAAAACCCAAAAGATACCACCCCAAAACTGCTAGAACTGATTGAGGAATTCAGTAAAGTGGCAGGATATAAAATCAATGCACGGAAATCAGTGGCATTTCTATACACCAACAACAAGGGAAGCAAGGGCAAAAATGAACTATTGAGACTTTATAAAGATTAAAACCTTCTGCAGAGCAAAAGAAGCAGTCAACAAAACCAAAAAACAACCGACAGAATGGGAGAAGATATTTGCAAATGACATATCAGATAAAGGGCTAGTATCCAAAATCTATAAAGAACTTATCAAACTCAACACCCAGAGGACAAATAATCCAATCAAGAAATGGGCAGAAGACATGAACAGACATTTCTGCAAAGAAGACATCCAAATGGCCAACAGACACATGAAAAAGTGCTCAACATCACTCAGCATCAGGGAAATCCAAATCAAAACCTCAAAGAGATACCATCTCACACCAGTCAGAATGGCTAAAGTTAACAAGTCAGGAAATGACAGATGTTGGCGAGGATGTGGAGAAAGGGGAAGCCTCCTACACTGTTGGTGGGAATGCAAGCTGGTGCAGCCACTCTGGAAAACAGTATGGAGGTTCCTCAAAAAGTTGAAAATAGAGCTACCCTATGACCCAGCAATTGCACTACTGTGTATTTACCCCAAAGATACAAATGTAGGGATCCGAAGGGGTACGTGCACCCCGATGTTTATAGCAGCAGTGTCCACAATAGCCAAACTATGGAAAGAGCCTAGATGTCCATCAACAGATGAATGGATAAAGAATATGTGGTATGTATGTATGTATGTATTTATTTATTTATTTATGCACATACACACAACGGAATATTATGCAGCCATCCAAAAAAATGAAATCTTGCCATTTGCAATGACATGGATGGAACTAGAGGGTATTATGCTAAGCAAAGTAAGTCAATCAGAGAAAGACAAGTATCATATGATCTCACTGATATGAGGAATTTGAGAAATAAGACAGAGGATCATAGGGGAGGGGAGGGAAAAATGAAACAAGACAAAACCAGAGAGGGAGAGAAATCATAAGAGACTCTTAATCTCAGGAAACAAACTGAGGGTTGCTGGAGTGGAGGGGGGGTGGGAGGGATGGGGTGACTGGGTGATGGACATCAGGGAGGGTATGTACTAGGGTGAGCGCTGTGAATTGTGTAAGACTGATGAATCACAGATCTGTACCCCTGAAACAAATAATACATTATATGTTAATAAAAAAATTAAAAAAATTAAATAAAAAATAATACGGGCTCTCTTGAATAAACACATTGCCAGTCACAGGATTAGATAAAGAGCCACGCTACTTCTCTCCCTTCCCCACACCAGCCCAGGATCCTTTGTTTTAGAGATCCTGTTTGTTTTCAATAACTGACTAATTGAACCATTTGCCTTTTCTCTCTACTCTCCCCCCAACCTGCCACTTTAAATCCCCACTGTTTTATTTTAAATTTGCCAATCAAGAGAGACTCCTATAGAAACCCTAAGCTCCCACACTCAATCCCAATAAAAACAGAACCCTCAGCCCATGTGCTCTCTCTCTCTGTACCTGCAACCTCACTGTGTAGCCCAGGTGTGTCATGTAATTTCCAGGTTTTATAAGTAATAAATCTCTATTTTTTTCTAAGTTTTCTTATGATTGTTGCTGAAGGGCATCTTGCAGTCATAAAAAGAACCATAAGGTCTGGTTATTTGTTATATAACAAAAGTTCAACAGAGTAAATTTGAAGATCTAATTGGCTTTATTAAACAAATCAGGCAGCATCCCATCTAGCAAGTAGAGGGGAGTTGTACATAGTGGAAGGTTTTTATAGGAAGGAGGATGGTGCAAGACATTATTAGCAAAGAAAAGAAAGGACTGTTTCAGGCCAGGTTGTCTTTACCAGAAGTGCAGGGTGTCCTATTATGAAGATTACCTCATCTTCCTCTGGGGGACAGAGAGGGACCCATGTGACAGATTACTTCATTGGTGCTGACCAGAATATCCCAGGTTGATTCACTTAAAATTCCACTTCTGGAAAGGTAGAACCTGCAATTAAATCTTATTATATTCTTTTATATTTTGTTAGATTTAAATTGCTAATATTTTGTTAAGGATTTTTATATCTATGTTCATTAGAGATACTAATCTATAGCTTTCCTTTCTTGTAATGTCTTTATTTACTTTTGGTATTAGGACAATACTGGCATTAAAGAATGAGTTAGAGGGGCGCCTGGGTGGCTCAGTTGTTGAGCTTCTGCCTTCGGCTCGGTTCATGATCCCAGGGTCCTGGGATTGAGCTGTGCATCGGGCTCCCTGCCCCACGGGAGGCCTGCTTCTCCCTCTCCCACTCCTCCTGCTTGTGTTCCCTCTCTCACTGTGTCTCTCTCTGTCAAATTAAAAAAAAAAAATTTTTTTTATAAGAATGAGTTAGGAAGTGTTCCCTCTGCTTCAACTCTTTGAAAGTAATTGTGAAGAATTGGTATTATTTCTTCCTTAAATATTTGATAGAATTCACCAGTAAAACAATATTTGGGGTGTTTTCTTTTTTGGAAGTTTCTTAGTTATTGATTTCAATTTAGTAGATATAGCGATATTTGGGTAATCTATTTATCCTTGTGTGAAATTTGGTGGTTTGCATCTTCAAGGATTGGGCAGTTTCATCTATGTTACCAAATTTGTGGGCATAGAGTTATTAGTGGTATTTCTTTATTACCCCTTTTAGTATCCATGGGATTAGTAATGTGACCCCTACTTCATTTCTTTTTTTTTTAATTTCAAGTTTTTAATTTAAATTCTATTTAGTTAACATATATCATAAAATTGGTTTCAGGTGTAGAATTTAGTGATTCATCACTTACATATAAAACCTAGTGCTCATCACAAGGTCAGCCCATCCCCCGCCCACCTCCCCTCTATCAACCCTCAGTTTTTTCTCTATAGTTAAGAGTCTCTTACGGTTTGCTTCCTTCTCTCTCTCTTTTCCCTTTCCCTATGTTCATCTGTTCTGTTTCTTAAATTCCACATATGAGTGAAATCGTATCGTATTTGTCTTTCTCTGACTGACTTAATTCGTTTAGCATAATACAGTGTAGCTAAATGCACATCATTGCAATTGACAAGATTTTATTCTTTTTGATGGCTGGGTAATATTCCATTATATATATATATATATATCACATTTTCTTTATCCATTCATCAGTGGATGGACATTTGGGCTCTCTCCATAGTTTGGTTATTGTTGATAATGCTGCTATAAACATCGGGGTACATATGTCCCTTTGAATTAGCATTTTTGTATCCTTTGGGTAAATACCTGATAGTGCAATTGCTGGATTATAGGGTAAAGTTCTATTTTTAACTTTTTGAGGAACTGCCATACTGTTTTCCAGAGTGGTTGCACCAGTGTGCATTCCTTATAACAGTGTAAGAGGATTTCCCTTTCTCTGCATCGTCACCAACATCTCTTGTTTCCTGTATTATTAATTTTAGCCATTCTGACAGGTGTGTGGTAGTATTTCATCTTGGTTTTGATTTGTATTGCCCCAATGATGAGTGATGTTGAGCATCTTTTCTTGTGTCTGTTAGCCATCTGGAAGTGTTCTTTGGAAAAATGTTCATGTCTTTTGCCCATTTCTTAAATGGATTATTTGTTTTTTGGGAGTTGAGTTTGGTAAGTTCTTTATAGATTTTGGATACTAACCCTTTATCAGATATGTCATTTGCAAATATCTTCTCCCATTCTATAGGTTGTCTTTTTTTAAAAAAATTTATTATGTTATGTTAATCACCATACATTACATCATTAGTTTTTGATGTAGTGTTCCATGATTCATTGTTTGCATATAACACCCAGTGCTCCATTCAATACGTGCCCTCTTTAGTACCCATCACCAGGCTAACCCATCCCTCCCCAGAACCCTCAGTTTGTTTCTCAGAGTCCATAGTCTCTCATGGTTCGTCTCCCCCTCTTGTTTCCCCCCCTTCATTTTTCCCTTCCTACTATCCTTTTTTTTTAAACGTATAATGTATTGTTTGTTTCAGAGGTACAGATATGTGATTCATCAGTCTTACACAATTCACAGCGCTCACCATAGCACATACCCTCCCCAATGTCTATCACCCAGCCACGCCATCCTTCTCATCCCCCACCACTCCAGCAACCCTCAGTTTGTTTCCTGAGATTAAGATTTCCTCATATCATGTAGGTTGTCTTTTCGTTTTGTTGATTGTTTCCTTTGCTGTGCAAAAGCTTTTCGTCTTAATGAAGTCCCAGTGGTTTATTTTTGCTTTTGTTTCCCTAGGTTTCTTATTGTTTTTGGTGCAGTTGCAAATGGGATTGAATCCTTAGTATCTTTTTCTCCTGGTTCGTTATTGGTGTATGGACATGCAACAGAGTTCTGCACATTGATTTTATATCCTGCAACTTTGATGAATTTATGTATGAGTTCTAGCAATTTTCTGGTGGAGTCTTTCGGGCTTTCTACATAGAGTTTCATGTCTTCTGCAAATAGCGAAATTCTGACTTCTTCCTTGCCAATTAGATGCCTTTATTTCTTTTTGTTGTGTGATTGCTGAGGCTAAGACTTCCAGTTCTATGTTTAATAGTAATGCTGATAGTGGACATCCTTGTCTTGTTCCTGACCATACAGGAAAGGCTCTCAATTTTTCCCCACTGAGGATGATATTAGTTGCGGGTCTTTTGTATATGGCCTTTATGATGTTGAGGTATGTTCCATCTATCCTTACTTACTTTGTTGAGAGTTTTTAATCAAGAAAAGATGATGTATTTTTGTCCAATTCTTTTTCTGCATCTATTGAGAGGATTATATGTTTCTTATTCTTTCTTTTATTAATGTGATGTATCATGTTGATTGATTTGTGACTGTTGACCCACCCCTGCAGGTCAGGAATAAATCCCAGTAGATCATGGTGAATAATCCTTTTAATGTACTGTTGAATTTGACTTGCTAGTATTGTATTGAGAATTTTTACATCCATGTTCATCAGGGAAATTGGCCTGTAATTCTACTTTGTAGTGCAGTCTTTATCTGGTTCTGGAATGCAGGTAATGTTGTCCTTGTAGAAGGAGTTTGGAAGTTTTCCTTCCATTTCTATTTTTTGGAATGGTTTGAAGAGAATAGGTATTAACTCTTCTTTAATGTCTGGTGGAATTCCCCTGGGACTCTAACTGGCCCCGTGTTGTTGTTTGTTGGGAGATTTTTGATTACTGATTCAGTTTGTTTGCTGGTTATGGGTCTGTTCAAATTTTCTATTTCTTCATGTTTCAATTTTGATAGTTTGTAGGTTTCTAGGAACTTGTCCATTTCTTCCAGGTTGCCCTGTTTGTTGGCATATAATTTTTCATAGTATTCTCTTATAATTGTTTGTATTTCTGTGGTATTGGTTGTGATCTTTCCTCTTTCATTCATGATTTTATCTATTCGAGTCCTTTCTCTTTTTGCTAAGTCTGGCTAGGGGTTTATCAATTTTATTAATTCTTTTGAAGAACCAGCTCTTAGTTTCATTAATCCGCTCTACTATTTTTGTTGTTGTTGTTTGTTTGTTTCTATATCGTTTATTTCTGCCCTGATCTTTATTTCCCTTCACCTGCTGGCTTTAGGCTTTATTTGCTGGTTCTTTTCTAACTCCTGTAGTTGTAAGGTTAGGTTGTGTATTTGAGACTTTCCTTGCTTCTTGAGGAAGGCCTGTATTGCAATATACTTCCCTTTTATGACTGCTTTTGCTGCATTCCAGTTGTTTTGGACTGTCATATTTTCATTTTTATTTGCTTTCATGTATTTTTTTAAATTTCTTCTTTAATTTCCTTGTTAACCTGTTCATTCTTTAGTAGGATGTTCTTTAACTTCCAGGTATTTGTGGTCTTTTCAAATTTTTTCTTGTGACTGACTTCAAGTTTCATAGCGTTGTGGTCTGAAAATATGCATGGTATCATCTTAATCTTTTTATAGTGGTTGAGGCCTGATTTGTTACCAGTATGTGATCTATTCTGGAGAATGTTCCATGTGCACTCAAAAAGAATGTGTAATTTGCTGCTTTAGGATGAAATGCTCTGAATATATCTGTTAAGTCCATCTGGTCCAGTGTGTCATTCAAAGCCTTTGTTTCCTTGTTGATTTTCTGCTTAGATGATCTGTCCATTGTTGTAAGTGGGATGTAAAAGTCCCCTACTATTATTGTATTATTATCAAAGTTTATGTTTATTTTTTATATTATTATTATGTTTATTATTAATTGATTTATATATTTGCATGCTCCCAAGTTGGGGGCATAAATATTTACAATTGTTAGATCTTTTAGATGGAAAGACCCATTAATTATGATATAATGTCCTTCTTTATCTCTTGTTACAGTCTTTGTTTTAAAATCTAGTTTTTCTGATATAAGGATGGCTACTCTGGCTTTCTTTTGATGTCCATTAGCATGACAGATGGTTTCCATCCCTTCACTTTCAATCTGCAGATGTCTTTAGGTCTAAAATGAGTCTCTTGTAGGCAGCATATAGATGGATCTTGTTTTTTAATTCATTCTGGTACCCTGTGTCTTTTGATTGGAGCATTTAGTCCTTTTACATTCAGAGTGATTATTGAAAGTTATGAATTTAGTGTCATTGTATTACCTGTACAGTTGGTGTGTGTTTCTGGTGATGTTCTCTGGTTCTTTCTAGTCTTTGTTGCTTTTGGGTTTTTTTTTTCCTCCACTCAAAGAGTCCCCCTTAAAAATTCTTTCAGGGCTGGTTTAGTGGTCATGAACCCCTTTAGTTTTTGTTTGTTTGGGAAACTCTTTATCTCTTCTATTCTGAATGACAGCCTCACTGGATAAAGAATTCTTGGCTGCATATTTTTCCCATTCAGCATGTTGAATATTTCCTTCTACTCCTTTCTGGCCTACCAAGTTTTGGTGGATAGATCTGATGAGAACCTGATCTGTTTCCCTTGTAGGTTAAGGACTTTTTTCCCCTTTTTGTTTTCAGGATTCTTTCCTTGTTTGTGTATTTTGTGAATTCGACTATGATATGCTTTGGTGATGGTCGGCTTTTGTTGAATTTAATGGGAGTTCTTTCTCTCTACTTCTTAGATTTTAATGTCTGGGTCCTTTCCCAGATTAGGGAAGTTTTCATCTATAATTTTTAAAAAAGATGTTTACTTATTTATTTATTTGAGAGAGTCAGAGAGAGAGAGAACATGAGCTGGAGGAAGAAGCAGAGGGAGAACCAGACCCCCGTTGAGCAGGGAGCCCAATGTGCGGCTCGATCTGGGACTCCAGGATCATGACCTGAGCTGAAGGCAGACACTTAACTGACTGAGCCACCCAGGTGTCACTCAGCTATAATTTTTTTGAGCAAACCTGCCCCTTTTTCTCTGTCTTCATCTTCTGGGACTCCTATGGTACAAATGTTATTACATTTTAATAGGTTGCTGAGTTCCCTAAGTCTGTCTTCATGGTCCATTACCTTTCTTTCCCTTTTCTTTTCAGCTTCATTATTTTTTATAATCTTACCTTCTGTATCAGTGATTCACTCCTTTGCTTCTTCCATTCTCATTTTTATGTCCTCCACTTGGGATTGCATCTTGATTATAGCATTTTTAATTTCAGCCTGACTAGATTTTGGTTCTTTTATCTCTGCAGTAAGGGATTTTCTAGTGTCTTCTATGCTTTTTTCAAGCCCTGCTAGTATCCTTATAACTGTTGTTTTAAATTCTAGTTCAGACATCTTCCTTGTACTTGTATTGGTTAAATCCCTGGCCATGAGTACTACATCCTGTTCTTTCTTTCTTTTTTTTTCCTGTTCTTTCTTTTGGATTGAATTTCTCCACCTCATCATTTTGTCCAGAGAAGAAAAGAAGAAAGAAAAACAAAACAAAACAATAACAACAAAAAACTAGGTCCTCGGTGTGTTTTGGTCTGCTTGTTAAAAGAATCTAGATCCCAAAATAAGAAAGAAAAATAAAATACATAAAATACAATGAAAGTAAACAAAAAGAAATATGTCTATATAAATATATATGTAGAAATAAAAATTAAAGGGGGTGCCTGGGTGGTGCAGTCATTTAAGCGTCTGACTCTTGGTTTCGGCTCAGGTCGTGATCTCAGTGTGATGAGATGGAGCCCTGACTTAAGTTCTGTGCTATTATACACTGTATTGCCTATTTAAAATTTGAAAAAACATGAATTCTAAAACACATCTTGTCCTAAAAGTTTTAGATGGGGGATTGTAGACCTATATTCTGAAAAAATGCCATAGAACACATTCATGTTTTATAGTTTATATTGGGAAATTATATTCCATAAAAGCCATTATTTAGAGATACATTTACTGTTGAGTCAGCTGAACAGCTCACAACAAATTAGTCAACATGAAGAAACAAAATTAACATTAATTCATATTTAAATGGAAAGAAAGGCAACAGATGAAAAACCACAACCTACTGCTCAGCAACATATGCTGATTGCCCCAACTGCAGGAATTCTAACTTTCTGCACATCTCCATGCACGCTACAGAACTTTCAACATTTCCAAAAATTGAATGATAGTCAGACTTGATAGGAAAAAAAGGTCTTCAGAAAGCCATAAGCATGAGCTAATGTTAACCATGAATATAAAATTTTAGTACCTTTTAATTAGTCATATTACTAGTTACAAGGTAATGCCCCCTTAAAAATGGAAGTCAAAAGAATTTATCTTCTCACTTTTAATACAGGATTTTTATTTTTATGGTTCTTAACTCATTAGGATTATCTGAAAGGCCAGGAACCATACTATAAAAGTTATTGATCTAGAATCATGGTTATCATGTTGAAGGGATTGGCATTTGGTGGTGGGATTGAGGAAGGATGGTAAGATAAATTTTTCAACATAATGCAGTCATTATAAATGTCAGAGCAGATATGAACAGTGAAATGGCTACTTTGTGGACATTCAGGAGATTAAACTTAACAAATCTAAGGGAAATGCCCTCTATATTGTACTTGATATGGTTCATAAGGCCCACAAAACCATGCCAGTTTCCCACTATTTTGTCACAGTAACAAAATGGACATTTTAAAATGGTGTAGGAAGGTAAGGTACATTGTAGCAACAAAGACAGGTCAGAACTCTTGAGTTGTGTTGGGTAAATACACCTATGGTTAGAACTTTGTAATGTTATACTATAAAATAAGCTTAATAGTTTTTTTATTTTGAGGATTAGGGAGGAGAGACTAAATAAATAGGAGAGACTAACTAAATAAAAATTTCAGTGAAATTTTACAATTACCATTTCAATCTCTGACATTGAAATTGTATTGACACATCTTTGGGACCCTGTCTTAAATCACCATTTCTGTGGGTAGATGTATATATTTTCATTTTTTTGGTTTTCTTTTTTTTTTTTAATTTAAATTTTTTATTTTTTTAAAAAGATTTTATTTATTTGACAGAGAGAGACACAGTGAGAGAGAGAACACAAGCAGTGGGGAGTAGGAGAGGGAGAAGCAGGCTTCCTGCAGAGCAGGGACCCTGATGTGGGGCTCAATCCCAGGACCCTGGGGTTCTGGCCTGAGCCGAAGGCAGACGCTTAATGACTGAGCCACCCAAGCCACACAGGCGCCCTTAATTTTTAAAATTTTTAAGTAGGCTTCATGAGCCTGATGCAGGGCTTGAACTCACGACCGTGAGATCAAGACCTGAGGTGAGATCAAGAGTCAGATGCTTAACCAACTGAACCACCCAGGCTCTCCTTCTTTCCTTTTTCTTTACCTTTTCTTTCCCTTCCCCTCCCCTCCCCTCTCCTTTCCCTTTTTCTCTCTTCCCTCCTCCCTCCCTCCTCTCTCTCTCTTTTTCATTTAAATAACTGTGCAAGCCTTCATCTTTCATTATTTTCCTGGTTACTCTGTAGAGTTTCTTTCCTCAGATATTTATATGGCTGGCTCCTTTTATGTAGGTCTTAATTTAAATATCACCATTACTTTCCTTCTCCTGATTCTGGCCTTGTTTTATTTTCATCCCAACACATTTCTTCATAACACTTATATGTTAATATTTATTTCCAGTCTCTCCTTGTACCCTGCCCCCTGTTGGTTCTAGGGGTTTAGCAACCTTGTGTTACTCTCTGCTGAACTCTACTACAGAACAGTGCCTAACACAGAGCAGGTAATTAATAAATATTTGTAAATGAATTAATGTGTGAATGAACAAATCAGAATCAAAGTGCAGGAAAATTATAAGTAGTTGCAATGGGGGAAAATACCAAATCTACTGTTAGTTAATTATACCTTGGATATTTCAAATACCTAATATACATTTATAATGTAAAGTGTTTAGATTTTAGCTTAAAGACTTTAAAACTGGGGGTGAATAATGAAAGTACTGTTCTCCAGTAGTATCTTAAAAATTGCTGTGATTCTTTAAAATGCTGACCTCTAATAGGACACACCTAAAAATGGCAGTCAGTGAAATAGCATGCCATTTAGAGACATGAAGCCTGGTTATTCCCAAGCCTGGCAAAGTCTTTATTCCTTCCCTCCTTTTTCTGATTCCTTACCACAGAATGCATGATAAAGTTGAACTGTGTTCCTGGTGAGTCCAGCCAAGGTAAGGCTGATGTCTTGTGGGTTAGGACAAATCATACCAAAATCAAGAAGTAAAATATTTTTGAGTTTAAAGGATAAATTTCAACTTAAAAGAATAAAAATGTAGTACATAGAATTGAGTAGGAAATAAATTCCTACAATAGGAATTTAAGTAGGAAATAGAAGTGAGTAGAAAATGGAATTGAGTAGGAAATAGAATTGAGTAGGAAATAAAACCAACGCCAGGAACAGAGTAAGGTGGTCCAAGAAAATTGTTACAAGAGTCTGTAACTTGTTGCATTTGCCACTAAACTGCATGATGGGTGGGGAGTTTGACCTGGTATGAGGGAACGGATTTGAATTAAGGCATATAGATAGATATATTGGAAAGAACACTAAACTTGTCTTCTAGCCTTTAAGATATACAATCTGAGAAAATGATCTAACTTCTTTGAATATTGGTTATCACATCTATAATATGCATATATGCTTTATAAAGTATGTGTGTACTTGTGAGAGAAAATTAAGCAAAATTAAGTAAGATAACAAGCTACACTGCCTGGTATCTAGGGGATTTGTTAAATTTGTTGAAATGTCTTCTTATGAATGCTAGAGCAGTATTTGAGGTATACTTACCTTTTGAAAAGCTATAAATTTGGAATATAGCTGAGGTTATTGAGATAGCAATCTTCTTAGGGTTCATTATTATTCAAACTTGTATTGAGCACCAATTTTTATGAAGTATCATACTAAGTGTTCATTTCTCAAAGATAAAAGAAATATCTGATAGAGAAATTAACATGTATATAATGCTGTTATTTAAAAAAGTCTTCCAGCTTTAACATTGGAAATAACTACAATTTAAAGTAGAAGGTAATTGGTACAAGAAAAGAAGATAAAAGTGCCATATGCATTAGAAAAATGCAAGGAACAGTCATCTGAGGCTTATGTGGAGATACAGGGAAGGCAAAACAGAGAATGGAATGTAGATGACATTTCCTTTCCAAATCAGTGTGGCACAGATGTATTCTAAATGATAGTTTTACCTGCGTATTTTTTCTGATGCTTCACTTTAACATTTCAAAATTTCAATTTTCCTATAGTTATATAATGAATATTTTAAAGAACAATTTTTGCCATTTACATAGTCTATAAGGTATGTATTAAACCTGCGATGATTAGTAAGGATATCTGGGTGAACCTAGCATTGTTCTAACAGTAGATTAAATTGTGAATGGCTTTAGTTGAGAGAAATTGTGAGACTGTCACACTTGAGAACTAGTTTCTCAGCAACATAAACAGTTGGCTTTGGGAACATTTTGTTCTGAAGCAAATGCTCAAAGTATCTTGATTTAAGTGAATTTATTTAGAAAGTGAGTGGGGTTGAATCTTATGCGACTGTTTGATTAAGTTTGACATTCTTGTGAGAGGATACGTACTAAAAGGTAAGGCTGCAAATGACAGAGACATTCCAGAGGAGGGATTTAAAAAATATATAGAACATGGAAACCATTTGAAAGTAAAAGTTCGTGAAGTCATGGAAACTTAACCTTTGGAAGACAGTTCTGAGCTCTGTTCAGGAAAAAGTCATGTACGACTCAACTACCTCTCTGGGATTTGAATCTCAGCCTCTATTAGTCAGTTCCTTTAAATTCCCTACAAATACTGTTTACTATCCAAAAATCTTCTTGGACTGAAAAAATATCAGAGTCCTAGAGATGACTTCCTATAATTGCAACATGTATCATTATTTACATGAAAAAATTATGTTGTACAAAAATTGAATTACTTGGAGCAGGGGAGATGTGAAATGTTGAAAAGTTCAAACGTTAGATTTAAAGAAAGGTATTATTTTCAAAGACACAGACTACTTTGAATCACCTGCAAACAAAGCTTTGGCAAGGCGAGAGAAGGCCGCCTGTGTTTTGGTGAATAGATAAGACGGCACTTGAGATAACATATTAATTGTTTATATACAAATGGATGCTGTTACATAGCACTGGAAAACAGTTTGTTCTCTTAAGGAGGTCAAGCATTTCCCCCTGAAATCTTGTTTACATCAGAGAGATTTAACTAACATAGATTGCTTTCTTTACAAATACTGTAAAGGAAACCCAAGTTAGATATTACAAATTATAAATTAATGGAATTCAAATTAATGACAGGGTGTTGACTTTTACTTCTGTATTAAAGTTCATAATATTTTATTGCTCTTAGTTGATAATCTGAATGTATCTACTGGTTGGAAACAATTTTATTGAATATTTGAAATGCTTTACTGAAAAAAACTCACATAATGTAATGTGGATGCAAGATTCTGGATCACCCCTTACCCCCACATCAACAGTTAGCTTAATTCTTCCATATTATAAAGGCATGAACACTCAGCTGTGAAATGTAATGGACAGAGGTGTAATAATTGAGTTGCCACCATATTGTCTTTTTGGACATCCCTGAACCACCTATATGCCTGAGCTTACACAAATGGCCAAAAATGGGAGATACAAACCAACATTGAAATTCCTTTATAAGTAGTCTTTTATCCTCACTTCACTTCTGTGAATGACCTTAAAAATTACCCTAGGTGATACCAGTCATGCTTTTTGCAATCTCTTTCCCTGAGGGCACTTGTCACAAAACAGGTTCTGCAGTGAAAACTGTCTCTCTTGGAAATTTTCTCTTGAGTTTTTTTCTTTCCTTTTCTCATCCCTCCCTGAATCCTGATGGGACAAATCCTCACTGCCAGGTTTAGCAGAAGCCAAACTCTAATCTCCTTTCTAGTACAACACATACAATAACATACTGTAGCTTTGAGCCAGAACTTGAACCTTCTTGAGTCATTAAAAAAAAAAGTGTTGACTTAAAGATGAACTAGGACTTTATTTTCAGACCAAAGAGTAAAATGAAATCAATCCCCTTGGTTTTTCTTTTTGTTACTTCTTTTTTCTTTTGGGGGGGGTGGCTTCATTATTAAATAAAACCACTTTATCAGTGAAAAATACCCATATAAAAATGACTGAAATAAATGGACCAAGGTTTATCCCCTTTCTTCCCATTTTCACCGGATGAATTGTTTTTGAGAGATCTGAAGACTTAAGCATGATTCCCTAAAATAACCAACTAGCAATTCTGCAAAAAAGGAAACCAAAATAAATACATCTTCTTAGAAGTCAGTTATAATTTCTCTTCTGACTTTTTTTCCTCCTTTGCTTACATGCTCCTTAACCCCTATTCTTCTCTGTTCCCATACCACCTCCTTTGGGGAAAAGCCAAGGATTCAGAAAAAAAGAGTTCCATGCTACATCTGGTCTCTTCCTTCTGGGGCAGTGGACGTTGCCACTTGAAATATTTCTTATGCAGATAACTTAAGGAGACTGGTGAATTAATGTTTTTAGATGACATTGATCCCTAAAGATCCCTAAATAATTGCTACTAATAGGCCCAGTTTTGTGGTGGATTAAGTATATTCTTAGAAATAAATTGTACCTGAATTTGAAGAGAACAACAAGGCTGACCTGATTTCCTTTGGTTTCTTTTCTTTTTTTAAAAATTTATTTATTTATTTATTTATTTATTTATTTATTTTAAAGATTTTATTTATTTTGAGAGAGAGAGAGACAATGAGAGAGAGAGAAAGCACATGAGATGGGGGGAGGGTCAGAGGGAGAAGCAGACTCCCTGCCGAGCAGGGAGCCCAATGCGGGACTCGATCGAGGGACTCCAGGATCATGACCCGAGCCAAAGGCAGTCGCTTAACCAACTGAGCCACCCAGGCGCCCTCTTTTTTTTTTTTTTTTTAAAGATTTCATTTATTTATTTGACAGAGAGAGAGAGAGAGAGACAGCGAGAGCAGGAACACAAGCAGGGGGAGTGGGAGAGGGAGAAGCAGGCTTCCCGCTGAGCAGGGAGCCCGATGTGGGGCTCGAACCCAGGACCCTGGGATCATGACCTGAGCCGAAGGCAGACACTTAACGACTGAGCCACCCAGGCGCCCTCCTTTGGTTTCTTTTCGAAGGAACAAGTAGTTTATTTCCAAGAAAGTTTACATTTTTCTTACATTATACTTTTAGGTTATACTTGATATTTAGCCGTGAGGCTGTCCCTTGTGCTATGGCCTTCATGGCCATGTGGACAAATTAATTATCCTCTAATTGTAAATTTATAGGGACTGATGGATGTCTTGATAATAGAATTATTTTACTTTCTGATTTCAGGTCACAATGGATTTGGGTCTAATGAGGCCTTTGTCTGAGACTTGTAATCTTTTTTTTTTAATTTAATTTTATTATGTTATGTTGTAATCTTGATGAGTTTTTCTATTACTCTGCTTATCTGTATCTTTCCTTGTTTTGAGACCAGTGATGTCTGATCAGTTTTTAATTCTTGCATCTAGCTCCAACTTCTGACTTACAGTTAATTCTTTGCATAAACTGAGTAACACAGTGTACCTTACTGAAGGTAGAAAAAATTGAGAAGAAATTTGCTTCTTGTCAAACCCATGATACTTCTCTTTCAGAGGACCTTTATAAGTAGGTTTATTTATTTTAGATAATCAGCTTCACTAAGAAATCAACTTTTTTGTATGTTTGTGTTTTTTTCTTTTAAGATTATTTATTTGACAGAGAGAGAGAGAGCAAGAGAGCACAAGCAGGCAGAGTAGCAGTTAAAGGGAGAGGGAGAAGTAGATTCCCTGCTGAGCAGGGAGCCCATGTGGGGCTTGATCCCAAGACCCCGGAATCATGACCTGAGCCGAAGGCCGTTTCTTAACCAACTGAGCCACCCAGGCACCCCTTGTTTGTTTTTGGATGAAAAAACAAAATTTCAGAATTAAACACTTTATTCTTTCTCCTGAATATCTCTAGTTTTCCACTATAACCTGTTGGTTGAAGTCCTAGTCATAGTTAAGGAGGGCATTTTAAAAATAAACTTCTAACTTTAAAATAATTTTATATTTATAGAAGAGTTGCAAAAATATTACAGAGAGTTCCCCTATACCTAGCACTACTTTCCCCTATTGGTAACATTACTATGGTATAATAATCATAACTAATGAGCCAATATTGAGACATTATTACTAACTGAAGTTTATACTTTATTTGGGTTTTGTAAGATTTTTCCTAATGTCCTTTTTCTGTTCTAGCATCCCATCCAGGATACCAGATTACATTTATTCCTCATATTTCCTGTTTCCTTTAGACTGTGACAGTTTCTCAGACTTTTCTTGCTTTTTTTTTTAAAATTTTTTATTGTTATGTTAATCACCACATATTACATAGTTTGTTTTGGTGTACTGTTCCATGATTCATTGTTTGTTCATAACACCCAGTGCTCCATGCAGAATGTGCCCTCCTCAATACCCATCACCAGGCCAACCCATCCCCCCAGCCCCTCCCCTCTAGAACCCTCAGTTTGTTTTTCAGAGTCCATCATCTCTCCTGGTTCGTCTCCCCCTCTGACTTACTCCCCTTCATTCTTCCTCTCCTGCTATCTTCTTCTTTTTCTTTTTTCTTAAAATATGTTGCATTATTTGTTTCAGAAGTACAGATCTGTGATTCAAGAGTCTTACACAATTCACAGCACTCACCGTAGCACATATCTTCCCCAATGTCCATCACCCAGCCACCCCATCCCTCCCACCGCCCCCACCACTCCAGCAACACTCAGTTTGTTCCTGAGATTAAGAATTCCTCATATCAGTGAGGTCATATGATACATGTCTTTCTCTGATTGACTTATTTCACTCAGCATAACACCCTCCAGTTCCATCCATGTCGTTGCAAATGGCAAGATCTCATTCCTTTTGATGGCTGCATAATATTCCATTGTGTATATATACCACATCTTCATTATCCATTCATCTGTCGATGGACATCTTGGCTCTTTTCACAGTTTGGCTATTGTGGACATTGCTGCTATAAATATTGGGGTGCACGTACCCCTTCGGGTCCCTACATTTGTATCTTTGGGGTAAATACCCAGTAGTGCAATTGCTGGATCGAATGGTAGCTCTAGTTTCAACTGTTTGAGGAACCTCCATACTGTTTTCCAGAGTGGTTGCACCAGCTTGCATTCCCACCAACAGTGTAGGAGGGTTCCCCTTTCTCCACATCCCCACCAACATCTGTCGTTCCCTGACTTGTTAATTTTAGCCATTCTGACGGGTGTGAGGTGGTATCTCATTGAGGTTTTGATTTGGATTTCCCTGATGCCGAGCGATGTTGAGCACTTTTTCATGTGCCTGTTGGCCATTTGGATGTCTTCTTTGGAAAAATGTCTGTTCATGTCTTCTGCCCATTTCTTGATTGGATTATTTGTTCTTTGGGTGTTGAGTTTGATAAGTTCTTTATAAATTTTGGATACTAGCCCTTTATCTGATATGTCATTTGCAAATATTTTCTCCCATTCTGTCAGTTGTCTTTTGGTTTTGTGGACTGTTTCTTTTGCTGTGTAAAAGCTTTTTATCTTGATGAAATCCCAATAGTTCATTTTTGCCCTGGCTTCCTGTGCCTTTGGTGATGTTTCTAGGAAGAAGTTGCTGCGGCTGAGGTCAAAGAGGTTGCTGCCTGTGTTCTCCTTTAGGATTTGGATGGACTCCTGTCTCACGTTTAGGTCTTTCAACCATTTGGAGTCTATTTTTGTGTGTGGTGTAAGGAAATGGTCCAGTTTCATTCATCTGCATGTGGCTGTCCAATTTTCCCAACACCATTTGTTGAAGAGACTGTCTTTTTTCCACTGGACATTCTTTCCTGCTTTGTCAAAGATAAGTTGACCATAGAGTTGAGGGTCCATTTCTGGGCTCTCGATTCTGTTCCATTGATCTATGTGTCTGTTTTTGTGCCAGTACCATACTGTCTTGATGATGACAGCTTTGTAATAGAGCTGGAAGTCCGGAATTGTGATGCCGCCAGCTTTTCTTTTCTTTTTCAAGATTCTTCTGGCTATTCGGGGTCTCTTCTGGTTCCATACAAATTTTAGGATTATTTGTTCCATTTCTTTGAAAAAAGTGGATGGTATTTTGATGGGGATTGCATTGAATGTGTAGATTGCTCTAGGTAGCATTGACATCTTCACAATGTTGGTTCTTCCAATCCATGAGCATGGAACGTTTTTCCATTTCTTTGTGTCTTCTTCAATTTCTTTCCTGAGTATTTTATAGTTTTCTGAGTACAGATCCTTTGCCTCTTTGGTTAAATTTATTCCTAGGTATCTTATGGTTTTGGGTGCAATTGTGAATGGGATCGACTCCTTGATTTGTCTCTCTTCTGTCTTGTTGTTGGTGTATAGGAATGCCACTGATTTCTGTGCATTGATTTTATAGCCTGCTACTTGACTGAATTCCTGTATGAGTTCTAGCAGTTTTGGGGTGGAGTCTTTTGGGTTTTCCACATAAAGTATCATATCATCTGCAAAGAGTGAGAGTTTGACTTCCTCTTTGCCTATTTGGATGCCTTTGATTTCTTTTTGTTGTCTGATTGCTGTGGCTAGGACTTCTAATACTATGTTGAATAGCAGTGGTGAGAGTGGACATCCCTGCCGCGTTCCTGACCTTAGGGGAAAAGCTCTCAGCTTTTCCCCATTGAGAATGATATTCGCTGTAGGTTTTTCGTAGATGGCTTTTATGATATTGAGGTATGTACCCTCTATCCCTATACTCTGAAGAGTTTTGATCAAGAAAGGATGCTGTACTTTGTCAAATGCTTTTTCTGCATCTATTGAGAGGATCATATGATTCTTGTTCTTTCTTTTGTTAATGTATTGTATCACGTTGATTGATTTGTGGATGTTCAACCAGCCTTGCAGCCCAGGGATAAATCCCACTTGGTCGTGGTGAATAATCCTTTTAATGTACTGTTGGATCCTATTGGCTAGTATTTTGGTGAGAATTTTTGCATCCATGTTCATCAAGGATATTGGTCTGTAATTCTCCTTTTTGATGGGCTCTTTGTCTGGTTTTGGGATCAAGGTAATGGTGGCCTCATAAAATGAATTTGGAAGTTTTCCTTCCAGTTCTATTTTTTGGAACAGTTTCAGGAGGATAGGTATTAATTCTTCTTTAAATGTCTGATAGAATTCCCCTGGGAAGCCATCTGGCCCTGGGCTTTTGTTTCTTGGGAGATTTTTGATGACTGCTTCAATTTCCTTAGTGGTTATAGGTCTGTTCAGGTTTTCTATTTCTTCCTGGTTCAGTTTTGGTAGTTGATACATCTCTAGGAATGCACCCATTTCTTCCAGGTTATCTAATTTGCTGGCATAGAGTTGCTCATAATATGTTCTTATAATTGTTTGTATTTCTTTGGTGTTGGTTGTGATCTCTCCTCTTTCGTTCATGATTTTGTTGATTTGGGTCATTTCTCTTTTCTTTTTGATCAGTCTGGCCAGGGGTTTATCAATCTTACTAATTCTTTCAAAGAACCAGCTCCTAGTTTCGTTGATCTGTTCTACTGTTCTTTTGGTTTCTATTTCATTGATTTCTGCTCTGATCTTTACTATTTCTCTTCTCCTGCTGGGTTTAGGCTTTATTTGCTGTTATTTCTCCAGCTCCTTTAGGTGTAGGGTTAGATTGTGTATTTGAGACCTTTCTTGTTTCTTGAGAAAGGCTTGTATTGCTATATACTTTCCTCTCAGGACTGCCTTTGCTGTATCCCAAAGATTTTGGACAGTTGTGTTTTCATTTTCATTGGTTTCCATGAATTTTTTTAATTCTTCTTTAATTTCCTGGTTGACCCATTCATTCTTTAGTAGGATGCTCTTTAGCCTCCATGTATTTGAGTTCTTTCCGACTTTCCTCTTGTGATTGAGTTCTAGTTTCAAAGCATTGTGGTCTGAAAATATGCAGGGAATGATCCCAATCTATTCGTACCGGTTGAGACCTGATTTGTGACCTAGGATGTGATCTATTCTGGAGAATGTTCCATGGGCACTAGAGAAGAATGTGTATTCCGTTGCTTTGGGATGGAATGTTCTGAATATGTCTGTGAAGTCCATTTGGTCCAGTGTGTCATTTAAAGTCTTTATTTCCTTGTTGATCTTTCGCTTAGATGATCTGTCCATTCAGTCAGGGGGGTGTTAAAGTCCCCCACTATTATTATATTGTTGTCAATGTGTTTCTTCGCTTTTGTTATTAATTGCCTTATATAATTGGCTGCTCCCATGTTAGGGGCATAGATATTTACAATTGTTAGATCTTCTTGTTGGATAGACCCTTTAAGTAGGATATAGTGTCCTTCTTCATCTCTTATTACAGTCTTTGTTTTAAAATCTAGTTTGTCTGATATAAGGATTGCCACCCCAGCTTTCTTTTGGTGTCCATTAGCATGGTAAATGGTTTTCCACCCCCTCACTTTCAATCTGGGGGTGTCTTTGGGTCTAAAATGAGTCTCTTGCAGACAGCATATGGATGGGTCTTGTTTTTTAATCCAATCTGATAGCCCGTGTCTTTTGATTGGGGCATTGAGCCCATTTACATTCAGGGTAACTATTGAAAGGTATGAATTTAGTGCCATTGTATTGCCTGTAAGGTGACTGTTACTGTATGTTGTCTGTGTTCCTTTCTGATCTTTGCTGCTTTTAGGCTCTCTCTTTGCTTAGAGGACCCCTTTCAATATTTCTTGGAGGGCTGGTTTCATGTTTGCAAATTCCTTTAGTTTTTGTTTGTTCTGGAAGCTTTTTATCTCTCCTTCTATTTTCAATGTCAGCCTAGCTGGATATAGTATTCTTGGCTGCATATTTTTCTTGTTTAGTGCTCTGAAGATATCTTGCCAGTCCTTTCTGGCCTGCCAGGTCTCTGTGGATAGATCTGTTGCCAATCTAATATTTTTACCATTGTAGGTTACATATCTCTTCTCCCGAGCTGCTTTCAGGATTTTCTCTTTGTCTCTGAGACTCGTAAGTTTTACTATTAGATGTCGGGGTGTTGACCTATTTTTATTGATTTTGAGAGGGGTTCTCTGTGCCTCCTGGATTTTGATGCCTGTTTCCTTCCTCACATTAGGGAAGTTCTCTGCTATTATTTGCTCCAATATACCTTCTGCCCCTCTCTCTCTTTCTTCTTCTTCTGGGATCCCAATTATTCTTATGTTGTTTCGTCTTATCGAATCACTTATCTCTCGAATTCTGCCCTCGTGATCCTGTAGTTGTTTCTCCCTCTTTTTCTCAGCTCTTTACTTTCTATCATTTGGTCTTCTATATCAGTGATTCTCTCTTCTGCCTCATTTATCCTAGCAGTTAGTGCCCCCATTTTTGATTGCACCTCATCAATAGCCTTTTTGATTTCGACTTGGTTAGATTTTAGTTCTTTTATTTCTCCAGAAAGGGTTTCTCTAATAACTTCCACGCTTTTTTCAAGCCCAGCTAGTATCTTTAAAGTCATGATTCTGAACTCTAGGTCCGACATCGTACTAATGTCCGTATTGAGTAGGTCCCTGGCTGACGGTACTACCTCTTGTTCTTTTTGCTGAGGTGATTTTTTTCGTCTTGTCATTTTGTCCAGAGGAGAATAGATGAATGAGAGAACAAAATGCTAACAGATTTACAATGTCCCCAGCAAATATACTGTATACAAATCAGAAAAGACCTGAAACCAGGGGAAAAGAAAGGGAAAGAAAGAAAAAAGAAAGAGAAAAAAAAAAGAAAAAAAAGATAAAAACAAAAACAGAACAATACAAAAAAAGCAGAATGTGATCAAATATGATCAGGCTAGTGCATAGATCAGTGCCACACACTAGATTTTGGGCGTATTTTGGTCTGTTAGAAAAAAGTGCCTCCTAAAATTTTAAAGGAAGAAAGACATATGTGTACAAAATAAGGGTTGATACAATGAAGGGATAGAAGATGACTGTAAAGATGAAAATTATAAAAGATTTTATAAAAGGACTTGATAAGAAGTTGAAAAAAGAAAGAAGATTTAAAAAAAAAAAGAAAAAAGGGAGAGAATGTGATCAGGCAGGAGACTAGAACAGAACCATACACTAGTGATTTAGGGTATATTTTTATCTGTTAGAAGAAACTGTATCTCAAAATTTTAAAGAGAGAACAACTTATATATATATGCCAAAAATAAGGGTAACTACTATGAAGGGATAAAATATGACTCTAAAAATGAAAAATAAAAAATGTTTTTTTTTTTTTTTAAAGAGATTGGTAAGATGTTGGTTGAAAAAGGGAAAAAGAAAAAGAAGAAAAAAAAACAGTTAACAAAAATTAACTTTGATGAACTAATGAATCATGGTAAAAAAAAAGCCATGCATTCTATGTGCAGTATTCCCCTAGCGCTGGAGTTCTCCCGTTCTCCTTGATCAGTAAACTTGGTCTTGGCTTGCTGGCTGTTCGTGCTGATCTTCTGGGGGAGGGGCCTGTTGCTGTGGTTTCCAAATGTATTTGCCCGAGGCTGAATTGCCCCGCCCTTGTCGGTCCGGGCTAAGCAAGCTGCTTGGGTTTGATCTCAGGAGCTTTTGTTCCCTGCAAGCTCTCCGTACAGCCTTGGAGGACCAGGGCAAAAATGGTGGCCTCCAACCTCCACCCGGAGGAGCTGAGAACTCGGGGCCCCGCTCCTCAGTGCGCCCCCAGAGAAAAGCAGTCACTCCCTTGTCCCTGGTCTCCGGCCGCACTCCGTGCTCACCCGGCCTGTGACCGAGCGTTTGTATCTCTGGCACCCGACCCCGTGTGGAGTCTCCAAACCCAGCAGATCCCTGCGGTGCGCTCCCGCGCCGCTCCTCCCCAGGAAGGAAGGGGAGTCTCCCCGGATCTGCCGCCTGTTGGGTCCCTGCTGCAGGAGCAGTGGCCTGACTGGGCCGCGGATCACAGTTTATGGCAACCCCAAGCTGAGAGCCCGCGCCTCGGCTCCGTCTCTGCAGCCGGCTTCCCCGCTCCGATACCTGGGAGCTCTGGCACACTCAGGCTCCCCCGGTCTTTCTGTGACCCCAAGGGTCCTGAGACCCCACTGTCCCGCGAGGGTTCCACCCCCGCTTAGCCACTGGAGCGACGTCCCTCAGTGGAGCCGACTTCTAAAAGGTCTGATTTTGTGCTCCGCGGCTCTAGCACTTGCCAGAAGCGGCCGGCGGAGGCCCCTCCCCCGCCGTCTGTCCTCCCGAATATCGCCTCGGATTCACTTCTCCGCACGTCCTACCTTCCAGTAAGTGGTCGCTTCTCTGTTCAGAGAGTTGTTGCTACTCTCCTCTTTGATCTCCTGTTGAGTTCGTAGGTGTTCAGAATGGTTTGATCCCTATTCAGCTGAATTCCTGAGACCAGACGAAATCTAGGTCTCCTGCTCCTCCGCCATCTTGCTCTGCCCCCCTCTTGCTTTTGATGATCTTGGCAGTTTTGAGGAATATTAGTCAGATATTTTGTAGAGTGCCCCTCAATTTGGTTTTTTCTGATATTTTCCTCTTTGCCAAGTTGGAGTAATGGGTTTTTAAAAATTTTATTAAGTTTTTAATTTTAATTCCAGTATTGTTAACCTACAGTGTTATATTAATTTCAGGTGTACAGTGTGGTGATTCAACAATTCTATACATTACTCAGTGCTCATCATAAGTGTACTCTTTAATCCCCATCACCTATTTCCCTCGTCCCCCACCCCTTCCCATCTGATAGCCATCAGTTTGTTCTCTATAGCTAAGAGTCTATTTCTTGGTTTGTCTCTCTGTCTTTTTCCCCTTTGTTCATTTGTTTTGTTTCTTAAATTCCTCATAGGAGTAAAATCATGGTATTTGTCTTTCTTTGAATGACTTATTTCACTTAGCACTATACTCTCTAGCTCCATCCATGTCATTGCAAATGGCAAGATTTCATTCTTTTTTTTTTCCAGATATCATTCTTTTTAATGGCTGAATAGTATTCTATTGTATATATACACTACATCTTCTTATCCATTCATCTATCAATGGACACTTAGGCTGCTCCCATAATTTGGCTACTGTAAATAATGCTGCTGTAAACATAGGGGTGCATATATCCTTTCAAATTAGTGCTTTTATATTCTTTGGATAAATACCCAGTAGTGCCATTCCTGGATCATAGGATAGTTCTATTTTTAATTTTTTGATGAACTTGAGTTACAGGTTTTGAGGAGGAAAACCAGAGAGATAAGGTACTATTTTCAATGCATCATATCAAGGGTACATTCTTTTAAAATCACTGGTCCCTGATGATGTGAATTCTTATCCCCTGACTGAGGTAGTGTTTGTCAAGTTTTTCCACTGTAAAATTACTCTTTGAATTCCCCTTTCAATACTGTGCTCTTTTGGAAACCACTATGTACACCCCACACTTAATGGGTGGGGAGTTATGCTCTACTTCCTTGAGAATGGAGTATTTACTTGAATTATTTGGGATTCTTCTGCATGGGAGATTTGGCTATTTTCTTCTTACTATTTATTTAATATCACTATGGACTCATGAATATTTATTTTATACTTTGGATTTTAATCCAACACTGCTTTATTTTCTTGCTCAAATTGTTCCAGTTTTGGCCATTGGTGCTCTTTCACTTGGCTTCTATATCTCTTTGACATAGCCCCATCATTGTGGGTTTTTGTTTTTTTGAGTATTCATTACTTTCTGATGCTACATGATGCTTCAGGCTTATTTTGTGTATTTCAAACCTATAATCATCCTTTTCTCCGAAGAGCTGATTCTTTTTATGGAGAATGGTATTAGAAACTATCATCTGGGTACTAAAGGCAGAGTGCACTTTTGACATTTTAGAAGCTGACCCAGAAGGACTCTGGTGAGGTGGTATTGAACCACACCAGTTAGTGTAATTTTATTCCTGAATAGTTTGAATCCAATGTCTATTTTGAATCTTTTGGAAATAAATTAAAAAATCAATATCTGGGGAGGAAAGCTTCCCTATTCAAAATCCACAGCATGTATATGCCATACATCCTTTCTGACTGATGGCAATGTGTACTTTTTCAATTGATGTCACATATCTACCTTGATAAACTCCCTCTCATAAGTTAACACCTAAATTATACTAATATCATTAATGAGTTATTTTTTCTGTGATGAGGAGGTAGTGTAATTTTTTGCATATATATAAATAGGTGCTTTAAAAATATTTTAATAAGACATTTTAGACTTAAAAATAAGCACAGAAATTAATGAGATAGACTTCAATCTATCCCAACCCAGTTGAAGAAATAAGACTTTTTGGATACCATTACCTTCTTCCCTTGACAAAGGTAACCATGATCTTGAATTTTTATGCATATTTTTATATTTGACTAACTTTGAATGCATCCTTAAATAATATGTAGTATTGTTTTGCATATTTTTAACTTTATATAAATGGTCACATACCATATATAATTTCACCATTTTTTCTAGTTAACTATATATTTTTGATGTTTTTTCCATGTTGCATTAGCTTATTCATTTTCATTGCTGTGATTCGATTGTGTAAAAATAGTGTCTTTTTTTCATTCATTCTCTTAATGATGGTCATTAAGGTTATTTATAATTTCTAAAATTAATGCAACCACTGGTGTAGTGAAGACAAATAAGTTATTTTGATGGGTTTGGTTGAAGGTTTTTGATTTGTAGACATAGCTCTGCTCACTTGCCCTTCCCCCTCAGATCTGTTGTTGATATAGCTCTGACCTTCATCTACCCAGGGTTGTTGTGTTCCCTAGAACAACCTTGGGGAAAAATTCTTATTTTGAATTAGGTAGCATACCAAAATATTTCTTTATTGTTGTTATCATAAACATATATGCAATGTTGATGCATTGCTGATTTCATGATCTCTACATTATTCTGATGTTTAAATAGTCTTGTTTAATGAGGCCCTGAGTATTGATAATTTTCTTCAGTCATTCAGATATAGAGATAAAATTGTGGTCAAATCACAATGCTGACATTCAAACTGCTTACCTTATTGTAGGGTTTTTCAAGCTGCCAGTCAAAAACCATTAACTTGTAATAAAATCATCTTAGTAGGATATTAGTACATATTTATGTACACACATATGCATTACATATATATATGCACAAGTATTTACAGTTGGTCCTCATTATTTGTGGATTTTGTATTTACAAATTTTCCTAGGCATTGCCTAAAATTTATTTCTAACCCTTAAACTAACACTAATGCTGCTTTTATAAAATTACAGACATGCTGAGAGCATCAAAAATTTTGAATCTGCCAATGCACATATTCCCAGCTGAGATCAAAGTAGGCAGTACTCTACTTTTATACTCTACCTTTTTGTTTCAGCTCTTATACTGTAAACAAGTATCCTTTTTACAGTCTATTTGTGCCACATTTTTTGCATTTTTGCCAGTGGTTTCAATGTTTTAGATGACCCCCAAATATAGTGCTAAAGTGCTGTCTAAAGTGATCCTGAATGCAAGAGGGCTGTATTGTGCCTTAATGGAACAAGTACATGTATTAGATAAGCTTTTTTTTTCAGGCATGAGTGATAGAGCTGTCTGCTGTGAGTTCAATGTTGATAAATCAACAATATATGTTAAATTAGATGTTTTTCAACACAAACATATATAAACTAAGGTTATGTATTGACTGGTTGTTGAAAATATTGTGACCAGGGGCTCAAAGGAACTTTATTTTGTATATCCCCCGAAACAATGGTTTAATGTTCATTAATTCAGTGTTCTTGATGATTTTATAGAATACTTTATAAAATTGACTGTTTCTGATAATAGAAGATATCAGAATGTATTTCACATTGTGAAGAATTGTATTGTGTGAAATTTTGTTTCAGACATATATGTATATTGTGAATATATACATCTATGTGGTTTAGGTAATTATGTAAAATATATTTTTTATTCTTGGTCATGTTAGAAATGTTTCAAAGCCACTGATCTGTGATAGTTTTGGATGACAGAATTTAAATTTAAGTTTTCCAGGACTAAAGCTTTTGTACATCAGTGAAACTAATCTAGAGGTCAACTATGTTGACGTGTATAAATTGTTTAACAAAAAATATACATTGCAAAGTTCTAAATAATTTTATGTAATATCTCCATTTTCAAGAGATCCAATTAAATTATTAAATCTATCAGCTGTCCTCAATTTAGCTAAATTTCTTTAGGATCTTCAGCAATTCCGACTAGTACATTTTAAAACTAAATTTCTGAGGTGTCAGGGTCACCTCAGGATTTCACTGCAGGTCTGTTCTGCTTTAAGCCAAAGGAACATGTAATTTTCCTGGGAGGGGGAGCTAGCAGGATTCTTTCCACTTGATTTCTTGTGCATGAGAACAACTCTGGGGAAAGCACAATCAAGGCAAAGAGAATGGGAAGAGCTCTCTGTGAGCTCCATAGAGAACAGTCTACTTGATGTTGATAATTGGTAATGCACTGGTGAGGTTGTTAGTGAGTGTTTGGAGCATATAAAATGTTATTCATTTCAACACTTGGAGTGAATAAAACTGAAATTATGCAAACATTCTTTGGATCTCATCATTGAATCTCATGTTTCCTTATTATCTCCTCTTTAAAATCCAAATACTAATATCCATTGAAAGAAGTTTTGTTGTAAACCACTGCAATAGAAAGTCTAATGTCTTTAGATTGCTTTAATAAAGACTGAAAAATAATCTCTAAAAGGCACTGTGGAGGTCATGGAAACAAACATGATTTGAAATTTGTATTTGATCAGTGGCATCCTCTTGCATCATGTAGACTTGCTTTATTCATAATGTGTTTCAGCCCATCAGTAAAGCAATGCCAAAATATTAACAATGCAAGCTTTTGAAGGCTTGTTTCATTGCATTATATTGTATCATCTTTGGCTTCATCTTTAAAGTTCAGTTTTTATGTTTCTCCTTAGGTAGAAAATTCTTTCCCTGAAGGGATGTCATTCACACTGTCAGGGAGTAGGTGCTAAGAGATGCAAAAGACTCTAAATTATATTAGCCAGTTTTATTGCCTTTTCTGATGGAATTCCTGCACCTAGTGTTCTAGTGTTGATTGGCCCCTGATGGGTCTTGGCTTTTGTCTTCACTGCGATGGAATAGTCCCTTTTCATGCTGTTTTAACATTAGATTGTTAGTCTACACAATCTAACATTAGATTGTAGTCTACACAATCTAACATTAGATTGTAGTCTACACAATCCTTGCAGCCTAGTAAAAACCAACTGAGTTTCCCTTAAAACCAATTTCCTCACTGGAAGGTTCCAAGTGATTTCCATAGACTTACACTTGGGTCCCCCAAGTTCTTTTGGGAGGTAAAACTTTCTCAGTCAGTGGCCCTTGTTAAAGATTGTACATGTCAAGCAGGTGCCTCACATTCTAAAGTGAGTAAAGTGGCTAGAGTAAAGAATCATTTTGAAACTCCCATTATTAACTCTTCCTGTCTGGCTGCCTTACTTACCAGATGGCTTAAATGTGTTGCTGTGTCACTCTTGTACATTGACTCAGCTAGACTGTGACCTAAGATTTACCTCAAAGCACTCAAGCCAAAGGAAATAGTTAAGTAGGAGCTAGAGCAAACAAACAGGCTCACATGCCTTTGTGTTTACTATAATCACCTGTTCAAATGGAGATACTGTTAATGCAACTAGGAATTCTTTCTGCATTAATAAAAAATATTTCTGGTGATATCTAATAGCTAAAGTAATTTTGATGAGGAACAGTGGTTGCCTCAGGCAGATAAACTAGGTGGCTAGAGTAGAAGGGAGGGAGGTAGAGGGAGACTTGTATGTCACTAAACACCCTTTTGGACTTTGTACAATTTGCAGGTATTATCCATTCCAAAATAGAAAATATAAGAAAAGTAAATATAAACAAAGGCAGAGAAGGGAAAGGACATAAGTAATTTTGCCCAATTACTTTGATTAAAAA
This sequence comes from Zalophus californianus, assembly GCF_009762305.2. Classification (NCBI taxonomy): domain Eukaryota; kingdom Metazoa; phylum Chordata; class Mammalia; order Carnivora; family Otariidae; genus Zalophus; species Zalophus californianus. Next base: position 115,445,939 of record NC_045599.1, read on the forward strand.
GAAAGCGTAGGCATACTCGTTTTTGGAGGACTTTTTTTTGTTGTTGTTACTGTGGTTTCGCTTCTGACGTGTTTGTAGCTTTCCACAACCTAAGGTAAAACTCTGGGGGAATACTTGGATGAACTTTTCTGCAGATGCAATTTAAGGCAAGAACTCTGCTTTTGCTTACATGCAAGGCATGTGCCATTTTGGATCTTAGGTTTCATTTGGATAGAATCAGAGTCAGAAGAGATGCTAAAGACCATCATTTGGAATTAATACATGTTTTTCTTCCCATTTTTACAAATGAGAAAGCTGATGTTGAGGGACCACTCTAAGAAACATTTAAGGTTACAGAGGCCTATAAGAACTGGATGTGATGCCAGGTTGGGGACTCCTTCCCCAATATTTGGTGACTTACTTGAATAGAGGATTGTCTGCATGATTTAATGGGTGAATGAAGTCATACGTAAAGGCAGAATTTGGTGTCAGTGTCAGGAAAGCCCAAAGATTCTTTGTGATAAGGTATTTTAAATAAATGTAAAAGTCATAATGAAGATAATTGCACCAAGGGAGGGACAATGTAAAATACAGTCCAACTTCATTTTACCAGTGGAGTGAAGATTTGTATGGGAAAGGACAGATTTTATGCAGCGATGAACATCCTTAAAAGTCTTGCACCCAGTGTGAGAGTTACTAGTTTTGCTTTCCTTGTTCATGTGTGTTTGCTTTTGTGCTCCCAGAAATGTGGGAATAGAAACAACGAGACCTTTCTAAGAGTGTAGGCTAGATGGCCTGCTCTTTTAAGACCTCCAGGTAGCAGGCTTTCAGGGAAATCTTATATTAGATTGGGATTTTAGGTGATTAAAATCCAAACAATCTTGTGAAGGTAGCTCAAGAAGCATGTGAGAGAAGGAAATTGTGTTGTGATGTAGATGCCAATTAAGAAAGAAGAATCCTGGGGCACCTGGGTGGCTCATTCTGTTAAGCATCTGACTCTTGATTTTGGTTCAGGTCATGATCTCAGGGTCATGAGATTGAGCCTCACATTGGGTTCCACACTCAACAGGGAGTGTGCTTGAAATTCTCTCCCTCTCCTTCTGCCCCTCTTCCCACTTGCTCTCTCTCTCTCTGTCTCTCCCTCTTTCTCTAAAATAAATAAATAAATCTTAAAAAAGTCTGTATCTTTGAGAAAAAAAGAAATAAAAATCCTAACAGCAAGGGGTGTACACTACTCTACGGTGGGGGTTCTCACCCTTGGAGCTGTATTAGATTGTACCCAAGTATGGGGCTGTGGTCTGGACCAGAAGTGATTTGACTGGTCAATTTTTACTTGTATTTTGCAAGAGCCTCTGAAGTCACTTCCCTGACACCGTGTTCATGTCACTGCAACCCATCTGCATGTGGCTGACAGAATATACTTTAGAAAATGCTCTTCTGCTCTGGTCAGTATTAAAGTCCCTTAACAGCTCCCCATTGCCTTTGGTGTAAAGTTGAAATTCCTTAATGAGGCTTGAAAAGCCTTTCACAAGTCGATCCCTGTCTCAGTCCCATTGTCCTCCATTCACCAACAAGCCTGTAAGTCCCAGCTTCTCTGAACTGCTTGCAATGCCTTGAGCATTCTGTGGTCTCTCATGTCTCTGAAACCTGGTTGCCTGAAATTGTAAGATGCTTCCTCCTCCTTTTCAAAAAATCGATTTCCTGCTTATGTTTGATGTTTCAGTTCAAGCACCATTTCATATATTATTTATTCATCAAACATTATTGCCACCGGGGATTTAAAGATGAGTAAAACATGGTCCCTGCTCTGGAGGAGCTTTCAGTCTATGAGAGATAGATATATAAACAGTTAAATGAACTATTTATAGACACAGGTTACAGTAAAGAAGAGGAACAAATATTCTTTGATGTCTCCAGGCTGTCAAAGGCTCCAACTCAGTGCTCTCATGATCACTAAGCCACTAAAGCTGCCATACACACATGTCACTTGAATCTTAATCATTGGCTTATTTTCTCCTGGAGTGAGAACTATTTCAATATTTTTAAGTCTCCAACTCTTTTTTTTTAAAGATTTTATTTATTTATTTGAGAGAGAGAATGAGAGAGAGAGAGAGCACATGAGAGAGGGGGTGGGTCAGAGGGAGAAGCGACTCCCCGCTGAGCAGGGAGCTGATGCAGGACTCGATCCCGGGACTCCAGGATCATGACCTGAGCCGAAGGCAGTCGCTTAACCAACTGAGCCACCCAGGCGCCCCATAAGTCTCCAACTCTTATTGCATTATTGGCCTGTGGTAGGTACCCCAAGAATGTTTTCTTTTTAAGTGAATAAATGTAGGAGTGATTATACCCAAGAACTATTGGAACTCTGCATAATCCAGCCAATGGAAGTAGGGAGCTAGACCAAAAAGGTCATGAAGAATCAGTTCCAGAATCTATGGCATAGTAGGCCAAACTTATCTATAAGCCCAAATCATGAAGGACAAAAATTCAAGAGTCTTGCAGAGGAAACCATTCTGCAGATAGGATAAAGAAACAGATGCCAGAAAGAAGTAGAAACAAGAAACCCTAGGGGCAGGAAAGAAGGGGAAAGAGAGAGGTGCTCGTTCGGTCTCTGGTTTAGGAGGGCCAGTCCCATCTAATTTAGCTGAATTGCATTTCTGAGAGAGCTCTGTGTACCTAACAGGATGTTCTGTTTCCCCTCCCTCACAACTTCTCCACTCTCTTATTTGTTTAAATTTTAGTGGGCTTAGTTAGGTTTTGGTTTATGCAAGCCCAAGACATTTGACTACATGTTATTAATGTACTGAGACTTTTAGAACAGCACAGGGGAAAATAACCAGCATGTAACTCATGAACTCATGAGAACACTTTTCCCTGCTGACTATATTTCAATCAGCTGTCACATGGTTATTATTTAAAAATATTTCTGGATAAATTTAACAATTGTAAAGAGTTAGTCTTGTTATCTGAAAATGAAAATGAAAAGGACTACTATAGCCCAGAGAAGGGATTAAATGAATCAATTATTTGCATTATTTAACTAGTTGTCATTGTTGATATGTTTTGGTTTAAATGACCTAAAAGAGTATTCCAAAGTATTTCCCAGGAAACCTAAGTAGTCCTGAACCTACAGGAGTAGGAATATCCAGATCTCTGTGATTATCTAGCCATAGTAGTAAATGACAATATGACCCAACCCGTTCTGGAGGGTTATCTGCTTTTTTTTTAAAGTCAACTGATTTCAGTGTTAGTCACATCTACAAAATATCTTCATAGCAACATTTAGAGTGGTGCTAGACCAAAATACCTGGGCACCATAACTTGGCCAATGAGGAACATAAAGCTAGCCATCATATTGTAGATACAAATACCCAAAAGAAAGCATTAAGTGATGGAACCCAATTAATTTAATTTATTTTTATTTAATTTATTAGCCAGAAAAAACCTATTATGATCAAATTAGTTTTCTGACAGGAAATGCCAGCATGACTTCACATCTGAGCTGGGCTTTTAAATCTTATTCTTTGGATTTCAATTAGCCTATTGATGATCTACTCAATGCTTCCAAACTGATATACTTACAATCAATTTCAAATTCTAACACTTCGGTTGAAATTCTTTTTGGAAATTATGGTATGCTACTGGGTAGGATCTGAAGAAGAAAGATGGCAATGATATGAGAGTTCTGGGAAGAGAGGGTGCCACTGACAAGCACCTCTTCCTTCTTTGGTCCTCCACACACCTTTGGTGACAGATGGTCTCAGTGAAGGTCTGCATCCTTAAACATCTATTTGTGTCGGCTTGAAGATTCTGTTTTCTGCAAAGCTTGTTGGATTTTTCTTGCCTGGTTTTAGAAAGAGATGTGCACTATTTGTACGTCCCCCCCCCCCGAAGATACTAATACATATAGTTGTGTAAGCCTTCAACCAAAAATTACATCATTTAAAGTGGAAGGATAACACATTTTCATATTGAGCTCCCTTCTGTGATCCAAGTCATATTCTTATATGTCCATGCTGATTAACATATGAGTGCTCAAGTTAAGGAAATAAAAAAGGCTAAAAATATCCTAGGACCTTTGCAAAAATGACTCAAACTGTTAAAAAGGAGACAATTAGACATTTTGAACATGGGTAGCTATTTGATATTATGGAGTGATTGTTAATTGTTTAGTTGGTATAATGCTTTTTCTGGCAATTTTTAAAACATATAGATAAATATAAATATATATAAAATATGCTGAAATATTTGTGGATGAAATAATATGTCTGAGATTTGCTTTGAAATAATACAGAAGGGGGAAGTAGATGGGGATATCGATCAACTAAGATAAACTATGAGTCGCTGATTGTTGAAGCTGTGTCCTATGTATATGGGACTTCATTGTTAATTCTGTCTACTTTTGTTAGCATTTAAAACTTTGTGAAATAAAAAGCTGAAAAATAAAGTCAGAATTTTAAAATGCTCTTCAGACAATTCATGATCTTCTCCCTGCTGTCAGGTCAGGTCTTGGACCTAGTAACTGTATGGTTGAATAGAGGGAAGACAAGACCAGGCACAGAGCTGGTTAATGCAGAGTGTTATTGTGCATATTTGTGTGTGTGTATCTATGTGTTTGGCTATTTATTTATTTATTTATTATTTTTTTTAAAAAAATTTTTTTATTTGACAGAGAGAGACACAGTGAGAGAGGGAACACAAGCAGGGGGAGTGGGAGAGGGAGAAGCAGGCTTCCCACCAAGCAGGGAGCCTGATGCAGGGCTCGATCCCAGGACTCTGGGACCATGACCCGAGCCAAAGGCAGACGCTCAATGACTGAGCCACCCAGGCACCCCTGGTTATATATTTATATAAGTTATTGATTAAGTGAAAATTTTGAAATACATATCAAAGCTTAATAGTGTCTATACTGTTTTTATTTTTATTTTTATTAAGATTTTATTTATTTGAGAGAGAGAGAGCACAAACAAGGTGGGGAGGGGCAGAGGGAGAGGGAGAAACAGACTCCCTGCTGAGCAGGGAGCCCGATATCGACCTCAACACAGGGCTCCATCCCAGGACCTTAAGATCATGACCCAAGCCGAAGGCAGATGCTTAACCAACTTGAGCCACTCAGGTACCCCATATAAACTTTTTTTAGATTGATATTGAATCATGCTTATCCCTTTTATTAGTTATGTGCAACTATATACTAACAATTGAGATGTGGAAATATCTTTAGTTCTCATATTTATTAATTGTTCCATCACTAAGTTTGCAGACAAATATTACTTTTGCTTAATCACTGAAAGAAATTTTAAAGATTAAATAATTTTCCTAACATTCATTGAGTTAGTGTAGGCAGAAAGTAAGACCCTGTTAGTGATATTTTTAGCTGTTAGTTACCAATCTTCATGTTATCCTAACATTCCCATGAGTTTTAGTCAAAATTTTTGTTTTTTACTATAACAAAGTCAAATACTTTAAAACTTAGGTATCATGGGACAAGTTCAGATAATGAAGTGCCAACTGGATTTTGGCACCATTCCTTACATATTTGTCATCAAGAGTCAAAAGTAATAGGAAAGAAATTAGGCAGATAAAAGCAGTTTGGTTTCGCAGGAACGGAACTGACGTTGTATAGTCAGTGCTGTGGAATTCTGAATTCTGCCACTACAACTACCACTACCATCCTCTCTAATCAGTTTCAGCAGATGTGTTGGGTTGAATTAACATCCGGAAATTCTCTACTACAACGAAACTAAATATTTCTGCCTAAGTCTACGATATTTAGTCATAGCTCATATTTATTTCTCTTACGTTCTGAAACTATTATACATGGCCTGTCATTTAATTACTTTCAATCAGTATTCCCTTGTTGAGTTTTGTCAGGAAGGCTGCCCAGTCTTTTGACCAACTAATATGGTATTAGGAGGCATTTAGAAGAGAGTATTATGCTTCTTTTTATAACAGTGTTTCCAAAGTCAAAGTTTTAACCAAATTCTTTTGTCTGCCTCTCTGAGTTCACTGACTTGAGTAAAAGTTGATTCCATTTTAAGGTAATCTCTCTGTTATGTTTAACAACCAAGTATACCATTTTTTTTATGTGGACTTGGAGGGAATTCACCATTTCTGTTATAGAAAAGATACTACTTTGCCTAGAAAAGATGTGAAGTGTGTATACTACACTTGAGATCTCCATAGGCTAGAATGAAGAGCCCTCGAATGGGTAGAAGAGTCAATAGTCATTATCTTTCCAGGTATAGTTTATTCCTTCTGTTTCTGCCTAATTCACCCTTTCAGTGTCAAGTTGATAGAAGATTCCATAGGAATATATATATATATATAGATTAAATATGCATATATTATTATGTATTAATATATTTATATATTATTATATTATATAATATGTAATATAGAACATAATTATATATTATATATTTATATTTATTAATAATTTTTTCAGTGATTAAGCAAATATATATATATTATATATATATATTTGTCAGCAGGTAAATTGTGGGCAGGGAACAAACAAAATCCAAAGATTATTTTTGTCTGTTGGTAACTTTTAGGTACTCTTGAAGATGTTATACTAGTTTCTATACCATGGTAACCAATGCAGTTGTTCTGGAAGTCAGTTTGCTGGTGACAGAATTGCAGAAGTCATGAACAAATAGCACTTTGTCTTTGCATAAAGCCATATGATTGGTTTTAAAATTGGGGAGCGTCTACCATCTTCAATGAAAGAGCTTAAGGAAAAAGGAAAGTATTATATTAATGACACACTATAGTCACATTGTTCCTCTCTAGCCACTGAAGAGCACATTATAATAATGGGGTATTCTTGCTTGTCACACCATGAAACAAAGATACAATAATGATCAGGGTTCTGAATGGAAAATTTCATTTGTGAAAGTAAATTACTCTGCAAGCACTAACCCTTGAAGAAGGACAGAGGGAGTTAAAACAAGAATAGAGAAAATTTCAAAATGTTTCTATGGTCACATAGACGGCTGCTTCAGAGTTTAATCATCCTCCATTTGTCCTTTAACAGACTGGCCCCTCATTTAGGTATCAGTTGGAGCAGTGAAGTAACAAATCCGCTGCAGCATGGATTCAGGTGACAGAGTGTCCCAAATCCTTCAGTGGTGATGTTGCTCTTAGAGGTCAGATCCAACTGCAGAAATATACCCCAGTAAGGTATCAGTAGGAAATTAAATCTAAGAACTATCCTCTCCTATTCCAAAGTTATTCTCTTGGAGTTAGTTGGGTCTTTTTGACTTGAAAGGATCAGTATGTTTTAGAAAATACCTAACTTCCTATTGAATAATTAATTTGCTGAATGATAAAATTGGTTCAGAAAAGTCTGGGGTTGCCATCTATATAGTTTTCACCCAAATGATGAGGAATAAGCCAGAATAATCTTTGCCTTAGGTGCCCAAACATGGAAAATAAAGAAAAAAACCCAAAGACCACTGTTTGCACAATTCTTGACCAAGCATTGCAAAATATGATATGACATGCTTATTAAACACCTTACAGACGCATATTAACATTCTTATTAAAATTAACCTGATCTTGGTTCAAAACTTCTGCCACCAAGAAATATGACATCTGTGGAATGTGTAAGCTCAGTAATTGGGTCACAAAAATACTAAACAGAGACCTAAACTCACTTGGAAATGTTTACTTTTATTTAAAAACAGAATTCTCAAGTGCCTCTCTGCTTTGTGATTTCATCCAGGACAAGAATGAAAATACTGAAATGTGGCAGGATTTCTAAGAGAATGAAAGCCAAGAAACTGAAAACACAGTCTTGAGATTTCCGGTTTAATTTCCAGGACAAAGAGATTCATTGTCAGTTTATATCATCTTTGCTACATGGATACCTGGATCAACAAAAGCTATTGACCTCTGTGGGGTCACCCAGTGCCCCATTTTGGCTCTGATTTTGCACTACTCTTCACAGTAGTGAAGTGCTGGGATGAGGCCAGGCTTTCTTTACCACATTGGCTCCTAATCATTCCCAAAGGAAGAACTGGAAAATATTTGGGATTTTTCTTCTATACTTTCACATTAGTTTATTCTCAGAGCAATTATCATTTGTGTTTTGAGCCACATGTTGGGTAAAGATGGAAGAAGCATTTAACTACATTTTTTCCCTAAAGAGCAATATCATATTTTTGTTAGTATAGTGCTTTGTTTTCTTTTGCTTTGACACATGGCTTCTGTAAAAATTTCAGTGTTTTTCTTTGGACTTAAGTACCCAATTCAAGGGAATAAAAACAAAAACCAATGCATGACTTTTTCATGTTATGAATTTAGTTGCTTTTCGTGATCAATCATTTTATGGTATCATTCAACTCATTATCATCCTACACCCATTATATGTGACAAAAATATCAATTTTGTGGATTTTGTGACAAAATTTGTTAGTACTCTGGGTTTCACTTAGCATTATTTTTCACAAATGCCATTTCCTTTCCTTTTAATATTACTTCATTTTTATGCTCAAATATGGGAATAAGACAAAAAAAAGGCAAGATTTTGTTAGCAGCCAATTCTTTCATATCATCTTGGCATATACAATTTCATGAAATAAGTCAAAGAAGAAGACAAAGAAATGTAAAGGGAAGCAGAGGTTATTAAATTTGATTAAGGGATAAAATTTGGTTCTCTGCTGTCCTGATTTGTTTTGGGTCAGAATGCATTGAACAAATGTTATTATTTGTTTATTGCTGAAATCTGGTTGTGGCTATGTTCTGGCATCTCAGTGTGTCTTATGATACTTTACTGTATGTTTCATATCCATTTCTTTTTTTACATTCCCATAGCCACCACTCTGTGTCAACTTTTAACACCTTACACTTTAGAAATCAGCCATAGCTTCCTACCTGGAAATGACAATCTCAGATAACTGTCCACAAGAACAGTAGGGTTAAGTTGGGAACAAGTTGACCTAAGAGAGGCTGGGCTCAGCAAATAAAACTTCTGGAGTCAGCTTATTGTTCATTAGACTTCCATCTTGAACCACCACTACTGAGCCACTCTGTACCCATTGACTTTTTACTACCTGAACCACTGCTTCCCACTAGATTCCTCCAGTGACTCAGCCACTAAACTGAAAGTTCCTAGTTTTACTCCAGTTTGGCATGTAGGAATGACTTTTTTTTCACATTCCACCCTGACCTCTATCCCTGGTTTTTGCTCTCCATTTATCCCATTTGTCTTCTATGTACAATGTTTGTTCTCTTTTTGGAGATACTCACCAATTTTTTTAAAGCTTTTTTTATTTACTTATTTGACAGAGAGAGAGAGACAGTGAGAGAGGGGATACAAGCAGGGGGAGTGGGAGAGGGAGAAGCAAGCTCCCCGCTGAGTAGGGAGCCCGATGTGGGCTCAATCCCAGGACCCTGGGATCATGACCTGAGCCAAAGGCAGATGCTTAACGACTGAGCCACCGAGGCGCCCTAATTATGTTTTTATAAATGCAAATTGTTCTCTGTATTGGAAGGGAAGATGAATGGTATTAAAGAATTTTTTTTTAATCTGGAGAATTATCAGAATGGATGAGAGGGTTTCTAGAAAAATTAGAAGAATCTGTCAGGTTACATGATATCTTCTAGTGCAGTGGATTTTATGTTAGGGTACAATTCATTTTAAAGAAATAAAGTCAGTTCACAACACATCAGTATTGCCATCTATTCCATGAGCTTTCCTCCTTTATTTTTGTGTCTTCTGACTGATAATTGAAGGAAGCATGTTATATGGTTTATGGCATCTTGATCTTTGGGTCTTAGTCTTGTTCCTACCTGTTCTGTCCTGGGTGCTCTGCTCTGTTCCTGGTTTTATACAACCTTTGCTTTTTTCTTCTGGTATCTTTTTTTTAAATTATGTTATGTTAATCACCATACATTACATCATTAGTTTTTGATGTAGTGTTCCATGATTCATTGTTTGCGTATAACACCCAGTGCTCCATTCAGTACGTGCCCTCCTTAATACCCATCACCAGGCTAACCCATCCCCCCACCCCCCTCCCCTCTAGAACCTGCAGTTTGTTTCTCAGAGTCCATAGTCTCTCATGGTGCATCTCCCCCTCCGATTTCCCCCCTTCATTCTTCCCCTCCTGCTATCTTTTTTTTTTTTTAACATATAATGTATTATTTGTTTTAGAGGTACAGGTCTGTGATTCAAATCTTACACAATTCACAGTGCTCATCATAGCACATACCTTCCCCAGTGTCTATCACCCAGGCACCCCATCCCTCCCATCCCCCACCACTCCAGCAACCCTCAGTTTGTTTCCTGAGATTAAGAATTCCTCATATCAGTGAGGTCATATGATACATGTCTTTCTCTGATTGACTTATTTTGCTCAGCACAGTACCCTCCAGTTCCATCTTCTGGTATCTTTTGATACCAAATAAACCACAGACATGTTAGTCCTTTAGGCAAAAATTGCCAGTCACCTTCCTTTCACTTTGCCCTTATTTAGCCTGCCCCTTAGTCCTCAATTTATCTCCCAATTTTGACCCATCTGCTATTTTTAGTCAATGCTAATCTGCTTTCCCCAGCTCTGACATTCTTTATGGTAAAATTAATTCCTCTGGCTCTTTTCAATCTCAGTCACATGGGATGGGATTTCTTTTTGCTCTGTCCCCAGTTTCTGAGACCTTAAAACTTGATAAGGTTTACTTTTCTGGTCCAGAGAATCTTGATCCTCCAGTAAGGGTCTTCTGACATGAAATGCTGATTAACCTTCATTTCCCTCTCCAAATTCATTCTTTACCCTTCTCTGCCCAGCTTTGTTTCTTGAAAGCCTGACCTCTTTAGGGATTGTGCCACCTAAGCTCTCTTGCCTTCTGGTTTCCATGTGGGTTCAGCAATGATGGAAATTAGCAGACCGGAAATAAAAGGAAGTGGGGTTTTATTCTCTCTGCTTTTCCTCACCTTGTTTGGGCAATGGCCATCTTCCTTTACCTATAGTTCCAAGTATTTTAATTAAGTGGCCCTGCTCTTATGGCTCTGGCCCTCACTGGGTAACATGATTCTCTTTTTATCTCATCTAGTATGGAGGGGGTAAAAGCTTTCCACCACAGCTGGTCCTTGCATGTTTTGCCATTCTTCATTGGTAGTTTTCATCTGGTCCACACTTTTATAAATAGTTACATCATTAAAGTTTTTTCAATTAGTCCTTTGTACCATCTATTTCTTGCAGGATTTCTGACTGATACATGGGTTTGAGAATAAGACACAAAGCATATGTAATTGATGCTAATAGGTCTTTATAAATGTGACTGCCCTTTGGGGGATGGTGATGTTAAGGTCACAATATATGTCTCAGAGTTATATGTACACACATTTTAGGCAGATGGAAAAACAGATACTGTGAAGAGAGGATTGCATGAGGAACATGGAGAGTTAGGATTTTCTCTCTGAAGGGATGAAATATTAGGATGGGTACACTTGGATAGCCTTCTACTTTTCTGCCAAGTTAGTACTTTATAGAATAGGCACAGTAACAGGCAATAGAATAGGCATAGGGAAGGTTAGAGCAGAAGTTGAAGCATATGTGCACGAATCAGCTAGTCTACCCAGAGTGGACTTGGACTGCTTTTCTCCTTTGGGGATAATGAATGTCTGCCATGCTAGAGTCAACTCATGAATTGAGTATAAAACTGCATAACTTTGGGGATTGGCTTTCCCCTCTGAGGCCAAAAAAAAAAACAAAAAAACAAAAACAGGAGCAAAGCTCCATCAACACCTCAAATGGGGAATAGGTAAGAGGATTTTAGCTGAATAGTACTTTGAGAGTACAACAGAGTCGTTTCTGGTGGTGTTTAGACTATAGTGGCTTGGTGCTTCATAAACGGAGCAGGAAGGAGTACCGTGGGCATGCATTTTGTGAAAAGTAATGACAAAGGATGCTGAGACTTTCTGTAAGAGTGGTGAGGCTATCAGAGCAACAGGAAAAGGGGGACTAGTAAGAAGCTAGATCATCCTGATGTGTACTCAATTTCTGGGGAGGTTTCCCTAGAAACAGCAGTAGTGCAATAGTCAAAGTTCAATTGTGGGTTACCAAATTATTGCCTTAATTCACTGTTTTACAGCTCGAACATATCTCTGTACCTTTAAGCCCCATCAGATTGCAGAAAATTTGGGGTATTCAATCACTGTGTGCAGACTCTAGTATTTTTTGTCGAAAACATTGAGATACACAGCTAGATTTAGGTGGGGAGTTTAGGAATTATCTGGTAAATTACTTTGTGCCAACAGTTAAATGGATTCAGTCTGGACCCAGATTGATTTTTTTGGCTTATTCAGCCAATCTAAACTGGCTGTCTATGGCAGACCAAAGTTAACAGGCTTTTAGACAAGGGACTATCACTAGCAGAATGAAGTGGAGTCATATTCAGGGAAATCATGAAATCCTTGTGTTTTAGCTGGGGTTACAAAAGAAGAGTGAAGAACTATATTTTTGTAACTTTTTTTTTGGCACTGAGTGGTGAAATACTGACTGAAAGTTAGACAGTGTTAAAAACAGAAGTTCCATGTTCTAAAATTTTAGGTCATAGAGAAAAGTTAATAGCAGTATTAATCTTTTGACCTGTGTCGATTGAAATGGCTGATGATATGGACCCAATTCACCAGATTTTTGTTCCGTGTTCATTGGGCAAGGGTGATTTCAGACAAGTCCCTCAGTCTTTGCCCTGAATTAAATCTCTACCCTTTATGTTTCTCCAGTTATGTCCTACTCAGTAAAGAACCACACAACCCACACTCATAGTGAACAAAGCTATTATTTAATGGAATCTTTCCACTGTGAAACCAAATTATTTTAATTGGCTTAAAATATTACTAAATGCTGAAAGCCAAGTACATGAGCTCCGGCCCTGCTAGTGTTTAAGATATCATACTCTTCATACTTTCTAGTGAAAGTCTCAGGCCCATTTCTGAAGAAGGGCCAAATGTAAATAAATTCATAGTGTTTAGATCAGGGTTTTGCCAATGTATATTATGTCTCATATAAGCCTTTATTATATAACTTGTTTGTTGACATTCAAGGTGTGTCTAGAAAGTATATTTTTGATTTATTCTACTCACCTAGGCAGAGTGCCCTGGACATTAGAGGATATGGTTTATACTTCATGGTTTATTTTTTGTGGTTGTATATTTCCTACATTTTGTTCATGTGCCCTTGTACTTCTTAGGAAAAGCTTGACAGCTCATTTTTATATATCAATAAATAAGTAAGTAATACATCATGGATCAAGGGCCACAGCAGCAGCACTGTAGAGAGAATTATATTGTCCTAGGCACTTATGTACTTATAATGATGATATCCTTGGACCCAAGGCCTAACACATTTTTCATTAGGACTATTAGATTCCATACAAGATCAACAATTACAAACACTCTAGTGAAGATGATTAAAATTCAACAGGCTTCTTTTACAGGCTTCAGAGTTTAGTATTCTGATATCTTCCTCTTTGGCCTGACTTCTTTCTGTATTTCAGAATTCCCTTGTTTGATTTCCAAAAATTACTCTGTTAATACCTCTTAAACCCAGGGGCATAATTGAAGAAGAATGAAACTTGGAATTCTCGAATCTTTAATGAGCCTTCTCGGAGCCAGGTCCAGTTTAGGAATTCCATCCAAAAGCAAGCATGCCTATCACTCTGCATGCTCCAGGTCAAACTTTATAACCTCTAGTCCAAGTGGGGATTTATCTTCTGTAAAATCCACCAGGTTTCCTTTGGGAAGAAAAGAACAGGCTTGAGAGGGGTACTCCTCAGAAGCTGTGATCTAGAACGTACCTCTGCGTTGGTGGATATTCATCTCTTTATTTAGCACTGTCTCCCAGCCCCCAGTACAGTGCCTGGCATAGAGGAGGACTCACACATTATTTGTTGAATCCATGATTGAATAAATATAATTTTCAAAGGCAGGTAGAAATCTTAAATCTTTAACTTAGACATATATCACCTACATTTCAAAGCAAAACAAAGGACATTTTATGAATAAAGGAAAATAAAATATAGGGAGATGGGAAAAAAAAGGAGAGACAAAGTGGAAAGCAGAGAAGAAACAAGATTGTAGCACTTTCTTCTCATAACATGATTGAATATTTTGGTATAATAGTATGCTTAGTTATCTGTTAAATTGTCTTGTTTTGGTTTTGCTTTCTGTTTTGTGGTCAACAGTACTGGGCAGATTTAAGCAAAATCATGGTCATTGATATTTGTCTTAAAAGCATCTTTATCCCTTTCATCATTTCATTCCCAAGTAATTAGAATAATAATGTCAACATCAATAAAGACATCTTACATGTTTAGAAGCACTGAGTCCTCATGACTGCCCTGTAAAGTAAATTTTATGATTTCTTAAATTCTACAGATGAGGAGATTGAGATGAGGTGGTTTAAAGGTTAAGTTCCTTTGCCCAGAGTCACACAGTATGCATGTAGCAGATTGGAACCTAGGTAGCCTTTCCCAACACCTTCTTTCTGGGTGTCCAGGATCCTTAATGCATCTTCATGGTATGTACAACCCCATTACAGTGCTCACTCCTGCTGTGAAGCCTCAGAGGGCTTACAGTGTATCTGGGCTTTCCTAATCTTATACCCTTCAAAACTTGTCTTGTGTGTTTCAGAGCCCTGCACTGAGAAATAAATCTTACTAATGGATTAAGAGCTGATAATGAGTTAATCTGTTGTCATTCCAAGATTTTTTTATATATTTAACAGAGGCACCCTGAAGATTGTGCTTTGCCCAAAAGAGTAACTACAATATTGAGAAGTTTAGACAGTTGGTAGATCTTTGGGAGAGGGATACTAATTTGATCTAGGCTGACTTTTCAGTGCCCTTCACATCACACTAAAAAAGCAGACATCTTTTTAGCATATGCTCTGGGAAGATGTGATGAGAGAGTAAGTGTTGCATGTTCCTTCCTTATTTATAAGTAATTCTAGTCAGGCTCATTCATATGTATATACTCATTTCCCCTTTTGGCTATGAGAGCACCAGGGAAGTTTTTGCCTATATCCTTTGGGGTTTCTTGGGGAAAGGGCAGTTTGACACTGGTGAAGAGAGACTGCACTGCTCTTTTTGACTGATATTTGTGCTGATGCAGCAAGGAACAAGCTTCTCTGTGGGTGTGTGTGTTCCGATTCAATTCAGAGTTCTGTTTTACTAGTATTGTTTGTTGTGGTATATGTGTGGATGGAGAAAAGGAGAGAGAAGGGGAGAGAGTGGGGAGAGAGAGAGAAGAAGAGAGAGAGAAAGAATAAAACTCTGGATTTAACTAGAATTTAGTTACATCTGTGCCTTTCTATGAGAACCCTCCTATATCCTACCTGTGAGACCTTGGGGAAGATAATTTACCTCTCTGATACTCATTTAGGAGAACTTCTCAGTCTGGACATGCTGTAATTCTATGATTCAGTGATTTAAACCTTTGGTATTGGTAAACCTTTACTTCAAGGGCCTCACCAAGTGTCTTAGGTTGAGTTCCCAAGAAGCAGACCCTGAGACAAAGATTCCTATGCAAGTGATTTTTTAACGAAGTGTTATAGGGAAGAGCAGGAAATGGATGGGAAAGAGGACAGCAAAAGAAGCCAAGCAAAGATCTATCTTGGGCAGAGCCCGGCAGAATGTCTATCAGCTTTATCCACAAGGGAGCTCTGGAGTGTTGGCTGTGCTTCAGAGTTGTCATGACATGAGACAACGGAGCTGGGTTTTCTGCCTCTGTCACTTGTTAAAGGCCACCTTGTCTCCCCATTCATCTTCTCCCCAGGTCCCTGAAGTTCTCATTTTTCTC
Source organism: Zalophus californianus (assembly GCF_009762305.2). Classification (NCBI taxonomy): domain Eukaryota; kingdom Metazoa; phylum Chordata; class Mammalia; order Carnivora; family Otariidae; genus Zalophus; species Zalophus californianus. Next base: position 115,461,722 of record NC_045599.1, read on the forward strand.
AGGCATGCATGCATGCATGCATGCAAAGGGACTCTAGCAGACTGAGAACAGTTCTTTTGAAAAAGAGTGGGTGCTAGCTGTTAGAAGTAAAAGCATATTCAGAGGGGAATGGTGCACAAAAATGCTGGAATGAGATCTGAGAAGAGCTGGATGGAGCACCATTCTGCTTCATTCTACTCTACATTGTGAAAATGGTTAAGTTTGTGACATAGCTGTTATTGTCAACAATCAGTTTACATAGAGACAAAGATGGTAAATAGGACTCAGAAAGCAGCCACTCTCTTTCCAAGACTCACCAGTGAGGCCAAATGCCATTGTCAAACAGAGTCAATTCTTATCCTTAAATCTGATTGCTAGCAAAATTTCAGGAGGCATGGGAAAGGCATCAACCACATCTGTTGCAGTGTAGAATTTTGATTCCCTCCTAGGTCCGTATAACATTTTCCACATAAGGCAGAGATAGCCTTAGGACAAAAGTTGTCTGCTTTTGGGTTGTCTGGGTGGCTCAGTTGGTTAAGCATCTGACTCTTGATTTTGGCTCAGGTCATGGTCTTGGGGTCATGGGATTGAGCTCACTCTTGGGCTCTGTGCTCCGTGTGGAGCCTGCTTGCGATTCTCTCTCTCCCTCTGTCTCTGCCCCTCCCCACCACTTGTTCTCTCTCACTCTCAAAATAAATAAATAAAATCTTAAAAAAAATTGTCTGTTCTTTGTATATGATGTCCTGAATCTTATAAATGAGAATATTCTAAAAAGTAATCACATGAAGGGTAAAAAACTAAAAGGTAACTGGGGGAATCTATGCATATTCAAATATTCTTAAAAGCCAAGATATTTATGTTCAATTTTCAGGCAATGGTTTTATTCTCTTCTCAGACATACTTATTTTTTTAATGAGTTACTCATTTCTTTCAAAACATCTACATACTTAAAATGTTTTCCTTGTGAATCAATTTTTTATTTGACAGAAGTGAAGATACTTGTGCCTATAAAAAATGCCATGTGTTTTTGAAGTGTTAGAAAAAACAGCTCTTTGGCACTAAACAAAGCTGAGGCAGGAACTTAGGAGAGCAGCTGCAGAATGACAGAAAAAATGTAAGATAATGAGACATGTGAGAGAATGTATAATTTAATGTGGGGCTTGAAGCAAATGGCGGGAGGAGGAACATAAATGAGAAAACAGTTAAAAATAGTGACTAAAATGACTTTAAATCCAATAAAACATAAAATGAATCAATTAGTGCTTAAACGTTGGAGGAGGCATGATGCTATGAAAGAATCTGGAAAAGGCTGACAGATTTTTCGTCTATGAATTTAAATTCATAGGACCAACAATTTCTCTGCCTAGAGAGATTTATCTGCTGTTTTTTTCTTCTTATACTAGTTGACAAAATGACTTCCTTTCTTTTCCACTTTCTGAGATGTGAATCAATCTGTTATAGAAGCCTCGGTTTTTAGTTTTCTGAAAACATTCCACAAGATGTATGGAAAAATGTGTTCAAGTTTTAGAAAATTCTTGGAACTCCTGCAAAACTGTGGCTCTCCCTGCATATGGATATTAGAGGTACTTCTTAGTCGTTGACCAGAGTTGGCTCTGGCCGCAATTCTGGGGAATGATGGCAAGTACCATGTGGCTCCCTGTGATGCCGGTTTACTTCTTCCTGGTTTTTAATGATATTGTCCATGAGCCTGTGTATTAGATCCTGAAACAAGAATGTCCAGAGTCTTTGCAGTGAGTGTGTATTCCATGGGAAATTATGGGAAGCTTTTAAGACCCTGAAAGCTTTTAAGAACAGGCTGGCTATCTGTCTTCCTGGAATGGTTTACCTAAAACTTGCGTTCATGGAAGTAAAGACTTGGATGATTTCTGGAAACCCTTCCTGTTTCTAGGAAAATAGTGTGTTCTTCATAACAAGTACTCACTCAGTGCTAGTTGGATACATAAAGGGATAAAATAATAGCAAATTAAGGTTCACAGGTTATGCCAACAAAATGACAAATTTTCACCTTAGAATTGGGGGACAGTAAGAAAGTTTTATTTTTAACTAAAGTCCAGTCTAACAAACATCTTTCTCATAACTTAGGTTTTTACATTTTCAAAAATCCAACCATTGAGTCATCTTATTTTTTTTTACTTTATCAACCTTACGTTTTATTTATTTTTTAATTAATTAATTAATTAATTTTTATTACTATGTTCAATTGGCCAGCATATAGTACATCATTAGTTTTTGATGTAGTGTTCAATGATTCATTAGTTGCGTATAACACCCAGTGCTCATCACCACACATGCCTTCCTTAATACTCAGCACCTGGTTGCCCCATCCCCCCACCCTCCTCCTTTCTGTAACCCTCAGTTTGGTTCTAGATGTGTGCTTCTAATGGGTTGGTTTTCTAGTTTTTCTCCAATTTTCCTCCATATCAATGGTATGCGTAACAATCAACTTAGCACTGAGGAAATATGGTAGATAACATGTTTCTTTCTAAGAGCTTTGAAATTTCCCCCCTATTATCTTATTCATTGCAAGAATATACTTTGTGGAGAAATCTGTATCAGAATTTTGTGACCAGCTATGGTTTTCTACTCCTATCCATTTATATTAAGGTAGTATTTCTAAGAAATGGCCTATGAACCTACTGCCTCAGAATCACCTTGAATACTTGTAAAAATCCAGATTTCCTAGACTACACACAAACCAATGAAATAGAATTCTAGGGCATGGGCTATGAAATCTGCATTTTTCCAGGATCCCAATGTAATTCTTGTGAGAAGTTGAGAACCACTGGTCTAAAGTGTAGAGGGTACCCCAGACAAAATTGTGCAGTAGGTTTTGTCTTCAGGGATGTTTGGCTACTCTTCCATGTTCCTTCCCTGTCTTCAGCACCTCTGATTGTTATATCAATTCCCCCAAATATATTTTACAATGAATTTATACTATTATGTGAATGATATGATTTATAGCCTATTCTAGATTGTGTATTTTAAAAATTAGACTGCTAAGGATAGTAAGCTAGGCCTAAAACTGACTGGTTCTCTAATAGTGGATTTTTAGCCACTGTTAACAAAAGAGTTATTTGGGGTGGGGGGTGGGCAACCTCCCCAGCAACCATCACATCACTAAGGCAACGTTCAACCATTCACCTACTCACCAGATGGCCCTTCTAAAGTCACTTAGTGCAAGGTCCCAGGAAGCAGAAGTCTGAATAGGATTGAGGCAAAGCCAATAGCAATCTTTTGTTTCCCACTGTCCCTTTAAAAGTATTTAATTTGGGAAAATTCTTGCCCTATCCCAGATGAAAACTTGTGCAGTTTCATGACATTTTGGTCCTTTAAAGTAAAAAAATGCAGTCTCAATGGAGTCATTCACAGCATCTAGTTTCATGTAATAATCAAAATTTTGAACTTGATTTAAAACTGAATCTTTCCTTTTCCCCAGCTAGGTTTTAGCCTTGGACAGTCTGCTCACAATGGCCTTTCTCCTTTTTCCCCATCTGGTGTTTTTCATTTTTTCTTAGCTTGATAACTACTATTTCTTATCCTGCCAGGATTGAACTAAGGGGACACTGGAGGCGTAAGAGGGATAGGAACGTTCTTACTGGATTGGTAATATCTCAGGATGCTTTGACCTTCTGAACTATAGAAAACCTCAGTCAGTTCTTCAGAAACTGCCGTTGGGCACATTTGATTGCATGTCTTGTGATATGGATGATATATTTTTCTCAAGTTGTCTGTTCCCTCCTCAGCCCATGGTATTCTTGCCCCCCTTCATTCCTTCCTTTCTGCTTTTCTCCCTCCATCTTTTCTTTTACTTTTTTCTTTGTTTGATCACTCCACACAGATGTGCTTACCCCAAAGTGATCCTTTTAAGCAGTATTTTAAATGGTTTCAAATAAAATCAAATGCTCCCTTCTTTTTGTGTTAACACACATGGCTCTTTTTCCTTAATAAATCCTGGAAACACAGGCAGATTACATTACAGCTGCAGGCTCTCCTTTGTGTTGTACTTGTTAGCCAGCTGTTTCAGATATCTATTGCTGCATAACAAACATCCCACACAGTGGCTTAAAATAACAATGATTTATTATTTCTAATGGTTCTTTGAGTTGACTGGGTAGTTTCTTTGCTTGTTTTGGCTGGGTTTGCTCATGAGCTGCATTCAGCAAAGGGGCTGGCTGGGCTGGAACACCCCACATGGTCTCATTCATATGTCTAATGGTTGGTTTTGGTTGTTGCCTGAGGTGTCCTTCTTCTCCTCCCAACCAGTGTCTTTCAGCAGGTGAGATTGACTTTCTAAGTGTCAGTCTTGGTATAGTGTCCCAAGAGAGAACAGTATAAGTTTCAAAGCCTTTTAAGGCTTAGACTTCTAGGTCACTTAATGTCACTGTTGTCACATTTTATTGGTCAAAGTAGTCCAAAGGCCAGTCCAGATTTCAAGGAGTAAGGAAGTAGATTGCCCTGTCTTGATGGAGGAAGTGACAAAATCACAATGAGAAGAGCTTAAATATCATGATGAGAGGAATCTGTGGTCATATTTTGTAATTACCACACTAACTTTTTAGAGTTTTTCAGATTTCTGTCAGATACCACTTTACCGTGTCTCTATAACTTGCAGAAGATATATATTGAATTCTCTAAGTGGTTCCATTGAAGAAACTCCCTCATCCTGGGCTTGAGGGCAGGCAAAACAAGGGACAGAAGGACACATAAAACAGCTCATTCCAAAGAAATCCTCTATATAAACATCTCTGTAGTTTCTGATACCCCCATCTTTTTATTTCATCTGTGTGACTAAGAATCAAATAACCTGTTTATAGAAGACTTCTTTGTAAATTCTGTATGTGGTCTCAGACCTCCTTTCAAATTCAATATTTATTGCCTTTTGGTGTCTTCACCCAAACTTTATCTTAACACTCTCTTATACTTATTTGAAAAAGATTTCCAAAGCAAGCCTCTCTAACTTCTGAGCAAACGATAACTAATAGTGTAGCTTTGCAGTCATATGGGCTATGGTTTGCCCATATTTGCCACTCACTTCTTGTGTCTGAACCTTACATGATCATCTCTGCAGTGAGACTAATAAGACATACCTCATGTGAGGCTTAAGTGCATTTTGACAATCCCATTCCCTTTTCTCAGTGATTTGTCTACTGTGTCGTGTGACCCAGTTCTGGCTAATTACATGTGAGATGAAGTCTGCTTGGGGTTTCCAAGAGAGCTCTAAAAGATGAAGCCTCTTCTCTCTTTTTTTTAGTTAGGATGCTATTATACAAGGAAATGATATCTGGAGCTAGGGTAGTCATATTGTGACTGTTCATCTCATGAGGATAGTGAGATGTGAGACTGGAAGAAGATCCTGAATGAGACCCTGAACTAACCAGGAATGTCACTTCCAGAATCTTACTATGTGAGAGAAGTAAGTTTCTTTATTATTTTGTTACTGATTGCTGAGTGTTTTACTTGCAGCCCAAAGCATCCTAACTGATATAGTGCTTATTATATATTATTATATAATTATATATGTATTATTATTATATACAGAAGGGGTCAATACCCAACTTTTTCAGGTAGATTAAAAAAAGAATAAGTAAAACAAGGCTGAGAGAGTTAAGTAAATTGACTAAACCATGCTGTTAATCATTAGCAGTTAGGAGACTAGGGACTCTGACCTTTAACTTACAGGATACATTTCTAGTTAGCAAATATTTTACTGAGCACCTACTAAATGCAAGTCCTTACTTCTAAGGACTTTTTTCTACCTTTTCCATCCCTGGGCTTGCATATCAGGAGGCAGCATGATGTGGGGAGAACAAGGTGGCAAAGTGAAAAGAACACAGGCATTGTTTCCATAGACAGCCCATTTCTGCCACTTAATCAGCATGTGATTTGGGGCAAGTCCCCTTCCTCTGAGCCAAGTTTCCACAGTTGTCATGTGTGGTTGTGCTGACCTAGCAAGGTTGTGACAAAGATTATATGCAAAATTAAGTAAAGTAATATTGTGAGTCCTGTCTCAAGATTGTGTCCAAACTAGCTTTAAGATGTCAGCAAAGTGGTTGGGTTGGGGTTTGTTCCCCAAAGGATGGTAAAACAGGACAGAATTCTTCTGAAAGGCAATTTGGGGTTTTTGGAGCAGGAAGCAAGCCAAACCAAGCCTGGCTGGGAAATCTTTATCCTAAGGGCAAACTCAGGGGCCAGAGGCCAGCTCCAGTTGATGATAAGGGTGGTAGGTGGAACTGGGGCCAGAGGGGCTGTTTGGGAACTAGTGTGAATGAAGTTCCAGGAAGGTGGCTGCAAATATCCTCAGGGTATCTCTGGCCTGCCTTTTGCTGCCCCTAGGTCCTGGATGTGTTCACCTGGTATTGAAAGCTGACAAGGCAGGTAAGAGTTTTCAAGTGTGCACAAAGTACTTTGGACAGAGAAGCTCAGCAAGCTTTCTTTTGGAACTGATCCAAATGTCAGAAAATCCTTCTTCCTCCTTCTTCCCATTGTTGGGGTGGGGAAGAAGCTACACATATTGCTGGAAGAATCTGTACTGGGAAGTAGGAGTATGTTTTGGGAATCCAGGAGTTTGAAATAGGCTTAATCCCCAGGTAGAGCAGAGTTGTACTTTGGGTGAACGGGAACTGTGTCAGCCTGCTAAGAACTGACCAAGAGCCTTGGGTAGGGGCTTAGATGGCAAGGATTAGGAAGAATTTGTGTAAGATTGGGATCCTTGAAAACATTCTGAGCTAGAGATATGCATGTAGGAAATTCCTTGGGAGTACTCTCAGGAACACTATCTGTAAAGGACCGAAGGAGGCAGGATTAGTAAGAAGGAGGAGATAAACTTCAGTAGGGTGGCAACAAAGTCCTCAGCCAATCCTAGCAGAGCCCTGGAGCTGGAAGCACCCTTGTAGAAAGGGAGACTTGCTTTAGCCAAATATTGGATGCAAGCTGTCCAAGAGGTTATAACCTTGCACAAGGCAGCTTCGTTTGGCTGATTACAATTCTTAGAGAGGGACACTGCTCTGAACCATTGGCAGCCAGCGTTCTCTATAGCTGGAAGAATGAGTGAGTTGGTCTTGAGTGGGAAATCTGGATGTCCTATCATAGCATCCACTATAAAACCCAGTTCTTGCCTCCTGCTAACCAATGTGACACAGTACAAGGGCCTCATTATTACTCTCAGCTCAGTCTGCCTTAAGCCATGTAAATTCATATGTAGTTGTTGGGGGCATAAAAAAAATGCTCACAATGTTTTTGTAGTTCCTGAGTACTTGGCCTGCCTGTCAATAACTATTATCTCTCATTGTTCCAGGAAGAGAGTCTGTCCTAGCTCTGGTCCTGAGGCACCCTACCCACCCCCAGCAAGCTCCCAGACAAAGGGAAGAACTCTGTGCAAGTGTGCCATGTGTCACACCAAGAGTTGTTTCTACGCCCAGAGCTCTCATTTAGAGGCACATGTCCATAGATGTCCGTAAATTATAGTGGGGATATTCAACTTCACCCTACCTATAATTAGGGAAAATTTATCACTACTTTTTGGAAGATCTGCACTCTTTATTGAAGAATCTTAGCCTTTCTGCGATCTATTGCATTATCTGAAAAAGGTATATATTAAAAGCCTTAGGTCCATTCTTTTCTTCTCTTCCAACTGTCATAATAACAATCAATGTATAATACACTTGGTTTCTAAGATTTGTATTACCTGTTGTTTTGACATTAGCCCCTGAGATAAACATTTAATGAGTGACTACTATGTTTCCTTTACTAAACACTTTCTATGTACTTTTTGTTTTAATCCAGGCATCAGCTCTATCAATTAGATACAACTATACCCCCATTTCACATATGGTGATACTGTAGAGGTGAGGTGATTTGCCCGAGTTCATGCAGCTAGTGGCAGAGCTGCAGTTGGAACCCAGGTAGTTGAATGACAAAGCTTGAGAGCTTTCCTTCTACAGCACATTGGTGATCGCCCAACCCTGTCCCACAAGAGGCTAATAAGCAGGACATGAGTAAATACCTTGATCTCTAGAAAACAGAAAGCTATTGCACTTAAGCAAGGAAAAACTAAGAAATAAAAAGATTTTTTAAAAAAAGTACATGGTGGTGCTATTTGAACATCATTCGTACATCAGCTGCTTTGCATTTCCAGCGTAGTTTGATATCATGGATGACTGGTGCAGACCCTCCATCTGAAGCAGACCAGACAGAGTCCTAACGGCAATAACCTTTAAATCAAGAAAGTTTACTCCAAATGTTCCCAACATAGCCCAAAGCCAGAAAAGTTCACAGCTCTACATTAAAATGTTAGAAAAAGATCACATTGCAGCAGCTGCTTATGTGGATTACCTAGTCTAGCCATTCTGCTAAGACTTAAAAAAACCTGTCTGAGTTGTAGGAAGAAAAAAAAGTAAGCCTCTAAAATATCAAGTTGATGCTTGTTGGTCGAGCTGTGATTTCCCATTTGTTGCCCCAGAAGACTCAGGTGTATCTGAAATAGAGTCAAGATGTTTTTCCAGACTCTAAGGGAGTGGAAGGTTTCATTTCTGTACTTACCCCCACTGTGTCCTATGCTGTTTCCAGAACTATAGCTTCCCTTGAAAAAAATTTAATCCTTGAAATGTTTCTCAGTGATCCAAAGCACATTAGGAAATCACAGTCCCTTCTTACAGCCATTTTATGCAACTTCCCTTTAATACTTTACAAAGAAATAAAATGAAATGGACTCTGCCTTCTAATGATGTCTTCTGAATAAAGGCCAGTGGTTCCATTATTTGTGTATGTGCATGTGCACACACCTGGCCCTTTTGAGATTTAATGCACCTTAAAATTGATTATGGCTTTTATTTTTAAAGCATCAAAGCATGGTCTATAGGACATGGTATGATCTCCATTTTACAGAAGGGGAAACTGAAGTACAGCCTTGGAAAAGCTCTCACAATGAAATTAGAAACTGTGGTGGGGCTTTTCTGCTATCAAATTGTTTCTCTCTTAAATGAACTCCTTACATTCCCATTTCTCTCCATAGAGATCTTTTCAAAAACATTGGTTTGTTGCTGTGGTTATTGTTGGGGTTAATTACAGTAAGAAAAATGACAGAAGTAGATCCTACAATAGAATATTTCCTTGTGTAGTGATGTTAAAGATGTGAGTTCTGACGTCATAAATTTAATTCCAGTATTACCATCTAGACTCAGAGGTGGAAATGATATTCTTTTCAGAGTTAAGAGATTTGTTGAGAGGGAAGAGAGTGTTAGAGCATAAAGGTTCTGGCCCCACACAATAACATTTTTATCACAAGGAACAAAGTAAAAGTTAAATTGTCAATCTAGTTTGAGGATGTTTATGAAAAGTTACGAATTACCTGTAAATTATCTGTGAACCTGAAACAGAGAGATCATGTTTCTCATTTTGTTGCTTTTAATTTCAGGGTATTTAGGCTTCCGTTGTGAAATGTTTTCTCAACTTAAAATCCCAGGGTTCCTCATGCATGGAGAGAAGTGGCATAAAAATACACACAACTGATGTCACTTCAAGAAAGGCCAATGAAATTCATGGTGTTGCTCCTGGAAGATAAACAGACTAAAAAGAATCCTCATGGTAGATCTCTTGGTTTATCCTTTGCTTAGTTTATTGGTTAAGATTTTGTTTGGCTACATGTAACCTATAGTTGAACTACAGTGGCTAACCAAACAGGGGTTGAGTTTTCAGAGTGATCAAGGGCCATGGAGGTAATCATTCCAGTGTCAGTGTTTGAGGATGTCAACAGGGAATCAGGATCATGCCTTTTTGTCATTGTTGTTCTCGCATCCTTAATATATGACTTTCATCCTCATGGACTTAACTTTCACTTCTAGGCATCATATTCAAATTTCAGGCTAAGGACAAAAGGCAAAAAACAAAAGGCACACATGAGCTTGCTCTACCCCTTTTAAATAATAATTTTTAAAAAGTTTTTAAGAATCCCATCTAATAGAGTTGCTTTTATATCTCATTGGTCAGCTGCAAAGGAGTTGGAGGAGGTATTTTAAAGTGGTAACATAGCCACCCTGAATTTTGGTTTTTGTTATTCAGGAAAAAGTAGAGAATAGTTATTGGATGGGAAGACAGAATTAGGAATAGATTAATGCCTGTGGGAAGGAAAGGACATTCCTTTTCTTTCTTTTAAACGTTACACTTGATACATTATGGAAGTTTCTATGTTCCATCTTCCATAAAGTTTTTCTTCATTCTTCTGCTTTTTCTGGATTCCTGTGGCACCTTTTCTTTGCTTTTAAATAGAGTATCATCAATCCCATTCTGTTCAGGTTAGTTGTTTACATGCTTATTTTCCTCATTTAGAGAGTGAGCTCCTCAAGTGTTAGAGACCTCATCTAATTCGCTTTGGTAATCTCATCATTTACTACAAGGCTGGCACACTAGGAGGAACTAAAAAGGTTAATTGAATAAATATAAGGACAAGACAAAGCATGGTAGGTCATGACCCTGAGGAAATAGACTCTTAAGATTCTAGGGTCTATCTATATGCCTCTTCCTCGGTCTTTCATTCTTTCTCCTCCTAAAAGACTTGACCATTCATAACCTTCTTCCCCCATCTGCACCTCTAACCCCAAGATTCTGCATACACCCTTACCTTGGGCCAGTTTCTTTCTACACAAAACGGATGTCCAGCATTACCTAAAGTCCTGTCCTTTGGAAGGATTACCTTTCACCTTGAGTAGGATTATAGCACAGCAATAGCCCAGTGTTGGCTTGCACCACAAACCAAGTTGATTCATCAGCCAGTAAAGCTCATTTGTTTTTCTTCAAAGGAGGTTCCCATCTGCATCGCACTACAAGGTGTAAGCTGAGTGAGAGGCTTGGATGTATCAGTTGTTGATGACATGGGGGTTGGCTGTTTGCTCAGGCTGATTTCTTGTACTTTCTGGCCCTGCTTGTGCTTGATCTTTACTGTTCCACTTCCATCTTATGATTTTGATTTGATTGGTCTGAAAAAACTTTGGCCTTCAGGATGAATCTGGTCTATTTTTGTAAATAAATATTTATTGTATCAGAGCCACACCTATTCACTTATCTATTGTCTCTGTCTATAGCTGGTTTCATGCCACAACAGCAGAGGTGAGTAGATGTGATAGCAACTCTATGGCTCACAAAGCTAAAAGAGGTACTGTTTGCCTTTTTATGGAAAAAGTTGGCTGATTCAGGGAATCTGGGAATACAAGATTTTTGGTTGAATCAACTCAGATATTCTCATTCCAATTTTCAGGGTTCCATTCTTTCCCAATCAGGGCCTTGACGTTGGTAGAACAAAACTGCTGAGACTGAGAATTCAGCTCTCTTTGGAGCTATGCTACTACAGTGATTAAGTACTCAGTCTTTTCTGCTCTTTGGTGGCAGGAGATGAGATTCTCATTTGCCAAAATGCCCTGTCTTTCGCATTTCACCTTATATTGGTGGTTAATCACCCTCAGCCTTCCATTGTTTCTGGAATGGCCTGAGATGTTTCTGCCAGTGCATTTCATTCTCACAGTATCCTGACCTCATTCACACTGAGGGCTGGTATCATGGATTTGCAACTAGCAAAATTGCACAGGGCCCTGTGCTTAGAGGAGTCCCAGGCTTGGTTTAGCACTGTGCTATCACCGTCTTGAAATCCTTTTTTTTTTTTTAATTCTTAATAATTTTATCTTTGCACTGTATTTTGTAAGTGAAGTCGAATGGGGCAACAGAGTATGTGCATATAGGTGCATTATATTTGATCATCATTCTTTGCCATTCCATTAGCACAAGCATATGTCATGTTCCAAGAACACAGAATTCTCCCAGCATATGTGGGAGGTCAAGGAGCTGCAAAGCAAGTAAAAGATAAACATTTTAAGTTTGCAACTAAGAAAGAGGTGGGGACTGGGATGACAGAAGGAAAGAGAAAGATAGGGCATAGTTACTTTTCTTTCTAGTCCTACTTTATTCATCAATAAGCCAAAGATAGTGTTGGTAGGATATGCATATATCAAAAAGTGAAATGAAAACAGTCAAGTTATTTTTGTGCAGTGTTTCCACTGCTCTGCCAAGAATGAAATACAGATGCATGTGTAAGTTAGGAAATACAAACTGTATCATTTCACTGACTCTGCATACAAGTTAAATAATCTTATATTTGCATTTAAAGTAATATTGCACAATATAAAGATGAGTAGTAAGGTTCATACTAATAATTAAAAATTTTAATTGACAACAGCAGATAGCAAATAAAAACCCTATGAGAAGTCAGAGACTGCAGAACAAAATGAAAAAGCCTTACATTTTAGCAGGACTTCTGCCCTCCCCACTTTTATTTTGAACATGGGGCCTCACAAAATTTTTAATTTTGCAGTAGGTCCTGCAAATTACATTGGTGGTCCTTTCATCCCTGAAGTTTTTCACAATTGCACTGCATGCTAAGGGCAGTGTACCACCTACCTCTGGTCTTCATTGTGGGCCTGTTGGTGAGAAATCCAGCTCCAAAATCTTATTTCAGGGTGTGGTTCCCAGAACAGCATCTGGGAGCTGTCGTCAGTTTGGTTACCCAGGTGAAAAATCTGGGATGGAGATTTGCTCATAGGTGCACCTGGGTATGATCTCAGGACAACCTGTGAGAGGTGAGGGAAGCATGAAGTCAGAGGGAGAAGTTGCATTGTAATACAATTGCGAGGAAGCTTCAGATGATCTTGTGGGGCGTTCTGGAGCAGGGATGGCCCTTTAGAGTTGTTCTCCTTGAGGTAAGGGGCTGGGCCGTTCTAGTCTCACAGTGATCAAGCATTGGATGCAGGCTGTACCTGGGGGAGGGGAGGTGTCATAATTTTTGGTCAGGGATTCTCCTTCAGCTGAGGGCAATTTCTAGAGAACCACTTGGTGGAAAACCCCTTAGTTGAAAGCAGTTCACAGCAGCTGGGGAATGAGCACCTCAGTCCTGAAAGGAATCTGTGTCTCACAGAGTTGCAGCCACTGAACAAGGCCCATGCAAGAGACAAAAACAGGAAGGTATCAACAGATTCCAAAAGAAGCAAAAGGATTCCTCTCCATCTTCCAGTTTTTGAACATTCAGGCAATGTATAGCAGACAAGAAAAATGATTCTGTTAGATATAAGATTTTTTCAGTGGATTAACTATTATTATTAAAATAGAGTTGGGCAAGACCAGTTTTAGTACAAGAAGACTAGTACTTTTTTAAAAAAATAATTCCCTTCTACCCTTTTGTTGTTGTTATTGTTCCAGTGTTTCAGGCCCAAACCCTGTCCTATCTAGACTTACAGAGAACTGTGGAAGCTAGCGTACTCTTTTTAAAAAGTGTTAACAAGTTAATAGTAAACAAGTTAAACATATCAGTTGCATAAGACAACTGTTGGGGCCCACAGTCCTAAGATTACAAAACCATCTGCAGTATATAATGCAGTTTTAGAATTAAAAGTAAAATACTTCCCTTATGATTGATGAGACTACGTATGGGATGGGCTGAGATGGCACGTGAATGTGTGCATGTGTGTGGGTATGTTTGTTGGGGGTAGAGTGGAGGGGACACACCTTACAAGTTTGAACTGGGCAAGCCTAGAGGAATCATGCTTGGCCTAAGTCCCATGGTACAAGTTTGTACTGGGCCACGAAAGATGATGCTCGGTCCCGTGTGTGACACCTGGTGTAGAGGCTGAAAGGAAGGCATGCCTTGTCAGGGATTTTCCCAGATGCTTTCTGGCTTTCTCTACCATTGTCAGTGGCTCCTTTTAGACATACAAATCATGTGTACCATGCATTGCCAGAGCACCATTCCATCTGGGAGGAACCTGGCAATTGTTCTTCCTCGTTGGTATAATCTGGGTAAAGGGGGAAGATCAGCAAGAAACCAACCTTTTCCTTCCACATTATCAAGAACTCTGTATTTTCCGGTTTGAAGGACAAAATCAGATTGGGCATTGGACAGAGTATCCGGGTTATGGTGAGAACCAGGCTGTGTCTCTCCGTTGGCTTGACCGTTCTGCCCAGGGTAGTAGGGTCAGAAGAAGAGGTCAGACTTTCAGGGCGGTGGAGGAAAGCTCAAAGGCCTGGCTTTGAAGGGGAAAGACAGGCTGGACTTCTCAGACTTATTTTTTTTGGTCTTACTTATCCCCCTTCAGCTGTGGGCAGAGAGGAAGGGTGCGGAATTATATCTAACCACGAGTTACAATTTTGATAAAGGAGCAGATTACTGCTCATGTTAGACCTTGAGACTGGCTGGTTTCATATAGTTAAGTAGAGTGTGAATTGCTATTAAATGAACTTAAAATAGAGGAAATATGTTTCATGAGGTAGGGAGAGATGCTGGTACATAATTGATGCCTTTTGAAAGACCAAACTTAGACTAAAATGTATCATTATGAGCAGAGCAGATTGTCCATCCTGGTATCCAGTGGAAGACAGGACCACAGAAACATCACTTAGTGTTTACATGCATCTTCATTGCCACAGAAACAGAATTCTGACTCAAGAGATTAATAAAAATTCTCATGAAAGTGAGAAAGATCTCATAAATGCCTCCTTGATAAGGCATTTGGCCACTATACTTTTCGCTCATTGGATACTGTGCCCCTCTCACCTTCTAGTTTTTCTGGCCCCTAGGAAATAAAATTGTCATAGTATTCAAGATACCTTCTCTTCTCATAAAACAATAATCACATTGTAAACCCCCAAGAATGCTGCAATGGGTATCTTTCTGGTCCTTTGTTAATGCCACTGGTATTTGTCTAGCCTTAGAAAAGCTTTTGGCTCAATATCCTACTCATATTTTTGGGCTATAGCTTGCTAGAGTTGTCAGGACAAGTAAAACATTTCCCTTTCAACATTCATTACAAGAAAAAAAAACTCCTATTGTATTTTTTAAAAGTGGCTTGTGACTCATCTCCTTTTTTGGGATGAAGTTATAGCTTAAGATTTATTTGGTCAATGGTGTACTCTTTGGTGGTGAAACTAAGGCAAATGTTTAGAGGCTGAGAGTTGCTGAAATTGGTATGAGTTTTATTCATTCATTTGCCACACCTACAGAATGCTGGAGAACTATATAGAAATGTTTTAATGAATACATTTTATGGGTTCTTAGTATAACTTCCCAACTTGAGATTGAACTCTAAATTCCAGGTGAAATTCCTATTGAGGGAAAATAACTAATTGACACTTTAGTGTAGACTTATTTTGACTAATATGTTTTCATTTTATTTTTTTAAAAATGAAAAAAATTTTATTGTTTTTTAATATTAGGTAAACGTTTATATGCTTAAATTTTTAAAATACTATATTTACAAGCAGAAAACCCATCATGCATGCTGTCTTAAACATTTCAGAAAAGACACGGACATATAAGGAAGAAAATATCAATATTCGTAATCTCACGATTCAGAGATAATCAGCATTAAGGTAGTGGTTTATAGCTTTATAGTCTATATATGCACACAGGTTTATTTTCCAACATGAAATTGTAATGTACATGTTGGTTTGTGGATTACTTTTTAAAAAATTCATCAATAAGTGAGCCATATCATTTCTCATCTTTTTTAATGAACAGATAGACTTATGAAATGTATCCCTCTTTAGACTGCTTGCTATGACAAAAGTGGGAACATTTTCATAGCAAATGAATTGTTCATTATTTTGTTAGCAATTTAATGGAAAGACTGGATTGGCAGGAGAAAACAACTTAAAACTTAAATTTTTTGCTTTGAACATCTTAATTATATTGAAGGAAAATTTCTGGGGACAATGGGTTTTTGATTGTCGTAGAGCCAAACAAAGTGACCAAGAATTGTCAAAGGCTGTCAGATATTATAGTGTTGTGGGTTTCCTGGGGATCTTCTGGGCTTTGTTAGGAAATAAAAGGATGTATTTCTTCACAGACATTAGTCTAGTCCTTCTATCTGATGGAAAGCATTTGAAATATATTTTTGAGTCATTTTTTTTGACTGTGAGGAGTCCAACTCTAACTCTATACTATTATTTGCTCCCGGATTTTTTTCCTTCTATTTTTATTTCTAGTTGTATATAGAACCAAGACTGAATTAAGGCCAGGGATGGGGGTGTGAAGGTTATAGGTTATGTTTGAAGTTGCTTGCCTTATATAGACAAGATCAAAGTTCTTTTAAGTCAAAATGTAGTTTACTTTTTTTCCTTGAATCATATGTTGTTTATGTAAACAAAAAGAGATTACACACTGAAACTGGAATCCAGTAAAAACTTACCTGATTGGGGTTTTGTAGAAAACCACACTTGCCTGTACTTGTCAAATGTTGCCAAAGGTGAGAGATGTAAATCGGTTGAAATTTGGTTATGTTTCCTGAGTGTGAACTCACTTATTAAGTGAATATCCAGATTGAGTCATGATGGGAATGCTCAAGAACATATAGGTGTGACTGCTGAGGTGTAACTGCGCATGCCCACATGGCCTTCCAAGTTGATCCACAAGGAATGCTTTTTTGCTTTATCATACTCATTTCCCATATTTCTGAAATGAAGCTTATAGCCCAGAGAGGATAAAACTCCTGGGAAAATAGTTGAAAGACTTTGAAATTACTAGCAGTCTTGGCTTAAGCATAGTCACATGACTCTGAAAGCCTTTCGCTGATAGAATCATAGGGCTGGAAATGATGGAAGGAGGTCATTTAGTTTATTTTCCTGCCCAAGGCAGAACCACAAATATACCACTGGTGGCTTTGCTCCTTGTGAAAATGGTGTTTCTTTAACAAGAAAATACCTTTTTTTTTCCTCCAGTAACCATTAACTTGTATTTACTTTGGTTTTAGCCATAGTAACTCTGTCTCACTGTTGCAGAACAAAAAAGAGATACTGGATACTGAATGATTAGGTTTCTCATAGAATGAGTTTGTAACACCAATGAAATTAGTCAACATGATCTAATAGGATAATAACAAGTTAAGGTAATTAAAAATACACACACACACACACACACACACACACACACACACACACACACCATATCATCAGCAATAGCATGTTGTCCCAGACACATTTTCAAAAACCAGTTTCCCAGTAATTAAGTTAAAGTTTGGGAAAAAGTATGAAAATCTCTCCTGGAGCATTTACCACATTCAAAGTTTTTGCCCTACATTCAATTGTGAAAACAATCAGGTTTTTTTTTTTTTAATTTTTCTCATTCATAAAAACGACCAATTCTCAAAGAAACAAATGGAATTAATGAAATTTTTTGAGGCTTTCCTAAGTTGAATTCCTACTGTTAAAAAAAACTTTCATGTTTTGTTTCTTCTATTTCTGCCTCCCAAATGTATTTTGAACAAAAGTTTTGTGCAAATCAATGCCAGATTTTCTGGTCACTTGGAATGAACATTAGACCAAAATAAACTTGCATGTAAGCACTACCTACAAGAAGATTACAGTTGGGTTTGGGAATTAAGACGTAGGTACATAAAAAGGTTAAATAGCAAATTAAAAGATAGCACAATATTGTTGTAGATAGTGCATAATGAATTACCAGTGGTAAAGACAATTGCTTGAGGTCAAAGGTGGAAGTAGATCAATCATATTATCACTAATCTTAAGGACCCTGTCAGATAATAATTGAATGATACCCATTCAGTCAGTGTGATGCAGTGTGACTGCACTAACTGAGGTTTTATTTCTTTCACTGGAACTACAGAGAAAAACATAAAGGAAAGGCTCCTTCTGGAGTTTATTGCCTATCCTGTTCATTGTTTATTGTCCCTTGGGTGGGACAGATGTTTAAAGATATAAATGATGTACAGAATTTATCTTGATGCTATGCCTTTATATAAGCCAACCATGAAGGCCATATTCAGTAAAAATAAGCACAGAGTTTTCAACCCCCTTTGGTGATAGCCATCTTGGCCCACTTGTTTGCTTCTGCTTTTGCTCTTCATGCCCTGTTTCATCGCTGTTTACTGTAACTCCCTTACTCAGATATTTTTGGATTTGTCCTATATTTCTTGCCATGTGCTTTCCCTTGAACTTGGTATCAACTTGGGTTTCCTTACTTTTAACTTTGGGCGGCCTCTGGGGCATGTCTGATACTGGCTTAGGGCTCTTCTGGCTGTTGAACCTTCTGTCTTACCATTGAATTCTCCACCAGTCTCAGTACCTAGGGGGTTGTATTTGGATTGTATCTTGAAGTATGAACTGAATCCGCATAAGATAGAATAGGAGAGCATTCCAAACCAAGGCAATGACATATGCAAAGATAAAAAGCAATGAAAGAAGTTTGCACATTCACTATGCTGTGATAATATATTTAGATATCAAATCATCTTCAGAGGGATTTATATGGCTCCATATGCAGTTTGATGGTTTGAATCTTGGCAGAATCTACAAAATGGGCTGCTACAGTTGCTCTAATGCCTAGATACCAGAGGCTGAGCTTTAGAGATGTTATCTTAGTACCACAAGTCTATCTTTGTCACCTTTGGCACTTTGAACAGGATTACTCACTTTGAAGCCTGCTGTAGGTCACCCATGATCTTTTGAGATGTTTTCTAGTTCATCTGCCACCTTTGCCACATCTCCTCAGGGTAAGGTCTTCAATTTTCTCCCTATTTCTAAAAGGTCATCTTGAAAGAACTTCAGGTTTGCATGTGCTGCTTCACCTCTACCCTTCCATGAAAATTAATGCCAGAGGTTTATTGATCTTATTAATTCTTTCAAAGAACCAGCTCCTAGTTTTGTTGATTTCTTCTACTGTTTTTCTGGTTTCTATTTCATTGATTTCTGCTCTGATCTTTATTATTTCTCTTCTCCTGCTTGGTTTAGGCTTTATTTGCTGTTCTTTCTCCAGGTCCTTTAGGTGTAAGGGCCAGATTTTCTGGTCACTTGGAATGACCTGAAAACCCAACTAAATTCACATGCAGACACTGCCTACAAGAATATTACAGTTGTATATGGGTGATATTCCTTTAGTACAAAATATATCCCAATATGTGATGACTATCTCTAGAACCACTGACCTGCCTAACTTCTCAGAACAAAATTATAGCAAGTTAATAATGCCAGTTCTTTAAACAATACTTTTTCTTGTAGTAATAGTGCACCTCATCCCCTACTTCTCAGCTCAGTTGTTGAATGATCCCCAAATACCTAACACACTTTAGAGAAATCTTTTTTTTTTTTTAAGATTTTTAATCTATTTATTTGACAGAGAGAGAGACAACAAGAGAGGGAACACAAGAAGGGGGAGTGGGAGTTGGGAGCTCCTTATCACTGAAATTATAGTAAATGCTGGATTCAAATATAGGGGGAGGTAAAAAGTGTTGGGGTGCATATTTTCTGTGAGAGCACATGATTGCTCTATAATAATCTGCTACAGATTTTGTTACTTTACACAAATATTTAGGTATTTATTATACCCCTGGAAGAGTGTGAAATTTTAGGAATACAGAAGGGCAGGGGCGCCTGGGTGTCTCAGTCATTAAGCGTTTGCTTTAGGCTTAGGTCATGATACCTGGGATCGAGCCACACGTCAGGCTCCCTGCTCAGCGGGAGGCCTGCTTCTCCCTCTCCCACTCCCCCTGCTTGTGTCTCTATCAAATAGAGAGGGCTCTTGCTGTGTCTCTATCAAATAAATAAATAAAATCTTAAAAAAAAAGAAGTGCATAAATCATTGCTTCTGACTTCAAGAAACTTCCTATCTAGTGGGAGAAACGCACAATAATTTAGATAGACATATAAGCAAATGCAAGATAGTGCCATCAAATTGTGACTGATGTTTGATTATCTGTCTCCCCCACTGGGTGCTAAGCTTCTTCTTCTTCTTCTTCTTTTTTTAAGATTTTATTTATTTATTTGACAGGGAGAGAGAGAGAGAACAAGCAAGGGGAGCTACAGGCAGAGGGAGAGGGAGAGGTAGAAGCAGCCTTCCCGCTGAGCAAGGAGCCCAATGCAGGGCTCTATCACAGGACGCTGGGATCATGACCCGAGCAGACACCCAACCTACTGAAGGCAGACACCCAACCTACTGAACCACCCAGGTGCCCCCGAGAGCTAAGCTTCTGAAAGGCAGATAGATATACTGTCTGTTTTGCTCACTATTGTATCTCCAGCACTTAGTACCTGGCACCTAGTAGGAACTGAATAAATTTTTGTTGGTTGAATTTATTGAATAATACAAATGTCTCTTCTAATTGTGATTAATCTAGTGGAGTATTAAGGAGGGAATATTTAATGTTATCTGACAAGTTGGGAAATGTTCAGAGAGGAGGTGATTCTCCTCCCTCTGTAACCTCAGAGCAGGAGTGTGATCTGGCATGAAGAGAAGCTCACAAACAAGAAGACAGGCCATCGTAGCTTGTTCAAGGGCAAGGATATGAAATTGTGTTGTACATGCTAAGGTTATAAGCAATTTCATATTATTGGAGCATATGATTTAGGGCAGTGAATAGTCTAAGACAAGTCTGAAAAGGCTGTAGGAGATTGAATCATGAGGTACATTTTCATCTATTAAAGACATTTAATGAATAGAATAGCATGATCAAGATTTTCCTTTCAGGAAGAAAACTCTGCAGCAGTGCAGGGGGGATGGGATGGCAAATTGAGTAAGACCAAAGTGGAGATATGGGAGGCTGCTGAAATAATCCAGGAAAGAGACAAACAATGTCTATAAGAGAATAGTGGCAGTGAGGAAAAAGGGATGGAGATAAATTTGAGAGATATTTAAGGGACATATAATTTATGGAACTGTGTGACTGATGGGTGGGGCTGGTAAGGTATCATGGTACGAACAACAACTATGGTAGTGAGTCATGGCAACATAACAAGTATATATGGAAATTTAGGAGATGGAGGATTTGGGAGCCTGTGGTTATTGAGCAGAGAGAGCTTAGTATTGATTTCATGGAATAATGGTTTATGCAGAGAACATATATTGTAAATCATCTACATATTACCAAGGTGAAGTAAGTGGATAAAGTCACCAAATGAGAGTGTGCAAAGCAAAGTAAGAAGAGAAATGAGAAAAGCATTTGAGGAACATAAATGTTGAGGAAGTTGAAACTTAATCAACTAGGCTATCATCAACTGGGATATGTCACCAATATAAGCCTCAGTGCTTAGCAGGGGCATCACTAGAATTTGGCATTGAAACATGAGATAGGGTACATTCACAAACAGATAGTTAGTTTTGATTGACAATATTTATCAATAACAATACCATCAGTAAAGTTGAGGCATAATTATAGAATGATGTCAAGTGGACAGATGGTAACATTTTTTAAAAGATCTTTCATGGGAAACTTCAAACTTCAAAAAGCGACATTCCTAAATGTACAAAATGGCAATAAGATCCAAGGTAGGAGTAAGGAGATATTCAGGGAAAAGTTCAGAAGAAGAATGTGCTAAATCATGTTTTGCTACTTTTCTCAAATTCTCACATTCTGAGTTTAGTACATATGTTGACATATTTTCTTTTCTTAGGAAGGTTATGTGTCCCTAAAATTTATATTCTTACTCTAGGTTGGAGATAATGGCAGTGAGAAACTTTATTAGGAAAGGTCAATCTATTTAATGAGTTTGCACAGGCAAGGAGTAGGGTTAAACTAGGGTGTGCCACTAAAATGGACATCATCTGATAATAAGATGCCTCATTGCCAAGCTTCAAGAGTCTTCATAGCTCTCTCTAGTCTATAGGGCATTACTTCGTTCTCTCTAATTCTTGCACAAAAACAAACACATAAACAATATGGAAATACACTCATTTCTTTTTTTCCAATATACATAAAGTTTCTGATTCTTCATTGGCAGCTAGCTGCTCTGTTGAGACGAGGTACTGGACAATATCCAGAAACAAGTTTAGTGTCTGAGGAAGAATATTGTGAAATCAGTAAGAAAGACCCTTGCTGATCCAAGTGAGCAAAAAAGTTTTTGTTTGTTTGTTTGTTTGTTTGTTTGTTTGTTTTTGGTTACTGGGTGCTCCATGCATAAAAGCTTAAAGGAATCTGAGAGCTCTACTTCTCAGTTGACTCAGGGTCAGTTAAATTTCACTTCTGTTGAGTCTTGGATCATGATTGGATAGAACTGTTGCTCGCTATAGGGCGGCTCACTCATTTCCTTTGACATATGCTCTTGTTTTGCCATGAACACTAAATGACCTCAAACACATTTTTTTTTCTAAAATTGTAGCAACAAGGGACTTGAAAAAAAAAAAATGAAACTCATGAGACAGCTATCTCTTTTGGCTCCTGAAAAGGCTCCTTCTTAACTGCCCCAAGAAAGATGAAGTGATGTTACTGACCCTATTTCTCAGGAATGATAAATGGATGCTTCAGCAATAAATGCAAGAATAGATACTGGCTAAGAATGCTTTCAGAGCTTTATTTTTGCCTTATATGTTTATCATGGATTCAACCAATTAAAAGCTGAACCAAACTAGAGCTTAAGACATAATTTTTTTTAATATTGCAGGGATTTCAAATATAAAATCACTAAAGACCTCATCTGCACTTTGAATATCTCTTCCCCTCCCCCAAGTTCCATGTAAACAAAGTATGTTTCTTGCATTATACCATTAACTGTGGCAGATTATCAACTTTTCTTCTGAACTAAGTTTGGATGCTTTTCTTACAATTTCCTTGTAATATAATTATTATATTTTGAAGGAAATAAAAAGTCATCAGGAAATATTTTTTAAAGATTCCTGGCAAAGATATCTGCTTAATTCTGGAAGGAATCAGGTTTAGAGCTTAAGGAACAAAAATGATAGAACTATATCTCTTATTTGGTCATCTAGAGAGAGAAGACATCTTTATTTCCTGCAAAAGGAAAACAAAATCTTTCATCTTTAAAAGAATCATTAAGTAAAAGTTCTTTATGTGGAGTGGTGATAGTAGAAGGGTTCAGAAATTCTGTTTGTTTGTTTATTTATGTGTTGATTTATACCTCACATTTTTTTTTCCAAAAATGATTGGAGCCCACTAAGAGAACATGCTTGAAAGATTCAAAAGGTTTGGTACAGGAAAGACCAAAGTATGTTACTTAGCAGTTGTGGTTCAGAACTATATATGAACTTTTTTAATGGGATAATTTGAAGGACATTTTCTTCTATCTAGGTATCTATGTATCTGTGTTTCTATGTATCTAATCTACTATCTGTCTGTATCTATCATCTATCTATCTATCTATCTATCTATCTATCTATCTATCTATCTATCTATCTATCTAATCTTTCTATCTATCTACTTTGGTGTTTATTTAACAAATGTTTATTGATTCTGTTCTTTGCACAGTTTTAAGTACTGGGTACCAAAGAAAGTATAAGATGCAGCCATTGTATGTGGGGATAAGTTGAGTGATTTTCACTTTGCTGAGAAATTGCGTACATTATTATTTATGATCAAAGAGAAATTGTTCTTGTAATCGTCAGATGTTTGTTTCACTACACCAGTGTTTCCCCAAATTTGACTACTCTTCAAATCATCAGAGACATCTGTAAAATGTTAAGATTTCTAGCTCTTTGGACTTTTAATCTTGTGGGCTTGAGGGGTGCGGATGGGAATCCCTAGTTTTAACAAAGAGCCATGTGATTTGGATGCTTAGCACAAGGTAAAGAACATGGTACAGATGTATGAACTCTACCTTGTTTACCTTGGTATTCAGTGCTTAGCATAGTTCTGGGCACATAAGAGGTGCTTAATAAATCTTTGTTAAACAGAATAGTACACATCTGTACAAAAAGCCTTTCTGGAAGGGCTCATTTCTTATTATAGTTCTAACTTCATTGCTGTCTGGGCTCTTCATCTCTTGATGCTTTTCCCACATGGTATAAACACTCCTCTCTGCTCACCGTATCTTAGCAGCCTCATGTCATCTGGATCAATAGCATCAGTTTGAATAGAAAATTAATGACCTAACAGGATATTACTCAGTGTCTTTTGGCCTTCAGCTGGAAGATCTTTATGTAGCAAATCAGTGTCTACAGAGCTGGGTGTAGATCAGTATTAATAATATTGTAACCTGTGTTTATGTAATATCTTTTCTCTGAGGACTGAAATCCTTCTTCAGACATTATTTAGCAAGTACAATCTATTCATCCCTCTGTAGGTGTGTATGTTGTCTTAAGGATGCCTTACACATGAGTCTAGTTGATTGGACCACCAAGAATTTAGTGGCAATGATTCTTCTACCTGGCTCCTGGGCCTCTGGGTGCCTGAAAAAGGTGTGTCCCAACAAGCAAAGGCATCTCCCTTTCAGACGGGCAATAGTTTGACACTTAGTTTATAACTAGGTGTTACCTTAGCTCAAGGGGTGAAACAGGGCTGGGGCAGGCCAAGGGAGAGGTGTCTTGGCATAGAGGATGTGTTGATGGTGGCGGCTTGTGACAGACTGACCTGAATCTCAGATGGGAGGACAGGAAGAATCTGACCCAACAGGTCAAAAATGACAAAAATGAAAGTGAAATTGAAGATTGGCATGCTGAAGAGATTTCCCTGAGGTCACTGACTGGTTGACATACCACGGATAAAACTGAACTCTGACCTAAAATCCAGTCACCAGACCACATCCTGTAGAGGGAATACTCAACATCCAAAGGTCTAATCAGTGAACTTGGCTGGGATATGATTTGACATATCTCTGTGTTGTCTGGGCAAAGTTAATTGAAAGTTTGTCCTCTGAGTTTTATTTTTCTTTTCTCCCTGTTGAGCCTAGATTCTAGGAGAAAAATTCCTGGGGTTATTCATTCTATTGCTTCTGGGAACACATATGTGGAAGAACATTTCTTAGTTAAGATAAATTTCCATAGAAAATTATCAAGCACTGAGGCTTTTCCTGACAAGACATGTATTTCTATACTGTTGGTTAGTAATCGATACCAACCAGCGTCAGATATTATGTCAAATTTCTCCTTATTTGTAGATGGAATTTTGCATAATCTGAGAAGAAGTATGAATCACAGGTATTTAGCTATCTAACAAGTTCCTAGTATTTGCCAATCTCTGTAGTAACTTGAAATTTTCCCAGTTGGCTTAAAGCCAATGGGCCCTGTAGCCAATATAAGATGCTTATAGAAACCTAGTGTGCAGGTTACTTCCAGGATCTTTTAACCCCAGGGATAGTAAATGTTTTACATAGTAAATAATACTAAGGATATGTCTAGTCCTACAACTTCAACCTTCTCCCAGGTATAAATCTTAGTATTCTCATTTAACTCATTAACTCTCTATTAAGGCTGTGGCTGTTGGAGTGAGAAAGCTTTCTCAGAGAGTTTATACATAGTTACCCCTTCAGAAACAAATCTAATGACACAATCATTAAGGAGGATTGGTCTTAGAATGGAAAATGGAAAGTCTCATTGTCAGTACAAGGGAAGAGTCAAATGTTGCATGTAGCAGATGACAATCACATATATAATTTTTGACTCATTATGTGATATTGTACAAGCTCTTTTACTCTTCTCCCTGGTCTCTGATAAACCTTAGGAAAAACCTACTTGAGAGTACAGTGAATCTACATTTGTTAACTATCTCCTAAGAGCAGGGAATTAATTCCTTATCATAGCCCTGTAGGATAGGTATCTTTACTTCCATTTTATTACAAAAAGTAAGCCTGAGTGAGGTTAGATAATTTTCTAAGATCACACAGTTACCAAGACTAGGACTTGAATCCCAGTGTGCCTAGCTTCAGAACCCAAGCAGCACAACTGGTAATGGGAGGTTGGGGAAATGGATGAGTTCAAGACTGTAGTTTTTGACTTGGTTTCATAACCCAGTGTGTGGACTTAATGGAATTTTATTCTTTCCAGTATCTATCCTCATCTACACTCCACACCTTTCATTTTACCCCACAGATAAATGTGACAGTCCTATTGACAACCCTGGTACTAAAGTTTCAACCATAATGAGAGACCCAGGGACATCAAGGAAAACTCAGAGCAGCAATATTCACTTACAAAAGACAGGGACTAACAGGCTTGACACAGAAGATACTCTCCAAAAATGAATGTTTAGGTAAATGCCCAGCTGTACCCTACATTTTGTCTCCTAAACTCCTGTGTCTAGTGGCTGGGTGTTGTTCTGTCTCTCTAAAGTCTTTAGAATTTCTAGGCCTGCCTCGATGGAGTAAAACAGTGGTTTAATGCAGTAGTTTATTTAAGGACTGCCAGCATTCCCTTTTAAGGTTTTCTAAAATATTAAGTGTTCTGGGACCTAGTGTACATTGCTCTAAAATTTCAGGTTTCATCTTTGAAGAAAGTGAAGGAATATACGACCTGAAAATATAAGCTTTATTAAAAAAAATTAAAGAAATCACTGTATGTTAACTTCTCAGAACAAAGGAATAATTTTTGTTTTTCATTTTATTTAGGATGTTTAAAAATAGGATTTAATTTTCAAAAATGTGTTTTCACACAGCTTTAATGGGCCATACCTGCCTTATACAGCATCTTGCAGTGGCAGTGTTCTATGTAGTCCGTCAGAAGACCGATGTTTTTGTTTTGACTCTCCCGTTAGTTATTGTGTGTCCTTGAGTAAGTCACCTAACCTTTTGAATTTTGTGGTCATTATTTGTGAATGAGGAGACTAGGATCTTTGAGATCTTATGGTCTCTGCCAGTTCTTAAATTCTGTGATCTTATTTCATTTGGTTTCTGGTTTAAAAAAAATCCCCAAACTAATGGTTTCCCTGTAGAATTATATATACTATTACTACTGCTAATTCCTTGTTAATTGTTTTCTAGAATGCTGTGGTATGAATTCATTAGTCTTTAGGAAGAGCTTGGGAAATATAGCCTTATGTATACATTTTTATTAAGGGGAAAAGAGTGTGACTCCAAGTATTTTATGAAGAACCAAGTGTTGTGCTTTTCTGTTAAGCTCTTTTATACATAGAGAGATGAGGAATACACAGGCTGTGGGAAGTGGGGAGTAACTTTAATTTTATTCAGGAATGAACATTTTATTTCTCAATATTTTAGTGTTGGAATTGTAATCATGTCTTTGTTCTCTTTTTCTTTACTTTCTGGCCAAATAAGCATACATGTTGTTTTACATAGCAAGGGTGTTGATGGTGTCTGAAAGGAAAACAATCTGATTTTTGAGCAGATTGTTTTTTATGGGTCAGCACTTTTGTGACTATAACAGACCGTGACTGATTAAGACAAATGGTTGTTGGATGACTTGAAGGAAGGAGAGGTTCATTCAGTGAGTGACTAGAGAGGATAATAATTCTGGATTTTGAGAGCTGCCAGGACTCTCCAGCCATCGAGCACAAATCCTAGCTATAGACACTGAGGCTCGGCAAAATCAGGTCTCATTTGGAAAACTTACGCTGCAACATGTTTGATTCTTAGTTGAAAAGAAGTAATATTAATGATATCCTAATTAAAGACAACTCTGATAAGACTAAAGAGATGTGATAACTAAATGCAAGGCATGATCTTGGGATGAATTCTGGACTGAAAAAATTATATAAAGACTATCATTGGGACAAATGGCAAAATTGGATTATTGATTGTGGATTAGAAAATAAAATTATGAATTTCCAGATTCTAGTAATTGTACTGTTTATTATTGTCAGAGAATTTTTTTTTTGTTTTTGTTCTTAGGAAATACACACTTAGGAAGTCTTAGAGGAAACTTGATCATCATGTATGTAATTTATTCTTAAAGAGTTTATAAAAAATAATACACACACACACACACCATAGAAATAGTAACTCATGAAGCAACTTTGCAACTTTTTGTAAGTTTGAGAATAAAAAGTTACCAAAAAGAAGATAAAAGACTGCCTGATTTTGCAGAATTGGGTGTGTGTGGGGGACTGTGAAGAGTTCATCACATTCCCTTTGGCCAGGACTGGTAAGCCAGTGAACTTCTAACTAGAAATTCAAGGATTTAGCTGAAAATAAAAGCCTTAAGCTTATCAGTACTATGAAACCATAAGCCTCACTCTCTCTCCTTACTCAACGTCACAACCTGTTCTTTTATATCATTATCCTTTGTCCTGGATCAGTCTGGGTAAGAGCTTGAGTTAATCAGTTCCACTCCTTAAGAAAGTCTTTCTAATACCTTGACCTAAGTCAGAAGAAATATGTGTAAAATCTCCACAGGAATTGGGGGACAACTTCAGTATTTTTCAAGCTAGCAGGCCTTTTTTGTTGTAAGCCAAGAGTTGTAGATTATATTTCAATTCTCTTCCACTCCAGTTTAGGAATACCTTTTTCCAAAAGGAAAAAAAACCCAAACCCTGGGTTTTATGGAACTTTTTTTTTTTTTTTGGTCAAGTTCAGCCATTCTAATCACCAGGAACAATACTGCACAACTAATATTACACAGCAATCTGTTGCCTACTAAGGGTCAAATTAAAATTGACACATCTAATTCTGTTTTCCCTAAGACTCATCCAAGTTGTAGGGGGAAGGCGTTGATGGGCTAATAGAAGGAGAGCAACATGTTAGGATCTTTTATTTTAATGGGACTATTTGTCTTTACATGTGGATTTTCATTGCTTCTGGAATATTAACAACATAATGCTGAAGATGCCAGTCTTGTATTTGCAATTCCCACCCAAAGAACTACCTCTCATTGGAGTTCATATTCTTAGAGTCTTGTGGAATAAAAGTTTTTTCTTGCTACTTCATGGCTATAAAAGCATGTCTGATTTGGGAGCTTCATATAAGCTGCATATGAAGTAGAGGCTGCTTTGAAGGAGTTTGGTCAGCTGTAACATTCCTGGAGGAGCAGGATGTTCACAGGTTGCAATTTTTTTTTTTTTAAACAAAAATCCACATCAGAGTTGTGAGGCTGAAGGAGGTTAAAAGGATACTTTTGCCTTCAGGGTGTTCCATCTCAGCCTCTGGGTACTAGTCTGGGCAGGTAACTAGTCTGAGCAGTCTACGCTTTAGTTGACACCTTCAGGATGAACAGACAGGGAGAAACTTGTAGTCATTTTTCTTGGCAGAAGCCACAACCCAGCCCAAGTTAATTATGTCTGAGAAGAAGAATAGTGTCTGGGCACCTGCAATTTTCAATTTGGTACCTCATTTTCCAGTGCCAAGTGTTATATCAAACCATTCAGATGTATCTTCACAAAGTTTCTTCCTGGTTTCACATGAGACAATGGGAACACCGACCGAGTTTAGAAACTCCTATATAATTGTCATTGTTTACTGAGAACTTCATATGTGCCAGAGCTGATTAAATGCTGTACATGCTTCCTGTCATTTAATCTTCATAACAACCCTGTGAAGGAGGTATGATTACTGCTCCCACTTAATAGCTGAGAAAACTGGGACTTAGATAATATCTTGCCCCAAATCACATGACTAAATAATGCAAAACTAGGCTTGAAATCAAGCCTACCGGACTGAGACACTCAAAGATTTGTATAAAGTTCTATCTAGGAATAAATATTTTTTTCTCTTAACATTCCTATGAATTAGAGTGTGGATTTCATAGCCAAGTCTTACCTAGGGATATTTGTTCAGAACTGAACTATAAATTTGTTAGAGTTTAACCCGGAACTGTTATTCTCTGTGCTATTTAAATCTATTTCTTTTCATAATAATGAACATTACTGACAATGTATTGTCTTTGGAAAGGCTCTGAATTAAGGATTAGGAAAGGCTGAGAAAATTACATTCAAGAGTATTTAACTTGCCTCTCTACTGACTACCCACAAACCATAAATACACAAGTTTCTCATCTAACACAAAACAAAATAAGAAAGCGAACAACAGTTACCTCTCTTAATCCTGCATCCTCCTCTATTCATAGTCCTATTTGTCTTTTTCTCTTAGCAGTCAAGTTTCTTGGAAAAAATGTCTACAATTATAGTTTCCATTTTTTTTTGGCATCCTGCTCATTCTTAAACCTACTGCAATCTGTTTCTTACACATATCTCCTAGATGCACTAAAATTTCTCTGGAAAGGTCATCAATTTACCCACTGTCAATTCAGTGGATCCTTCTCCCCACCAACATTTTCTTATAAAATTTTCAGATTCAGAAAAGTTGAAACAACTGTACAGTGAGTACCCCTATACTTAATATCTAAGTTCTATATGTAATAATTTACTATATTTTCTTTATCTATCTATTGCTCTATCCATCCATCAATCCATCCAGTTCAAAGTAAGTTGCATACATTAGTTTATTTTCCTCCTAAGCCCTTCAGCAGGCATATCATTGATTACAGTTTAATTCTTTCTTTCTTTCTTTCTTTCTTTCTTTCTTTCTTTCTTTCTTTCTTTCTTTCTTTCTTTCTTTCTTTCTTTCTTTTTCTTTCTTTCTTTCTTTCTTTCTTTCTTTCTTTCTTTCTTTCTTTCTTTCTTTCTTTCTTTCTTTCATTCTTTCTTTCTGAGAGAGAGCAGGGGGAGGAGCAGAGGGAGAGGGTCAAGCAGACAGCACACTGAGCATTGAGCCCGATGTGGGGCTTGATGCCATGATTCTGAGATCTGAGCCAAAATCAAGAGTCTGATACTTAACCAGTTGAGCCACTCAGGTGCCCCTAATGCATTCTTTTTAATATTCTTCTTTCCTGACTTTAATTTGGTGTGGTATCTTATCACATCTTTATGGTAAAACTCCCAAATCCAGTCTTAACCTCTCCTGTTTCTGTTATCCAATTGCCTAATGAACAGTCAGATATCAGAGTCTTCCTATAATTCTGTTTCCTTATCACTGTTTCTTCTTTACCTCTGTGTCCTTTTCCCTTTCAATATATTTCCTGTCCCTTTCTCTTTTGCCCACTCCTAAAACATTGGTATGTTCAATCTCTCTGGTTTTGGCTATATACTCTTGTATCTCTGTGATTTTCTTATATCTTAGATTTGATTTCCCAAGAAACAGATTATAAGATGGAGGTTTACATGTAAGAAGTTTATTTTGGAACAACATAGAGTGAAGGAAGCAGGATTCCATTATTACACAACTGATTCCAAGAAGAGCCCTAGAATTTGAACACCTCTTCAGAGCTGTCCCAAATCAAGGCATGATGGCTAGGCCTTTTACTCATACATCAAGCAGTGATTGGAAATCCAATGTCCACTTTGGGCCTTTTTGCTGAGGCTTCTGTGGTGTTATGATAAACTAAAACCCAGGCATTGGGAAATCACTGCTTTGAATTGTTATGTAGTATTGTTTTCCCTGGTTAGAGACTGCACTATCTCTGAGAATTATTGTTTGCTCAAGAAAACCTGTGTGTGTGTGTGTGTGTGTGTGTGTGTGTGTGTGTGCGCGCGCGCACATATGTATCTATTCAAAGTTACCAGTGAGTAACTAAAGGATTCAAGAAAAATCTTGCAAGAGGGACAGATCTTTATCACTCACTAGCAGAGAGGCCCTGAAGTATACCAAGACTGGGAAATGGGTATGTCACATATGGCAGTGTAGGCTGTGCATGGCAGAACTCCAGGGGTTGCCTTTTATCTTATAACTAAACATATTACTATCCCATTCAGATGATCTGTCTTCTCTCATTATTTTATAAGACAAGCTCACAGTCTTGAATTTTATATTTCACTTCCCCTCATTCTTATCCTTACTGATTTTTTTGTCTGGTTGCTCTATCAATTATTGAGAAAGAATATGTTGAAATCTCTGACTGTATAATTATGGATTGTCTGTTTCTCCTTTTAAGTTCTATTCATTTTTGCTTCATGTATTTTCAAACACTGTTTTTAAGATGCTTATATATTCATGATTATTATGTCCTCTTGACTCCTCTATCATTATTAAATGTCCCCCCCTTTTCTTAAAAGATTTTATTTATTTATTTGGCAGAGAGAGACAGCAAGAAAGGGAACACAGCAGAAGGAATGGGAGAGGGAGAAGCAAACTTCCCGCTAAGCAGGGAGCCCGATGCGGGGCTCAATCCCAGGACTCTGAGATCATGACCTGAGCCGAAGGTAGATGCTGAACGACTGAGCCACCCAGGTGCCCCTAAATGTGCCTTTTTATCCCTGATAATATTTGTTGTTCTGAAGTTTACATTCTCTGATATTAGTATAACCACTGCAGCTTTCTTAGACTTAATGTTTTCATAGTATATATTTTTCCATCCTTTTACTCTTAACCTATCTGAGCTTTTTATTTAAAGTGAGTTTCTTGGAAACAACATATCCTTGGGTTTTGCCTTATTAGCCAATCTGATGATCTCTGCCCCTTTTAATTGGAATGTTTAGGCCATTTACACTTAATGTGATTGTTGTATAGTTCTATTTAGATCTATCATCTTGCTATTTGTTTTCTGTTTGTGCTATGTCTCCTTTGTTCCCCTTTTTTCTTGACTTCTTTTAGATGAAATGAATATTTTGTTTGATTGCATTTTCTTTACTACTGGTTTATGGTAATAACTCTTTGTTTCATATTTTTGGCAGTTGAAGTAGGTAGTACACATCTTTAATTTATCATAATTTACCCTCAGGTAATATTATATTACTTCATATTTAATACAAGAATCTTACAGCAATATTTGTTCATTTTCACTTCCCATTCTCTATGGTATTTTGTATATAAGCCTTACAATACAATGTTATTATTATTGCCTTAAACAATTATTTAATTTTTAAAAGAGATTTAAAAAAAACTTCTTTATATTTACTTAGACATTTACTATTTCTAGTGCTCTTATTCCTTTGTGTAAATCCAAATTTCCATCTGGTATCATTTTCCTTCTGCCTGAAGAACTTCCTGTAGTGTAGCTCTGTTGGTGATAGATTCTCTCAGCTTTTGTTTGTCCCAACAATCTTTATTTTGCCTTTATTTTTGAAAAATATTTTCACTGGATGTAGAATTCTAGGTTGACAGTTGTTTTCTTTCATCACTTTAAAGATGTCATATCATGAAAAGCAAGCCCTGGAGTTTTGTGTTACACAGCCTGCATCACCATATGTGGCAATCCCATGTCCCAATTCAGGCACACTTCAGGGCCTCTCTGCTAGTGTGATAAAGATATGTCTTCCTCCCCCAATTCTTCTTGAATCCTAGTTTTCTACTGGCAGCTTTGTATAGAACACACACACACACACACACACACACACACACACACACACACACACACGTTTCCTTGATCAAATCATAATTCTCAGAGATAACACAGTCTAATTCCTTTTTAAAGCAGAGAAAGATTTGTTTTTCAAGTCAATGCTATCTGCCTGCAACACTTTATGTCATCATGCAGAGAACATTCAGTTCCCCCTTTCTGATGTTTGGATTCCATATTGTGTCTTGCCTTGCATAAGATATTGGATTAATAGTATAAATAGATAACAGGGTTATCTTCTAATGTCCTCTTTTCCTTATACAAAGAATTGGCGAGAGTTTTGAGATAATAGTTTTCCTTATAAAAAGGATTCCACTTCAGATTCTTAATCTGCTCCTAATTGGAGGAGCTTTGGCTGTGTGTATGTTTTTTACCTTCAGTTACAGTTGTATAATATTGTTCTTCTTCCCTTAAAGATAGAACTGATTATTCTATCCTTTGGGATCTCATTTTATCCTCAAGATCAATCATAAAACCTGTAACACTTCACTGCATTTGTTTATTTACACATCACTTTTTATTATATATATCTTTAGAAGATATAGAAGAAAATATGTAATTTATTTCTGTTTCCAGAACATTGCATAATGCATGAAACATAATCTTCCAAGAAATATTTGTTGGTTAAATTAATGTATGAATTAAGTCCTATGTAATTATTTTGGTTCTGTCGCCTGAATCCTGATATTAATCAAGGATATATGATGGTCAGTTTTGTTGAAAGAGTTTTGATTTTAGCACTATCAGCATGATTTTTAAAATATGTATACTCAGTCTATTTTGTGAAGTCAATATGAAGATTACAGCAAGGAGTATGATTGGTGAAATAAATCTGTGATCTCTGGGAAAAATTTTCAATGTAATCAAAACACTTGAAGAAATTTTAGTTGCTTTTTGAGGATGTTTGCTGTTAAAAGAATATGAAAGATCTCATAGGAACTGGATGGAAAAGTGGTTTGAAGTGGTTAAATTCTTTAGTACATGAGATCAAGACATGACATAAAAATGTACAAAAAGGGACTGGAAACATGGCAATGGTGTAGATCCTTTGAGAATTCAGCCTGTTCATTTAGACCTCTCCAGATTGGTGCCAGAGGGGTCAGGAAATTAGGGCAAAAGAGTCTTTACTATCTCCTCTTTTTTATTGCCTAGAGTCCAAGTGGAATGCTTTGGCAGGACCCTAGAGACTAATAGTTTGTCCAATCTAAATATGTTGCATTGAAAGTTACCCTTAGGAATGAACAGTAGCTCACTGGTTCTTGATGCAGCCCAGAAAACATTTAATTTGTTTATTTTATAAGCTGGTCAAATATCCATCCATAGTTTCTAGAGTTAACATCACAGAAGAAACAATAAGACTCATGTATATAAAACTATTAAAAAAAAGGAAATAGAACATTACTGTATGCATATTATCAATGGACTTCTGGGAAGAGATTTATTGGAGGAAACAGGGATGTTCAAAATTTTGTGCAATTTAGTTTGGAGCTGTTTGAACTGAGAGAAGCTTGGTAAGGATTACAAACTACCAAATCAGACTTAACTTTATTTTTCAAAAAAGGAAGAGTCTTGCATGTTAAACGGACAACAAAGTTAACACTATTCTGCCCACTTTGGGTCACATCTGTGCTGCAGATTTGGCTGTCAGTTGAGTGGTTGCATTTTATAGTTATAGATCTGGGAAAACATAGTCATGACTTATTATGATTATAAATATAGTCTATGTAAATGCACATATGTGTGTTCAAACACAAGCATAAATGCCCTTACATGCTCCTCCTGGTAAATGGTGCTACAGTTTTAACATAAGCTAGACGTGGTAGGCTGATATTTACATGTTTGTTTTTTCTTTCAACAAGTGGCTGAAATTCAGAAGTTATTTGTGAACTATATAATTAGAACCATAAACTCAGAAACTTTCACAGTATGTGTTTTAATTTGATGACCTTAACTTTTGATGTGTGTGTGTGTTTGTTATATTTTACTGCTATGTGAGAACAAGTCAAACTGTATTTAATGTAGCAATTACGGATCTTCAAGATGGAGCACAGCTCAGACCCAAATAGAAATTCTTTTCAATTATATTTTAAAACATTTTAAGTCCATAAATTCATTTCCCCTAATACCTGTTTATAAGAGACTAAATAACATGCCCTTGACCTTCTTGAAAATTTTGCATAGTGATTAAAAATTTGTTTTCTGGAGTTAGAGATCTTGACTTTATGAGCTGGGACTACTACTTATAAGGTCTCTATTTTCTTATTACTGATATGTGGCTATTAATGACATAGAAATAAGCTTATTTTGAGAAATGTGTGAAGTGCCTCTCACAGTGCTTGGTACCTGGTAAATACTCAGTAAACACAAGCTATAGTAATTATGGTTAAAACAATTATTATTATAGTTCTACAAGAAAGGCTTAAGTAATAGCTATTACCTATTTACTCTCTGAAAAAGTAGTCAGGTCTGTTGAAGTACTGGTAAATGTCTAGCTTCGTGGAAAATCAGGTAAATGTAAATTGCAGTGTTATGTGCATCACAGATACAGAGTAAGAAGCCAGATATGGCCATAAATTTCACTAGAGCTTTTTATTTAAAAAAAACACATAATGATATGAGAAAGTTAAGCCAAATAAACAGCACTATGAAATCAGCACTGTTTTAATATCACATTAGCAATTACATGGGATTATCCTAGAGTGATTTCCATGTGACTTATTGTATAACACAAACCAGTGCATTTTGTACACACATATACAAGCATACATTTGCACGTGAGCATTGATTTAGGAACAAAGACTCCCTGAGGGAGTTTCAAAAACTGCTATGTCCCAGCGTGCTAATCTATATTTTACAACCATTTCTGAGTCAGCAGAAATGTGTGTAGAGTCATAGTAAGTGTGATAACCGTCTTTAGTGACTATGTGTCTTGAAGGGGGTGATCTGATATCTCTAAGACACACCATGAACTAGAGGGTCACATGTGAATTACTGGATCAAAATATAGAATTTAGCACTGGCTTTTCCTCTCTGGTTTCCGGGAAATTCTGCACAAGTCACATACCAACTTTATGTCAAAATGTCTGTTATTTCACAAGGACACAAGCATAATAAAAGGCAAAGAACTTTGTTTAAAAAAAAAAATTCCCCTGCTAGCCCATGAAGCTGTAACCCATGTATAGGGGTGGTGTGAATTACTTATCTTATCCTAAGTCTGGAACATGTCATTATCACAAAATTCATTCCCTATGCAATCATCAGGGCTGACGGTAATATAAGAACAGTTGGGGCATGAAACCACAGTGGATTGTCAGGGTTGTATAGCATATGGTAGATCAGGGACAGAGGTATTGCCGTCTGCTCTTTGTGGAAGCAATATTGTCCTGTAGTCTGGGCAACAGGTATTAACTTGGGGGCCTAATTCTAATAGTTTCTTTGTCACTAACCTGTGGTGTGATCTGCAGCTAGTCACTTGGTTTCTTTGTATGTAGATGAACATACACTCAGAGGCCCATTTATATGGTTGCAAATAATCTTCAGAACAAGCATTAAAGCAAACCAGGGAGACTCATTCCAAAGTCCTCAGATAGTAAGGGCCAAATCAACAAACCATTCCAGTAAGGAGCAAAGGCGATCCAGTCCCATTTTGCTTGGTAAATGTTGTGGGAAGATGACAATAAACCTGTTGTTCAGCAATCCTTATACCATGGAGTGGCATTCTTGCAGATTTATCCGGTTGGTATGGATCCTATCATCTTTTTTCAGTGGCTCTCAGTTTGGTCAGGGCTTTGAGGAATAATGGGAATCAATATAATACAATGGTAGAGAACTTGGGCTTTGGAGACAGGTGGTCAAGTGTTTGAATCTCAGTTCTGCCATATACCATTACCCGACCTTGGGCAAATCACTTAACCTTTTTAAAACTGTTTGCTCATCTATAAAATGGGAAAAATAATAGAACCTTCTTCATGGTGTAGTTATGTGGATCATAGAAAATCCTTGGGATATTGGTTAGCTTATAGTTAGATGGTAATAAATGTAAGGTGATGCTATTGTTATGCATTCACGTGGATGAGGTAGTTACCATTTTGAACTATGAAACTATAATTCAGATTTTATAGGCATTAATAACAAGGGGATTCTTAGGTTTATCTGCCAGGAGGATTCCTTGAGCCCAGGAAAACAGGGTGAGATTTTGAGAATAGTGATGATTAGTTAATGTCAACATTATGAAGTGTTGTGGGAAATCTCTAATCCTGAAACAGTTTAATAATATTTATTCTCAAAGATTGCTATGAAATGTAAATGAGATAAGGGAAATAAAGTGCTAAGCGCAGTGCTTGGTATGTAATAAACCCTCAAGGCCAATATTTTTCCTTCTTTTATTTCTTGGATGTAGTTGCCTTGGACCTGCAGCTTGGGTTTGTCTCAGGGTTGCCTGGGGCCACTGTAGGATCTGGGGTTCCCTGCAGGTGCTTGGGTCCAAGCTATAGTCCACCTGGAGAACTCTTGGGATATTGGATTGGTTACAAGATGGCCTCAGAGAGCAGGATCCTATAAGAGGGAAGCAGTATGATATACAAAAGAGCCTGGGTGCCTGGGTGGCTCAGTCATTAAGCATCTGCCTTTGGCTCAGGTCATCCCCACATAGGGCTCCCTGCTCAGTGGGAAGCCTGCTTCTCCCTCTCCCACTCCCCCTGCTTGTTTTCCCTCTCTCGCTGTGTCTCTCTCTGTCACATAAATAAATAAAATCTTAACAAAACAAAACAAAACAAGAGCCTAAGGAAAAGTACTCAGAAATATTGCTTTTTAATCTTAGTTTCACCACTTATTGGCCTTGTGACCTCAGTGTTTTACTGATAATATCCTAAATTTTGTTTTTTCCTCCCTAAGATGGAGGAAATAGTCTGTGCCATAGTATCTATGGCAATAGTATAAATACCAAATGTGAAAGGTGACTTAATGAGAGTGCTCTGAAGTTGGGAAAGCATATAAATAAATGGAAGGTGGGAAGTAAATATGTTGAAATCAGTCTGGAGCCCCTCAAGTAGGACAAAGCTAGATCTTGATCAGGTTGTTGCAGTGGTCATGGATGATGTCAAATTCATTCATTCCTCCTGAAACCTCTGCCTGCATTTCTCATATAGGCCTAAACTTGAGAAAGTAGCTCAGTCAAATGCTAGACTCCTCCAAAGTCTCCTTTGATCTTCTGCTCCCACCCCCTCAATGCTGGAAGTAATTGCTAAAATTTCTTTTTTTTTTTTTTTTTTTAAGATTTTATTTATTTGACAGAGAGAGAGACAGTGAGAGAGGGAACACAAGCAGGGGGAGTGGGAGAGGGAGAAGCAGGCTTCCCGCGGAGCAGAGAGCCCGATATGGGGCTGGATCCCAATCATGACCTGAGCCGAAGGCAGGCGGTTAATGACTGAGCCACCCAGGCGCCCTAAGATTGAGTAATTTTAGTATTTTACTTAATAAAATGCATTAAATGTTTTATTTAGTTTTAATATTTTATTTAAACATTTTTTATGCCAAATATTATTCAACATATAATCAACATAAAACATTTTAATGACATAGTTTACATTGTTTTTTTCATATTGTCCTCAAAATCCAGTGTGTACTTTACACTTACTGTATGAGACAAATTTCAAGTGCTCAGTGGCCACATAGGGCTAGTTGCTACCATATAGTCAGTACAGGTGTCTACCTTTCATGTGGTATTAAGGTGTGTCTTGTATTTGAAGTATGTATGTAAATGCTTCAGATGTGTTATTGTACTATGGACTTCTTGAGGACAGGATTACCTGTATGATTGGTCTTTGTTTCCTTCACAATACACAGCACTTCATTTTGCATGTAGTAGGTAACTCGCCCAGTGGATTGAATAAATTAACATATTAACAAAGGAACAAATGAATGAATAAAATAAATGGAAACCCTGAAGAACTAGTTTTTGTTTTTTTTTTTAATCTGGGAAATACCACTTTAAACAATACAATCACATGATCTCTTAGTATTGGGCTTCTACCGCTCAATGCAACCAATATCTACCAAGTACCTATTATACATAAGGCATGTGCTAAGTGTTGCAGGGTCTGTCATGTTGAATGAAGATACAGTTCTTGCTCTAAATGACCTTAGCTGCCATGGTCACCTAAGTTAGGGATAAATTAGTGTTCTGTGTATCAGCTTTGAAAAGGGAGACATAATTCATCATGCTTTTTAGCCATCTAGGATTTTGCACACTTAACAAGTTACATGTATTTGCTAGAAATTTGCCTTTTTAACTATGGCAAACATTCATAAAAGATGTGCTTCCCCCCCCCCCCCCATATCCTGCCATTTTAGAGGCAAACAAGATGAGGGAGTATTTTATTTTTTAAAAAATTTTATTTTATTATGTTATGTTAGTCAACATACATCATTAGTCTTTGATGTAGTGTTCCATGATTCATTGTTTGCGTATAACACCCAGGGCTTCATCCAATACGTGCCCTCCTTAATACCCATCACCAGGCTAACCTATCCACCCCACCCCCTCCCCTCTAAAACCCTCAGTTTGTTTCTGAGTCCATAGTCTCTCATGGTTCA
Organism: Zalophus californianus; assembly: GCF_009762305.2. Taxonomy (NCBI): domain Eukaryota; kingdom Metazoa; phylum Chordata; class Mammalia; order Carnivora; family Otariidae; genus Zalophus; species Zalophus californianus. The sequence continues at coordinate 115,501,305 of NC_045599.1, forward strand.
TCTCCCCCTCTGATTTCCCCCCCTTCATTTTTCCCTTCCTACTATCTTCTTTTTTAACATATAATGTATTATTTGTTTCAGAGGTACAGGTCTATGATTCATCAGTCTTATATAATTCACAGCACTCACCATAGCACATACCCTCCCCAGTGTCCATCACCCAACCACCCCATCCCTCCCACCCCGCACAACTCCAGCAATCTTCAGTTTGTTTCCTGAGATTAAGAATGAGGGAGTATTTTAAATTCACATAACTAACTTGCAATAAGTTATTGCTGAGGAACTTAAGAACTTAATATTATTTTGTGCTTCAGGGGAAAAAATTGACACCAAGTGCTATAAATATATCAAAATCTAATCCAATTTAATGGAATGGGCACAAAAATCTCCCCAGGGGAGTTCCCAAATTCCATGTTCTGAATACTTGGTTTTGTCTTTAGATTTTTAGTCAGTAAAAAATGTTTACTTGTTTGATGACTTTCCTGATTCGGGAGTTCTTGGGGTCAGGAGTGTCTTTCCGTCTCTCTGTCTGTCTATCTACTCACCTATCTATCATCTATCCATTTATCTATTAATTAGGCACCTAGCACAATTCCTGGCTCGTATTGGGAGTTCAACAAATGTCTTTTGAGTGAATAATGCAAAGTAAAACCCATGATGATTTTCATTTGTGATTCATTATCCTCTGAGATTAGTAATCTGCATTTGCCAGATGAGGAGAAAATGTGAATAACCAGGGTTGTGCATCCTATATACTCTCTTATTCATGACTAATCATGTTCACAAATTTGTGATGTACTTTCCTATAATGTTTTTATTTCCTCACACCTTTTCCCCTTTATATGACTCATATTGTTACAACTCTTACATATTAATCATTTTGAAACCACAGTACTCTGAATCATTGACGGATCCTGGGTTACAATGAAATTCATCCTCTTGGAAATGAGAACCCTTCTAGGAAACATCTTGGTGCCACGTGGCTCTTCTGATAAGGTTCCAGCCTACCAACATGAGTCTATCTAGAGGAAAACATTGGAATTGATCTTCAGTATTCTGTAGGGAACTAAAGAGCACAAGGGTGGTTATGAATACTGGCAGTTTCTCAGGACTATTGTATGAGTGTGAATGTACTGCTGTTTAAACTTATTTCAGCCACATTATGCTTTTTATAATGAAAGGGTATAGTATATGAGTGGGGAATGAGTTTTTACAGAGCAGCTCTCTAGTGGACATCAAACAAGTTTCCTTTTCCTGCTTTTGCATGTCATTGGATGCTGAACTTCCATGGTTTGTTTCTGGACATAAAACTTGATTGTCAGAGCCTCATAGGCTAGAAGTCTTTAATCTTCCTATCTAACCATCTTAACATAGGTTATGTTTGTTTTCATAAACATACTAGTAAGATTTGGGCTTCATGAGCGAGAAATATGCTGACTGAATAACTGGATTATTGGAAGGTTGTACAGTGTGTGTTTTGCTGGTTGTGAAATCAAAGGCTGTATAATCTCCGTTTATGCTCAAGTGTCATACTGTGCTGCCTACAGACTGGGGAGGTTACACATTGAACTGACCTTGGATTTTGAGACTCTCTACATCTTATATGTTATGACTCACCATTAGTATCTCAGCACTTTTACTTTTCACAGCTGAAAATTTGCTTCTAATTAAAAAATTATGTAAAATATAAACCAATTTTTGGAAATATTTTCAATTTATTCTGGGATTATAAAGCTCTACAGGATCTCAACTTTCTCTTGAGCCAATTTGTAAAATAGCATATGTTGCCGGAGTATTCAAAATTGGGACTTACAGCATATAATCAAAACCAACACATTCCCATCCAAAACCGTTCTGTGGGTCCAGTTCTTCATTGTTCCTGGTCCCATATTTTTTCTACTCACTCTCAGAAACCTTTTCCCTTTCAGTTACAAGAGCAGTTTTATTTTGGAATGTATATGTCATGACTGTTGTAATAATTAAAATACAAACAAATGCTGGGCCTCAGTCCAACGTAAAGCTTGGTTTCTCCCTAACTTAGGCCTGCTTCAGCCAGCCTTCAGCACCAAGGAGGGCTGGTGGCTCCTCTAGTTCCCCTGCTTTCTTCCTCTTTCCCTCTCCTCCCATTTCTCTGTGTAGTTTTGTCTTCTGCGAAGTGGAGGAAGGAGAGGGGCAGGAGAGTCATACTTGCAGGACAAGTACGTCCTCTGCTAGAGGAACTTTGCCCCAAGGTGCTTTGTAGGCATTTTAGAGATGTCACTGCAGGGCCCCCTGGTGCACCTCTCTTGACTAAGGGAGAATCTTGTTCTCAGCTGGGTTACATGACCTGTTAAATCTGTTTCTTTCCCCAGCGGATGCTCTTTTAGGTGGTGGTATGGGCTGAATTGTGTCCTCCCCAGAAGATATGTTGAAGTTCCAACTCTTGAGCCTTGTGAATGTGACCTTATTCATAAATAAGATCTTTGCAAATGTTATTCACTGAAGATGAGTTCATCAAGGCAGACCCTAAACCAATATGACTGGTGTCCATAAGAGGAGAAGATAGAGACACACAGGGAGAGCACTATGTGACGGCAGAAGCAGGAATTACAGTGAGGCAACCACAAGTTAAGAAACACCAAGGATTGACGGCCACAACCAGGGGCTGGGAGAGGCCAGGAAAGACTCTTCCCATAAGCTCAGGGGGAGCATGGTCCTGCTGACACCTTGATTTCAAACTTCTAGGCTCCAGAACAGGGAGAGAACACATTTCTGTTTTTTAAGGACCCGGATTAGCGCACTATGTTACAACAGCTTTAGGAAACTCATGAAGATGGTATTCCTTTTGAGAGGACTCCCCTGCAACAGCCCTACTTCAGGTTTCCCATTTGGTCTCCAGGAATTATGCATCTTTAATCTGCCATTGGCAAGAAAGCAGTAACTTCTTAGTTTTGCAACTCAAATCTATTTTCAAGGGTGATTAGGTAGTAGTCCACTGTGTGTTCTAGATTGCCGGGGACACATTTTCCCCATGGAGTGGGAGGAGGAACTGCCAGTGAGCCAGCACCCTTTAATTTCTAACAATTTCAACCCTTTCAAAGCCTCTCTTTGGTATTGGGCTGCAGATAAGAAACATCTATTGCAGGCTCTGCTCAAGTCATTTAGCACCTCACTTTGGTGATTTGGAGTATTTGCTTCTGTTCTTTTAGTTTGTGCCTTTTAGAACCTCCACCAAAAGTGAAAAAAAAAGTCCCATTTTAACATTCTGATTTAAGTCTAAATTAATTTCTGCTAGATTATCAAGTTTATTGATATTAAGTTGGAAGAGCTTTTTTTAAGTTTTAAAAATTTCTATATTTGTAGTTATGTTCCGTTTTCAGTTCCTAGGTTGCTTATATTTTTTTCTCTCTCCTTTTTTCCTTTTTTAAACTTAGTAACCTTTATTTTGTATACTCTATTAGTCTTTTTAAAGAATCAGCTTTTGATTTTATTGATAATACTGCTAATATATTGTTATTGTCAACTTCATCTATTTTTTTGTTTAAATTTTGTTAATTTCTGTCTTCTTTCTTTGGTTTATTTTGTTGTTGCTTAGCTTCCAGAGATGGAAGCTTCGTCACTTGTTATGAGCAGTTTTTTTTCCCAATAAGTGCATTTTTTTCCTGAGTATCAGTATGGCTATGTAGCAGACATGTTCATTAAATATTCATCTGTTCTGCCTTTTCCTCTTCCCCACTTCCTAAGACCTTGCATTTGCATAGGAATCTTTCCTGCACTTAGATATATAGGTCTGTTACATTATTTTTTTTCTAAATATTTTTAAACTTCATTTGAGGGGCACTTGGGTGGCTTAGTCAGTTAAGCAACCGACTCTTGATTTTGGCTCAGGTCATGATATCATGGTCGTGGGATGGAGCCCTGCATCAGGCATGGAGCCTGCATAAGATTATCTCCCTCCCCACTTGCACTCTCTCTCTCTCACAAAACAACAACAACAACAACAAAACACTTCCATTTGATTTCTTCTTTAATCCAAAAGTTATTTAGAAGACAGGTTTTTCTGGTTGATACTTTGGAACTGCTACTGACCTTTTGTCCTTTTGGATTGCTGATCTTTTCATATTAACTTTTAAATTTTAATTGGATTTTAGGTTATTGGATTTCAATAGCATGTTATTGGATTACAATCAATTAATATGGTTGCATGACTCTGCCTTGGAAATTTGTCAACATTTCCTTTATTTTTTAATACATGGTAAATTTTTGTGACTGCTCCGTGTATTTTAAAAGAACACATGTTCTGTTTGTTGGATACAAAGTTTTATAACAATTTATAGATTAAGCAATTTAATTGTGTATCACAAATTCTCTATATCCTCATTTATGAATTAGTTTTTAAAAATTTTATTTATTTATTTTAGAGAGAGAGAGAAACAGAGAGAGAGAGTACAAGCAGGGGGAGGGCAGAGGGAGAAACAGACTCCCTGCTATGCATGGAGCCCAACCAGGGGCTTGATCCCAGGACCCTGAGATCATGACCTGAGCCGAAATTAAGAGTTGGATGCTTAAATGACTGAGCTACCCAGGTGCCCCTTGTGAATTAATTTTTAAATATACATGTGTTAAAAATTTCTTACTGTGGTTGTGAGTCAATTTTTATTTGTATTTTTTATAAGATTTTGATTTCAAAGGCTGTCAGGAATACAAATATCCATGACCTTCAAGTTTTAATAGATTTTATATTTCATTAATATGAAATATCCATCTTTGTCACCCTTTAGTGATTTTTATCCTGAATTTATTTATATTATTATAATTAATATAATTATATTTATATATAATTATATATAATATAATTAAATTAATATAAATTATATTATTAATTTATATTAATGTTACTATACCTGCTATTCTTTTTTTAATTTATATTATTGTGGTAAGAATAGATCATATTAAGTAGATCTATTTATCTATTAATGTTACTATACCTGCTATTCTTTTTTTAAAATTTATATTATTGTGGTAAGAATAGATCTACTTAATATGAGATCTACTTAACATGAAATATACTCTCTCTTTTTTAAAGATTTTATTTATTTATTTGAGAGAGAGAGAGAGAGAGAGACAGAGATAGCAACAGGGAGCACAAGTGGGGAGGAGGAGAAACTGGCTCCCTGCTGAGCAGGAAGCCTGATGTGGGGCTCAATGTGGGGCTCAATGTGGGGCTCAATGTGGGGCTTGATCCCAGGACCCTGGGATCATGACCCGAGCTGAAGACAGACCCTTAACTGACTGATCCACCCAGGCACCCCTGAAATATACTCTCTTAACAAATATTTTAGCAAAGGAAATAATCGACAGAGTGAAAAGGCGACCTATGGAATGGGAGAAAATATTTGTAAATCATATTTGATAAGGCATTAATCTCCAAAATATACAAGGAACTCTTACAACTGAATAACAGAAAAAATCATAACAATTTTAAAATGGGCTAAGGAGCAATGTCCACAATAGCCAAACTATGGAAAGAGACTAGATGTCCATCAACAGATGAATGGATAAAGAAGATGGTATATATGAATACAATGGAATATTATGCAGCCATCAAAAAAATGAAATCTTGTCATTTGCAATGACGTGGATGGAAGTAGAGGTATTATGTTAAGCAAAATAAGTCAATCAGAGAAAGACAATTATCATATGATCTCACTGATATGAAGAATTTGAGAAACAAGACAGAGGATCATAGGGGAAGGGAGGGAAAAATGAAACAAGACAAAACCAGAGAGGGAGAGAAACCATAAGAGACTCTTAATCTCAGGAAACAAACTGAGGGTTGCTGGAGTGAAGCGGGGTGGGAAGGATGGGGTGGTTGGGTGATGGACACTGGGGAGGGTATGTGCTATGGTGAGTGCTGTGAATTGTGTAAGACTGATGAATCACAGACCCCTGTACCCCTGAAACAATACATTATATGTTAATAAAAAATATAGTTTAGATATTTTAAAAAATGGGCTAAGGACTTGAACAACATTTCTCCAAAGAAGACATACAAATGGCCAACAACTGTATGAGAAAATGTTCAATGTCACTAATCATCAGAGAAATGAAAATCAAAACCACAGTGAGATCACCTCACACCTGTCTGGATGGCTATTATCAAAAAACAAAAGACAACAAGCGTTGGTGAGGATATGGAGAAAATGGAACCCTTGTACATTGTTTGTCAGAATGCAAAATGGTGCAGCCATTATGGAAAACTATATCTGCTATCTTTTGTTAGCATTTGTTTTAAATAACTTTTGCCTTTCTTTATTTTTAAATTTCCTGAGTTGTTTCATTATACTTGGATCTCTGAAAAAGATCATATATGGCTGTAATGTTTCCCCAGTATGAAAATCTTTGTCTTTTAATACATGAATTTAACCCATGGCAATTTATCAGGATTAATGATATATTAGAATATGGTCTAGCAATTATATTTTATGGTTCTCTTTTGTATGCTTTCTTGGTGTTTCTTTTCTTTACTGCTTTTTATGTGATTTGGTTCTCTTTGTTCTTTTTTCCCTCCAAATGATTTGGAAATAATATGTCCTAGCTCTTAATGGTTAGCCTTAAGTTTTTTAACAGGCACACTTAAGCTTATAAAGAAAATCAACAGCTAGAGTTGATCAACATCTATATGTCTCCTTGTAGGACAATAAGAACATCACCACTCTTTCTGCTCTACCTCCCTGTTCTTCTTTGTCACATACCCCTCACTTCTTTCACTTTTTTTTTTAAAGATTTTATTTATTTATTTGAGAGAGAGAGAATGAGAGATAGAGAGTACGAGAGGGAAGAGGGTCAGAGGGAGAAGCAGACTCCCCGCTGAGCGGGGAGCCTGATGTGGGACTTGATCCCAGGACTCCAGGATCATGACCTGAACCGAAGGCAGTTGCTTAACCAACTGAGCCACCCAGGCGCCCTTCTTTCACTTTTTTATCCTCTGCAACCCTCCAGCATTCAGTCAATCAGTTTCACCTGCCTTTTTTCCTCCGTGGAGTAGGGTAGATGGGTTAGGGGCAGGGTAATTTCAGGTTCAGTTCTGCTTTGCTGTTGGAGGTCTTAAGTGCTTAAAGTTCTGAAAACAGCTAAGATAAAACTTTCCCTTGATAATATTGATAATCTTGTATAACAGTTTTTATGAATTATTTACCCCAACACAATCATTTTCTGTATTCTCCATCAAACCAAAGATTCAGTCCTGTAAACCCAAGAGAAGGGAATGTAGAGAGAGAGGAAAGGGGAGTAGAGAAGTACCATTCACACTGCAGCATGTATCACAAAATAAATTGTAAACAAAATAAGAAGACTAAAAATATAGGCAGACAAAGATTTGTAGCACCTAAATATATAAAACCTTAGTAATAAGACTGCTTTTGAAAACATTAAGAAATGGAACATGACATGAAAGATAATTTGCTGAAAAATAAGAATAGCTAATATATTTAAAGATAATGACTATCATTAATAAATAATGAAAAACATATTTAAGCCACAATGAGATTGGTTTTTTGTTTTTTGGTTTTTTTTGCTTATTGGGTTGGCAAAAAAATTTTAAAATGAGTGAAAATGCCAAGTGTTTATTAGGATGTGGGAAAACTAATTCATTGCTGAAAGGACTATAGATTGATAGAGCTTTGTAGATAGATTGGTAGAAACTTTTAAAAAATATGGTTATTTCTATTAATCTACAATGTAAATAAATTATAACCCTGGAGAACCAGGATCTCACTGCTAAGAATTAATCCCATAGAAATAACAAATCGACTATTTAAAGACATCTTTTCTCCTTTCAACAAATTTTTAAAAAGTTTTTATTTAAATTCCAGTTAACGTACAGTGTAATATTAGTTTCAGGTGTTCAATTTAGTGATTCAGCACTTCCATGCACCTGGTGTTCATCACAAGTGCACTCCTTTTGACTGCCTACCAAATGTCAGGTATACTGTATGCACTTGAGTTATATCAGTAAGCAAAACAAAGATCTCTACTTTTGTGGAACGTACATTCCCATGAGGAATCCTGGAATCTAAGCAATTATTATTATTATTATTATTTTTTTTTTTAGTGTTTTATTTATTTATTCATGAAAGTCAGAGAGAGAGAGAGAGAGAGAAGCAGAGGGAGAAGCAGGCTCACCACAGAGCAGGGAGCCCGATGCGGGACTCGATCCAAGGTCCCCGGGATCATGACCCGAGCCGAAGGCAGATGCTTAACCATCTGAGCCACCCAGGCGCCCCCTAAGCAATTATTATTGAACAATTCTCAGTTTTCATGTGTAGGATGTAATATTACTGGGACAGGAAGGCATCTTTAAGCAGCCAAAACTAAAGATGTTAATGATGCAGATTCATTTAAATGTAAATAAAATACTTAAAAGCTCTGTGTTGTAATGAGCACTGGGTATTATATAAAGACTGATGAATCATAGACCTGTACCCCTGAAACAAATAATACATTATAAGTTAATTAAAAAAAAAAAAGGCTACAAGAAATGCTTAAGATACCTTGGCTAAAATCCGGAGATAAAATCTTATATGATTTATTTCAGATTTAGTGTGTTTTATTTAATATGTTAGTTAAAACTTTTATATCAAATCTTATCACAAAATATTTATTCCCTTTAGTCAGTTATCTTATTTCATCTTATGGAATAATGAATATCATTTAATATCTTCACAACTGATATTCATTTAATATATTAACCTTAAATGATATTCATTCTATATTTTCAGTCTTTTAATAAGAAAAAATATATGCTATCTGCTTAACAGTTTTTATAAGGTGTGCAATTTTATTTTTCTTTTATTATTTTTTATTATTTTTTATTTTTTTTTATTTTTTAAAGATTTTATTTATTTATTTGAGAGAGAGAGAATGAGAAATACAGAGCACGAGAAGGAAGAGGGTCAGAGGGAGAAGCAGACTCCCCACTGAGCGGGGAGCCCGATGCGGGACTCGATCCAGGGACTCCAGGATCATGACCTGAGCCGAAGGCAGTTGCTTAACCAACTGAGCCACCCAGGCGCCCTCTTTTATTATTTTTTAAAGATTTTATTTATTTGAAAGAGAGAGAGTATGAGAGAGAGAGAGTACGAGCAGGGGAGAAGGGCAGAGGGAGAGGAGAAGCAGATTCCCAGCTTAGCAGGGAGCCTGATGTGGGACTCGATCCCAGGACCCTGGGATCATGACCTGGGCCAAAGGTAGACGTTTAACCAACTGAGCCACCCAGGTGCCCAACGGTTTTTAACTGTACTGTATATACCTTTCTCTTTAATTACCACATATGTAAGTTTTGATCATAATATATAATTAAATTACTAGAGTTATTTCTTTTTTATTTTATTTATTTATTTTAAGATTTATTTATTTATCTGAAGGAGAGAGAGAGAGCAGGGGGAAGGGCAGAGGCAGAGGGAGAGGGAGAAACCTTCAGCAGACTCCCTGCTGAGCACGGAACCCAACATGGGCCTCAATCCCAGGACCCTGAGATCATGACCTGAGCCAAAATCAAGAGCCAGCCACCTCACTGACTGAGCCACCCAGGCATCCCTATTTCTTAGTTTTAGAAATAATTCTTATTTAATTATTCCTCAAAGCCAAACACTGAAGTTTGATGCATAAACACATAATTTATAATATTCCTTAAATAATGACTAACACATTATTTAGTCACACAAAATATTGCCTTTATTACAAATTAAGTAATAAGAAAGAGCATATTAATATTTTTATAACACATTATAATACATTTATTACATTAGACCTATACCATAATAATCTTGACCTTATTACTTTTAGTAATCTACCTTTTAATATAATCTCTGTGAATTTATTTCTCCATGGTTTTATAGTTTATAAAACTCATATTAAAATGTTTATTTTAACTCAAAAATAAGGTTAGTTTTTTTCTAATTGAAGGTAAGTCTGACTTAACTAAATGAGTTGACAACCATTCTTGGCTTTACCAATTAAGTTATATGATGGGGAGTTTCTACATAAGTCATATGATAAGAATGATAAGTCTGTAGCTCCAAACATATATCAATATGTATTTAAAGCATATAAAATAAAAATATTTTACTTTTAAAATTATATTGGAAAAATGTAGTGAAATGAATGATAATTCAGATTTTCCATTCTGCCTGAGCATATCATGTTATACAAGAGACCACTAACTGGAAGAGCAACAGATATAATTAATAATAATTTGATAAATCTTGGTTGTGAGAAAATGAATGACAAATGTATATGTAATAGATTTTTCAAGTCAGGTATTTTTTTTTTTTTTTTAGATTTTATTTTATTTATTTGAGAGAGAGAGAGAGCACAAGCGGGGGAGCAGCAGAGGGCGAGGGAGAAGCAGGCTCCCCACTGAGCAGGGAGCACCATGGAGGGCTTGATCCCAGGACCCTGGGATCATGACCTGAGCCAAAGGCAGATGCTTAACCAACTGAGCCACCTAGGTGCCCCTGCAAGTCAGGTATTTCTAATTCTTTGCATTCAACAAAATTTCAGAATGTCTTACTCAGGTTGCCAGCTGATAGATCAAAGAAATTTTTGGTAGGGATTACTATGAGATATTTGGCATTGATAATAATTTCACATTTTAATTTTTCTTTACTTAGAATGACCTTAAGTAGTAAATAAAAGCCCCATGACAAGTAAAGAGTGAGTTCTCAGAAGAACATAGAAGAGTTTAATATATTACTATCTTTAACAGCATCCTTTCCTTGGTTTTGAGCAAAGGGCCCTACATATGCAATTTGCCCTGGGCTCTGTAAATTATATGCATCTGACCCTGGTGCTCCCTTTATTTGTGAAAAGGGTGAACAAATATGCATAACATAGCCCTTTCTGGGGAGTAAAGGGGAGATGGGGAGGTAGGGGTTGATCAGGAAAGGGTTCAGAGTTCCATAACTGTCTGGTTGTTTTTCCAGGTACTGGGTGGTAAGTTCAGTACAGTGTGGGAGAGTAGCCTCTTGACTCCAGGCCATGTTCTCTAGTGCAGCTATACCAATAACACAGTGACCGTTTGATGGTCATCTGACTTCAGTGTTGCTTTCTAAGATGGAAATAGAGTAAAATTTCATCAGGGAAATTTACTTTCTCTCTCAAATAGAACTCAAAGTCTGTAGATGTGTTTGTTGTAAAAAATATTAACCAGGAAACAATAGGATAATAACCCTAATCTTTTGAAGGTCCTTTTATGTTGTTATTACTAGATTTAGAGGGCAGATTTTAGCATGAAGGCAAGGGAGCTTCCTTGCTGGAATGGTTCAGTGACACTGGAACCATATAGTGCAGTGGTTGAAATTTAATATGAATTTATGGAATCAGCTAGTCAATCCAAGCTTCTGCCCCTTCCCAATTATATGACTGAACATCTTTTCCCTCAGGCAGGCCTAGCACTTAGGCATGTTGTGAGGAAGAAAAGAAGTAATACTAGGACAGCCTTAGCACAGTGTATGTTATGGGAATCCTCAATAAATAAATGTTAATTTATTATCATTGCTAAGATTTGGAAGTGGTTTTACTTTGGACAAAATGATTCCTTCCTAGGCTCCCCACTCTTCTCATTCCCTGTATCCTTGTTCTCCCTCTCGCCTAATGCAGTCACTTAGTAAGAATATAGAATCATGGGCTGTGATTGCTGATGGAAGAATGCAGAAAAATATTCAGACACATTTAGATAATGTCCTGCCTCAGATAAGATGAGTGAAAGCGGTGACTCTCAGACATCCTTCTGGTTTTGTTTGATGATTGTCAGTGCCCTCATGTAGTATACAGTGGTTAATTCTTCCTCTCATGCATTTTTTCTTATGCAAACATTTGTTGAGTGTCTACTTTCCTCGCACTCAAGGAAGTTGTAGTTTAATGGGTGAGCAACCATATGATTTTGATGTGTCCCTTTACAGAAGGGGATAGTGCATACTGGGTGAGCATGTGGGATGTCACCTAATGCACTTGGAATGATTTCTGGAATGCTTCTTGGAATTGAAAGAAGTTAGCTCAATTTTGAAGAAAGAATAGAAGTTAGCCAGGTGGGTAAAGATGTTGCTAGTTTAAAGAGTTGCAGGTGTAAAACATGGAGTTCTGTGAGAACTTTGTGGGCTTAGAGCCTAAGAGATTGAACAGTAACCACTTATTTTCCCTTGTTTTACTAAGCATATTTTTCCATTCATTGCTTTATACCTTGTGATTCCCCAAAAATAAGAATTTAAAGACTCTTTTGTGATCACATAAATGGTTAAAAAAACTTAGATAAGAAAATATCTCTTTGGCCTAAAATGATTTTGTTAGGTGTTTCATATACTTAGAACTGGTGAAAAAATGGTACCCTAATATTATTGCTTCATATCTCTTTATTAAATGATTTATTCTGTATTGATTCTGTTCTTCTCGGGAAAAATCTACTTTAGTTGAATGTCATGCTTATGAAGCAATGGATTTATTAAAAATACTGCCATTACCTCACTATAATGACTCATCATTCCAACCCCTGGACCTTATATTCCCTTGAATGACTTATTTGTGGAAATTCCAATGGGGTGGAATGCAATTTTTATTTTTACTTTCAATTCATGATTTTGTTATTTAGTCATCCTCAACAAGTACATATTGACCACTTATTCTGTTCCAGACACTGTGCCAGACACTGGGAATGAAACCGTGAATAAGAAGACTCTGCTTATCAGCAACCTACAGTCTAATCTATGTGTTTAGCAATGGAGGTGTGGATGGGGTCTGAAGTAAGAATAGGGTGAGTAGGGAGTGAGGATGCAGAGAGGTTAAAAGGCAGTTTCAGTGCAGCTGTTATCAGGCAGTGGGGAGGGGCAATGCACAGGCTAATCTGAGAGTATGCAAGAGAGAAAAATACCCCAGCTGAGATAGTTCTCCTAAATTAAACTAGGGAAGAAGGGAAAGAGGAAAAGTTATGATTGCAAGAAACTTTAATGTTTACAATCTATGGAGATTCACTGATAAAAGAAGTCCTAGAGGCATGAGTGAGGTCTGGGATTTTATAGTCTCATTCAGTCCTCCAGACAAATCACAGATGCATGAGAGACAGAGAGATTCTAGATGAACTCAACAACCACAACAAAAGCATTGCTGTGATCAGCCCTAGTTTGCAGAATTATGAACAAATAGATGGCTGTTATTTTAGATCACCATGTGTTGGGGTGGTTTGTTACATAGTAACATATAACACAGACACCTGGGTTAATTATTGATCTAAGCACAAGTTCCTTCACAAATCCACTCTTCCATATCATCTGCTTGGAAAACCCTTTCCACAGGCTGTGTCAACATACCATCCTCAGGGAGCTCATGGCTTGGGAACAAGAAAGTTTTGTCATTATCTACTATACCCTCTTGCTTTCCTACCTTTCGCAGTTTCAGCAAACACTACCTAGCCTGAAATACTCTGGAGTAGGGGGAAATCTTCAGGGAGTATGGAACAGTCCAATCCAAGCTGCAATTTTCCTCTTGGTTTTATTTCAATGCAGTTTGTTGTATTCCAAATAGAAGGGCCACAGGCAAATAGGAATGTCCCTAAACATTAAAAGAATTGTATTTATTTCCAACAAGGAGGCATATTCTCCTAGGGTAATAAAAGACAAGACTTATTTTTTCCCTGTAGAGCAGTTGATTAGACTCCGAGTGTGAACAACCCTTAGAAACATTTCTAGCTCCATCTGAGGCGTAAGTGGTGAAGGATGCAAAAGAAAGAACTAAGATGGATTGGAGCAGAGAGCAACTCCTTCAAGGATCAGTTTTTGTATTAGAGGAGGAACACCTGGGCTGCATCTTCAAGAGATAATTTCCTACATAAGAAAGTGACTTGACTTTTTTAAAGGAACTGAGGTGTAGGTAAGGGTGGATCAAGGGTCTGTCATCTTTTTCAGGAAGATCATTTTAAAAGTTTCCTTAATTATGTACCCCCAAAATTATGAGTTGTCTTCAGTTATATTTTGCCATAGCAAATGGCAAGTTTTGCTGAGAGAAGCAGTTATACCTCTCACAAGGTAGTTCTCCAGAGTCTTATTACACAATAAGAGATTACAGAATCAGCACTTATTCTGGAAATTTGCAAGTTTGTGCTGAAGTGACCCTCCCTAAGCCTTGAGTATTTGGCAAAGAGAATGGGATATAAAAGGCAAACAGAGTTCAGCTATTTATTTCATTATTAACTAAATGTAACCTAACCAGAATCCAAGTGATGACTCCATAGCAATGAACCAGTTTTGCTTTGCAAAGATTTGATGAAATATTTGATCATATGATAACATTTGCCATTACATCATTGAAACTTGAGACAAGTATGAAAGAACAGCGCTGTCTTATCACTTCTAAACACTAGTATAAGTTGTCTTTGATACTGAGTTCTGTTTATATGACTTGTGCAGTTAAATTTCTCTGGGAAAATGTTTATTATGTACTGGACCTTATTCAGGGTGATTTCTGACTTATAACTCTCTCCTGGCAACATTCTCAATAAGACTGCCCTCTTGCCCTGCTGACACCCATCTATTCAGCAAACCTTTTTTTTTTTTTTAAGATCTTATTTATTTATTTGACAGAGAGAGACACAGTGAGAGAGGGAACACAAGCAGGGGGAGTGGGAAAGGGAGAAGCAGGCTTCCCGCCGAGCAGGGAGCCCGATGCGGGGCTCAATCCCAGGACCTGGGATCATGACCTGAGCTGAAGGCAGACGTCTAACGACTGAGCCACCCAGGCGCCCCAATTCAGCAAACCTTTAATCAACTCAAATCAACTCAAATATTTGCCTATGCTCCAACAACTTAGCTGCCTATAAAACTTGCTTCTCTCAGTAAAACTTGCCATTTGCACTTAAAATTGCACAGGATGGTGCTACTGAAAATTTGTAGACAATTTTCAGTTTATTTATTTCCTTTTTCAAAAGATTTTATTTATTTATTTGACAGAGACACAGCAAGAGAGGGAACACAAGCAGGGGGAGTGGGAGAGGGAGAAGCAGGCTTCCCACCCAGCAGAGAGCCCGATGTGGGGCTCAATCCCAGGACCCCGGGACCATGACCTGAGCCGAAGGCAGACGCTTAACGACTGAGCCACCCAGGCGCCCCGACAAGTTTCAATTTAAATGCCGCAGTTTTTTTTTTTTTTTACACATCCTTTGTCAGTTCTTGTACTAACTCACCAAAGAAGCAATTCCAAATTATTATCATTTTGCTCAAGCACAGCTCACACTCTTGTCTTCAGTGAAGTGAAGGTGTTGAGAATTGAGAACTTTCAAATATGGCCAATGAGACTTTAAATTTGTACAATATTTCTTGAAGACTATATGGCATAAATTATCAAAAATTTAAATACACAGACTTATTTCTGATCAGGATGAAATAATAGTGACTTGACTTCTTTTTTTCTTCTATTTGGCTATTTCTATATCTTTATTTTATATTTATAAGAGTCTTAAATATGACAGTACCATTCTTTGGTTTGTCATATATATTATAAATGTTTTCCATAATTTCTACTTTGTTTTGTGATTTTATGTATTAAGATTGGAACTAGGATGAGGCAAGTGAGATGCGAAAAATTTAAGGTTCTGACCTTGCATTTGTGTGACCCTAAGAGTGAAGGCCTCTTTTTCTTTTTAAATATATTTTTATTTTTTTATTATGATATGTTAGTCACAATAGAGTACATCATTACTTTTTGATGTAGTGTTCCATGATTCACTGTTTGTGTATAACACCCAGTGCTCCACGCAATATGTGCCCTCTTTAATACCCATCACTGGGCTAACCCATCCCCCCACCCCTCTCCCCTCTAAAACCCTCAGTTTGTTTCTCGGAGTCCATAGTCTCTCATGGTTCGTCTCCCCCTCCGATTCCCTCCCCCTTCATTTTTCCCTTCCTTCTCCTAATGTCCTCCATGCTATTCCTCATGTTCCACAAATAAGTGAAACCGTATGATAATTGACTTTCTCTGCTTGACTTATTTCACTTAGCATCATCTCCTCCAGTCCCAGAGCAGCTATTGTGGACATTGCTGCTATGAACATTGGGGTGCATATGGCCCTTCTTTTCACTACATCTGTGTCTTTGGGTAAATACCCAGTAGTGCAATTACTGGGTCACAGGGTAGCTCTATTTTTAACTTTTTGAGGCACCTCCACACTGTTTTCCAAAGTGGCTGTACCAACTTGCATTCCCACCAACAGTGTAAGAGGGTTTCCCTTTCTCCACAACCTCTCCAACATTTGTTGTTTCTTGCCTTACCAATTTTTGCCATTCTAATTGGTGTAAGTTGGTATCTCAATGTGGTTTTGATTTGAATTTCCCTGATGGTTAATGATGATGAATAATTTTTTCATGTGTCTGTTAGCCATTTGTATGTCATCTTTTGAAAAGTGTCTGTTCATGTCTTCTGTCCATTTTTTGACTTGATTATTTTTTTTTGGGTGTTGAGTACGAGAAGTTCTTTATAGATCTTGGATATCAGCCCTTTATCTATAGTGTCATTTGCAAAAATCTTCTCGCATTTTGTGGGTTGCCTCTTTCTTTTGTTGACTGTTTCCTTTGCTGTGCAGAAGCTTTTTATCTTAAGTCCCAAAAGTTCATTTTTGTTTTTGTTTCCCTTGCCTTATTGTATTATTGTCAATGTGTTTCTTTGATTTTGTTATTAATTGGCTTATATAATTGGCTGCTCCCATGTTAGCGGGATAGATATTTACAATTGTTAGATCTTCTTGTTGGATAGATCCTTTAAGTATGATGTAGTGTCCTTCCTCATCTCTTATTATAGTCTTTGGTTTAAAATCTAATTTGTCTGATATAAGGATTGCTACCCCAGCTTTCTTCTGATGTCCATTAGTATGGTTAATGGTTCTCCACCCCCTCACTTTAAATCTGGAGGTGTCTTTGGGTCTAAAATGAGTCTTTTGTAGACAGCATATCAATGGGTCTTGTTTTTTTTTATCCAATCTGATACCCTGTGTCTTTTGATTGGGGCATTTAGCCCATTTACATTCAGGGTAAGTATTGAAAGATATGAATTTAGTGCCATTGTATCGCCTGTAAGGTGACTGTTACTGTATATTGCCTCTGTTACTTTCTGGTCTATGTTACTTTTAGGATCTTTCTTTGTCTAAAGGACACCTTTCAATATTTCTTGTAAGGCTGGTTTGGGGTTCACGAATTCTTTCAGTTTTTGTTTTTCCTGGAAGCTTTTTATCTCTCCTTCTATTTTCAATGACAGCCTAGCTGAATATAGTATTCTTGGCTGCATATTTTTCACATTTAGTGCTCTGAATATATCATGCCAGTCCTTCCTGGGCTGCCAGGTCTCTGTGGATAGGTCTGTTGCCCATCTAATGTTTCTACCATTGTAGGTTACAGATTCTTGTCCCAAGCTGCTTTCAGGATTTTCTCTTCGTCTCTGAGACTTGTGAGTTTTACTATTAGATGTCGAGGTGTTGACCTATTTTTATTGATTTTGAGGGGGGTTCTCTGTGCCTCCTGGATTTTGATGCCTGTTTCCTTCCCCAAATTAGGGAAGTTCTCTGCTATAATTTGCTCCAATATACCTTCTGCCCCTCTCTCACTTTTTTCTTCTTCTGGGATCCCAATTATTCTAATGTTGTTTTGCTTTATGGTTATCACTTATCTCTTGAATTCTCTCCTTGTGATCCAGTAGTTGTTTATCTCTTTTTCTCAGCTTCTTTATTCTCTATCATTTGGTCTTCTATAGCACTAATTCTCTCTTCTGCCTCATTTATCCTAGCAGTGAGAGCCTCCATTTTTGACTGCACCCATTAATAGCCTTTTTGATTTCACCTTGGTTAGATTTTAGTTCTCTTATTTCTCCAGAAAGGGATTCTCTAGTATCTTCTATGCTTTTTGCAAGCCCAGGTATTATCTTTATAATCATCATTCTGAACCCTAGTTTCAACATCTTACTAATGTCTGTATTGATTAGGTCCCTGGCAGTCGGTACTGCCTCTTGTTCTTTTTTTTTCTTTTTTTGAGTTGAGTTTTTCCATCTTGTCATTTTGTCAAGAAGAGAATACATGTATGAGAGAACAAAATGCTAAAAAAATGCTAAAAGGGTAACAACTACCCAGAAAAATATACACTAAACAAATCAGAAGAGACCCAAAACTATGTTGGGGGGAAACTGATGTGAAAAAAAAAAAGAATATAATCAGGCTGGTGAATAAAACAGAACCATACAGTAGATTTTTGGTGTATTTTGGTCTGTTAGAAGAAATTGCCTCACAAAATTTTAAAGACAGGAAGACGTATATATATATACAAAAATAAGGGTAAATACAATGAAGGGATAGAACATGACTATAAGGATGAAAATTAAAGAAGATTTTAAAAAAGGAATTGATAAGTTGGTCGAAAAAAGAATGAAAAAAAATAAAAGGAGAATGTGATCAGGCAGAAGACTAGGACAATGTCATACAGTCGATTTAGGGTACATTTTGGTCTGTTAGAAGAAAGTGTATCCCAAAATTTTAAAGAAAGAAAAACATATATATACATAAAATAAGGTTAAATACAATGAAGAGATACAATATGATGGTAAAAATGAAAAATTAATAAAGATTTTAAAAAAGGAATTGGTAAGATGTTGGTTGAAAAAGGAAATTAGAAAAATTCAACTAAAAAATAGAAAAAGGAAAAAATAAAGAAAATTTAAAAAATTAACTTTGAAAGACTAAAGCATCATGGGAAAAAAGCCATGATTTCTATGTGCTGTATTCCCCTAGTGCTGGCGTTCTGCCGTTCTCATTGATCAGTAAGCTTGGTCTTGGCTGGCTGTTCTTGCTGATCTTCTGGGGGAGGGGTCTGTTTCCGTGATTCTCAAATGTCTTTGCTGGAGGCAGAATTGCCCCGCCCTTGCCGGGGGCCAGGCTAAGTAATCTGCTTGGATTTGCTCTCAGGAGCTTTTGTTCCCTGCAAGCTTTCCGTATAGCTTTGGAGGACGAGAGTGAAAATAGCAGCCTCCCAATCTCCACCCGAGAGGAGCCAAGAACTCGGGGCCCCACTCCTCAGTGCGCCCCTAGAGAAAAGCAGTCAATTACTCCCACCTCCCCCGTCTCCGGCTGCACTCCGTGCTCACCTGGCCTGTGACTGAGCATTTTTATCTCTGGCACCCAACTCGGTGTGGAGTCTCCAAACCCAGCAGATTCCTGCGGTGCGCTCCTGTGCCGCTCCTCCCGGGGGAGGAAGGGGAGTCTCCCCAGATCTGCGGCTTGTTGGGTCCCTGCTGGGAGAGCAGTGATCCGACTGTGCCACAGATCATGGTTTATGGCAACCCCGAGCTAAGAGCCTACTCCTCGGCTCCATCTTTGCAGCCAGCTTCCCTGCTCTGATACCTGGGATAGCTCTGCTGCACTCAGGCACCCTGGGTCTTTCTGTGACCCTGAGGGTCCTGAGACCACACTGTTCCAGCAAGGTTCCCCCCACCCCCCCGCTTAGCCACTGGAGCGACGTCCCTCAGCGGAACACACTTCTAAAATTTCTGATTGTGTGCTCTGCACAAAATCTCACTTGCGTGTAGCAGCAGACAGAGGCCCCCTCCCCCGCCGTCTATCTTCCCAAATATCACCTCGGACTCACTTCTCCGCATGTCCTACCTTCCAGAAAGTGGTCGCTTTTCTGTTCAGAGAGTTCCTGCTATTCTTTTCTTCGATCTCCTGTTGAGTTTGTAGGTGTTCTGAATAGTTTGATAACTATCTCGCTGAATTCCTAGGAGCAGATGAAATTTAGGTCTCCTACTCCTCTGCCATCTTGCTCCTTTTCTCATAGTTCTCTTTTTCAGTAGTGTCTTTATCTCATTTTGGTATTAGGGTGATGCTGGCCTCCTAAATGGATTTGGAAGTTTTCCTTCCTTTTTCTATTTTTTGGAATAGTTTGATAAGAATAGATACTAACTCTTTAAATGTTTGGTAGAATTCTCCTGTGAAACCATCTGGTCCTGGACATTTGTTTGTTGGGAGTATTAAAATTACTGATACAATTTCTTTGCTGGTTATTGGTCTGTCAAATTTTCTATTTCTTCCCGTTTTAGTTTTGGTAGTTTATATGTTTATAGGAATTTATCCATTTCTTCTAGGTGGTCCAAATTTTTTGGCATACAGTTTTTCATAATATTCTCTTATAATTGTATTTCTGTGGTTTTGGCTGTTATTTCTCCTCTCTCGTTTGCTATTTTATTTATTTGTGTCCTTTGTCTTTTTTTTTTTCTTGATAAGTCTGGCTAGAGGTTTATAAATTTTTTTAAAGATTTTATTTATTTATTTGACAGAGAGAGAGATAGCAAGAGCAGGAACACAAGCAGGGGGAGTGGGAGAGGGAGACCCAGGCTTCCCATGGAGCAGGGAGCCTGATGCAGGGTTCTATCCCAGGAACCTGGGATCATGACCTGAGCTGAAGGCAGATGCTTAATGACTGAGCCACCCAGGCGCCCCGAGGTTTATAAATTTTATTGATTTTTTCCAAAGAACCAGCTCCTGGTTTCATTGATCTGTATTCTTGTGTTTTTGTTTGTTTGTTTGTTTGTTTAGTTTGTGTATCATTTATTTCTGCTCTTATCTTTATCATTTTCTTCCTTCTGCTGATTTTAGGTTTTGTTTGTTGTTTTCCTAGCTCCCTTGGGTGTAAAGTTAGTTTGAGATTTTTCTTTCTTCTTGAGGTAGGCCTGTGGTGTTATAAACTTCCCTCTTAGAACCACTTTTGCTGTATCCCAAAGGTTTTGGACAATTGTGTTTTCATTTTCATTTGTTTCCGTGTACTTTTTAATTTCTTCCTTTATTTCCTGGTTGACCCATTCATTGTTAAGTAGGATTTTATTTATTCTCCATGTATTTGTGGTCTTTCCATATTTTTTCTTATGGTTGATTTTAGTTTCATAGCATTGTGGTCAGAAAAGATGCACGGGAAGATTTCAGGCTTCTTGAATTTGTTGAGGCTTGTTTTGTGACTTAATATGTGATCTATTCTGGAGAAAGTTCCATGTATCCTTGAAAAGAATGTGTATTCCCTGTTTTAGGATGGAATGTTCTGAATATATCTGTTCTAGTGTGTCATTCAAAACCATTTATTTCCTTGTTGATTTTCTGTTTAGATGATCTGTCCATTGATGTAAGTAGGGTATTAAAGTTCCCTACCATTATTGCATTATTGAGGATTAGTTCCTTTATGTTTGTTATTAACTGTTTTATGTATTTAGGTGCTCCTCTCTTGGGTACATAAATATTTACAATTGTTATACTTTCTTGGTTGGATTTTACCCTTTATTATTATAGTGTCCTTCTTTGTCTCTTGTTATAGTCTTTGTTTTAAAGTCTATTTTGTCCAATACGAGTATTACTGCTCTGACTTTCTTTTGCCTTCCATTTGCTTGGTAGATGTTTCTCCATTCCCTCCTCACTTTCAATCTGCAGGTGTCTTGGGTCTAAAATGAGTCTCTTGTAGGCAGCATATAGATGGGTCTTTTTTTTTTTAATCCATTATGTCTTTTAATTGGAGAGTTTACTCCATTTGCAGTAAAAGTAATTATTGATAGATATGTATTTATTGTCATTTTGTTATTTGTTTTCTTGTTGTTTCTGAAGATTTTCTCTGATACTTTCTTGTCTTTCTTTCATGGTTTGTTGATTTTACTGACATATTCAGATTTCTTTTTCTTTATTCTTTGCATATTATTAGTGTTTTTTGATGTGGTTATGATTAGATTTGTATATAACTTCTTCTGCAAATAGCAGTCTATAATAAGTTGATGGTTGTTTAAGTTTAAACCAATTCTTTACTACTCTCCTCTCCACATTTTAGGTATATGTTGTCATATTTTACATCCTTTTATTTTGTGGGTTCCTTAACTGATTTTTTACAAAAATGTTTATTTTTACTGCTTTTGTGTTTCCTACCTTCATACTGTCACTTTTGGTCTCTTCTTTCCACTCAAAGAGTCCCCTTTAATATTTCTTGAAGGGCTTGATTTAGTTTTTGTTTGTCTGGGCAAGTCTTACTTCTCCTTCTATTCTGAATGATAGCTTTGCTCGATAGAGTATTCTTGGCTGCAGGTTTTTCCCATTCTGCACTTGGAATATATCATGCCCATCCCTTCTGACTTGGAAAGTTTCCACTGAAAAATCCCCTTCTAGCCTTATGGGGTTTCCCTTGTATGTTACTGTTTTCTTTGGCTGCTTTAAAATTTTTTTTCTTTAACACTATATTTTGCCAGTTTAATTACAATATATCTTGATGTAGATCTGCTTTTGTTGATTTTGTTGGGGGTTCTGTATACCTCATGGATCTGGATATCTGATTCCTTTCCCAAATTAGGGAAGTTTTCAGTTGTTATTTCTTCAAATAAATGTTCTGCCCCCTTTTCTCTCTTCTTCTGGGACTCCTGTAATATGATTTTTACTATGTTTGATAAAGTCACTGAGTTCCCTGTCTATTCTCGTTTTGCATAATTCTTTTTTCTCTCTTTTGTTCATCTTTTTTAAAAGATTTTATCTATTTGTTTGACAGAGACACAGAGGGAGAAGGAACACAAGCAGGGGGAGTGGGAGAGGGAGAAGCAGGCTTCCTGTGGAGCAGGGAGCCTGATGCAGGGCTTGATCCCATGAGCCTGGGATCATGACCTGAGCCAAAGGCAGATGCTTAATGACTGAGCCACCCGGGTGCCCCTCTTTTGTTCATCTTGATTGCTTTTTTTTACTCTGTCTTCCAGGTCATTAATTCATTCCTCTGCTTCTTCAGCCTGGTGTTCATTCTACCTAGCATGTTTCTAATGTCGTTTATTGCACTCTTCATCTCTAATTGGTTCTTTTTGTTTATCTCTGTATTAAGGGTCTCACTAATTTCTTCCACTCTCTTCTCAAATCCAGTGAATATTTTTATGATCATTCCTTTTAATACTGTATCTGGCATGTTACTTACATCTCTTTTACTTAGATCTATGGCTGTGGCTTTTTCCTATTCTTTCATTTGGAATACATTTCTGTCTTTTTATTTTGATAAGTCTCTGTGCCTGTTTCTGTGTTAGGAAAGTCAGCTACATCTCCTGTTCTTGAGGGTAAGGACCTTATGAAGAAGAGGTACTGTAGTGCCCTGCTGTGTAATGTCCCCTGTTCACCTGGGCCTGGCATTTCTGGGGGTGTCTCCAATGTGTGCTCTGTATGCTCTGCTGTTTTATCCTGGCCACTTTATACTTCAGGCCATTCATCTACAGAGGCTCTCTTTGCCCATTGTGGGCAGTGGTTTGTCCCTTGCCTGAATGTGGCACTTTTTAACTAGGTGTGCTCTGGTTTGTTTGTGAAATGAGACCTGTTGCCCCCACCACCATTGAGGTTCAGTAAGGCAGTGTGGGCAGGGGTTTGGCCTTGTCTTCTGGGGACAGGAAACTGCCTTCTCTCCAAGAGCAGTGCAATGCTTTTTGTGCTCTATCCCATCCAAGCCTGCTGACCTTTAAAAGTCCAGGCTTTAAAAAAATTTTTTTTTTAAATTCACTTTAGTTAACATAAATATATTATTAGTTTCAGGGGTAAAATATAGTGATTCATCAGTTGCATATAACACCCAGTGCTAGTTACATCAAGTGCCCTCCTTAATGCCTTCACCCAATTATCCCATCCACCCCACCTCCCCTCCAGTAACCTCAGTTTGTTCCATATAGTAAAGAGTCTCTTATGGTTTGCCTCTCCCTATGTTTTCATCTTATTTTATTTTTCCTTCCCTTCTCCTCTGTTCATCTCTTTTGTTTCTTAAATTCCACATATGAGTGAAATCACATGGTATTTGTAATACCCTCTAGTTCCATCCACACCATTGCAAATGGCAAGATTTCATTCTTTTGTATGGCTGAGTAGTATTCCATTGCGCGCATATATATATATATATATATATATACCTTCTCTATTCATTCATCTGTTGATGGACATCTGGGCTCTTTCCATATTTTGGCTATTGTGTACATTGCTGTTATAAACAATGGGGTGCATGTGCCCCTTTGAATCACTATTTTTGTATCCTTTGGATAAATACATGGTAATGCAATTGCTGAATCATAGGGTAGTTCTATTTTTAACGTTTTGAGGAACTGCCATACTGTTTCCCAGAGTGGCTGAACCAGTTTACATTTGCACCAACAGTGTAAGACAGTTCCCCTTTCTCTGCATCCTCGCCAACATCTGTTGGTTCCTGAGTTGTTAATTTTAGCCATTCTGACCACTGTGAGGTGGTATCTCATTGTGGTTTTGATTTGTATTTTCCTAATGCCAAGTGATGTGGAGCATTTTCCCATGTGTCTTTTAGCCATTTGTATGTCTTCTTTGGAGAAATGTTTGTTCATGTCTTCTGCCCATTTTTTAGCTGGATTTTTTTGGGGGAGGGGAGGGTTTGAGATTGATTAATTCTTTATAGTTTCTGGATTCTAGCCCTTTATCTGATATATGATTTGCAAATATCTTCTTCCATTCTGTGGGTTGTGTTTTAGTTTTGTTGACTGTTTCCTTTGCCTTGCAGAAGCTTTTTATCCTGATGAAGTCCCAGTAGTTCATTTTTGCTTTTGTTTTCCTTGCCTCTAGAGATGTATCTAGCAAGAAATTGCTGTGGCCGAGGTCAAAGAGGTTGCTGTCTGTGTTCTATTCTAGGATTTTGATGGTGTCCTGTCTCACATTTATGTCTTTCATCCATTTTGAATTTATTTTTGTGTGTGGTGTAAGAAAGTGGTCCAGTTTCATTCTTCTGCATGTAGCTGTCCAATTTTCCCAACATTATTTGTTGAAGAGACTGTCCTTTTTCCATTGGATATTCTTTCCTGCTTTGTTGAAGATTAGTTGACCATAGAGCTGAGGTTCTATTTCTGGGTTCTCTATTCTGTTCCATAGATCTATGTGTTTGTTTTTGTGCCAGTGCCATACTGTCTTGATGACCACAGCTTTTTAATATAGCTTAAATCCGGAATTGTGATGCCACCAGATTTGGTTATCTTTTTCAACATTCCTTTGTCTATTTGGGGTCTTTTCTGGGTCCATACAAATTCTAGAATTGTTTGTTCCAGCTCTGTGAAAAATGCTCATGGTATTTTTATAGGTATTGCACTGAATGTGTAGATTGCTTTGGGTAGCATAGACATTTTAACAATATTTGTTCTTCCAGTTCATGAGCATGGAATGTTCATCCATTTCTTTATATCTTCCTCAGTTTCTTTTATGTGTTCCATTGTTCTCACAGTACAGATCTTTTTGGTTAGGTTTATTCCTAGGTGTCTTATGGTTTTTGGTGCAATTGTAAATGGGATCAATTCCTTGATTTCTCTTTCTGCTGCTTCACTGTTAGTGTATAGAAATGTAACAGACTTCTGTGCATTGATTTTATATCCTGCAACTTTGTGGGATTCCTGTATCAGTTCTTGTAATTTTTTGGTGGAATCTTCCGGGTTTTCTACATAAAGTATCATATCATCTGCAAAGAATGACAGTTTGACTTCTTTGCTAATTTGGATGCCTTTTATTTCTTTTTCTTGTCTGATTGCTGAGGCTACTTCCAGTACTGTGTTGAACAACAGTGGGGCGAGTGGACATCCCTGCCATGTTCCTGACCTTAGGGGAAAAGCTATCAGTTTTTCCTCATTGAGAGTGATATTAGCTGTGGGTCTCTCATATATGGCCTTTATGATGTGGAGGTATGTTCTCTCTGTCCCTCCACTGTGGAGGGTTTTTTTTTTAATCAGGAATGGATGCCGTATTTTGTCAGATGCTTTTTCTGCATCTATTGAGAGGATCATATGGTTCTTATCCTTTCTTTTATTAATGTTGTGCTTCACGTTCATTGATTTGCAGATATTAAACCACCCTGCAGCCCAGGAATAAATCCTACTTGGTCATGGTGGGTAATCCTTTTAATGTACTTTTGGATCCTATTGGCTAGTATCTTGTTGAGAATTTTAGCTTTGATGTTCCTCAGGGATATTGTTCTGTAATTTTTCTTTTTAAGGAGGTTTTTGTTTGGTTTTGGGGTCAAGGTAATGCTGGCCTCAGAGAATGAGTTTGGAAGTTTTCCTTCCATTTCTGTTTTTTGGAACAGTTTCAGAATAATAGGTATTTTTATTTTTTCTTTCTTTATTTTTTTTTACGTACCTGTAACTTATTTATTTTATAGGTGAAAATTTGTAACTTTTGGCCACCTTTACCTATCTCACCCTCCCCCTACTCCTAAAGCATTGAGGTTTTTTTTTTTTTTTTAATTTCATTATGTTATGTTAGTCACCATACAATACATCATTAGTTTTTGATGTGGTGATCCACGATCCATTGTTTTCGTATAACACCCAGTGCTCCATGCAGTACGTGCCCTCCATAATACCATCACTGGGCTAAACAATCCCCCCTCCCCCCTCCCCTTTAAAACCCTGTTTATTTCTCAGAGTCCATAGTCTCTCATGGTTCATCTCTCCCTCCGAATCCCCCCCGTTCATTTCTCCCTTCCTTCTCCTAATGTCCTCCACGCTATTCCTTATGTTCCACAAATAAGTGAAAGCGTATGATAATTGACTTTCTTTGCTTGACTTGTTTCACTTAGCATAATCTCCTCCAGTCCCATCCATGTTGATGTAAATTTGGGTATTCATCCTTTCTGATGGCTGAGTAATATTCCATTGTATATATGGACCACATCTTCTTTATCCATTCATCTGTTGAAGGGCTTCTCGGCTCTTTCCACAGTTTGGCTATTGTGGACATTGCTGCTATGAACATTGGGGTGCATATGGCACTTCTTTTCACTACATCTGTGTCTTTGGGGCAAATACCCAGTAGTGAAATTGCTGGGTCATTGGGTAGCTCTATTTTTAACTTTTTGAGGAATCTCCACACTGTTTTCCAAAGTGGCTGTACCAACTTGCATTCCCATCAACAGTGTAAGAGGGTTCCCCTTTCTCCACAACCTCTCCAACATTTGTTGTTTCTTTCCCTGTCCATTTTTGCCATTCTAACTGGTGTAAGGTGGTATCTCAATGTGGTTTTGATTTGAATTTCCCTGATGGCTAATGATGATGAACACTTTTTCATGTGTCTGTTAGCCATTTGTATGTCTTCTTCAGAGAAGTGTCTTTTCATGTCTTCTGCCCATTTTTTGACTTGATTATTTGCTTTTAGGGTGTTGAGTTTGAGAAGTTCTTTATAGATCTTGGATACCAGCGCTTTATCTGTAGTGTCATTTGCAAAAATCTTCTCCCATTCTGTGGGTTGCCTCTTTGTTTTGTTGACTGTTTGCTTTGCTGTGCAGAAGCTTTTTATCTTGATGATATCGCAAAAGTTCATTTTTGCTTTAGTTTCACAAGCTTTTGGAGATGTATCTCGAAAGAAGTTGCTATGGCCGATGTAAAAGAGGTTACTGCCTATGTTCTCCTTTAGGATTTTGATGGATTCCTGACTCACATTGAGGTCTTTCATCCATTTTAAGCTTATCTTTGCATATGGTGTTCGAGAATGGTCGAATTTCATTCTTCTGCATGTGGCTGTCCAATTTTCCCAGCATCATTTATTGAAGAGGCTGTCTTTTTTCCATTGCATGTTTTTTCCTGCTTTGTCAAATATTATTTGACTATAGAGTTGAGGGCCCATATCTGGGTTCTCTATTCTGTTTCATTGGTCTATATGTCTGTTTTTGTGCCACTACCATACTGTCTTGGTGATCACAGCTTTGTAATAGAGCTTGAAATCGGGCAACGTCATCCCCCCAGCTTTGCTTTTATTTTTCAACATTTCCTTGGCGATTGGGGGTCTTTTCTGATCCATACAAATTTTAGGATTGTTTGTTCCAGCACTTTGAAAAATGTCATTGGAATTTTGATTGGGATGGCATTGAAGGTATAGATGGGTGGCATAGGCACTTTAACAATGTTTATTCTTCTGATCCATGAGCATGGAATGTTTTTCCATCTTTTTGTGTCTTCTTCAATTTCTTTCATGAGTGTTCTGTAGTTCCTAGAGTATAGATCCTTTACCTCTTTGGTTAGGTTTATTCCAAGGTATCTTATGGTTTTTGGTGCTATTGTAAATGGAATCGTTTCTCTAATTTCTCTTTCTACAGTTGCATTGTTAGTGTATAAGAAAGCAACTGATATCTGTAGAAGCATTGGTTTTGTATCCTGCCACATTACTGAATTGCTGTATGAGTTCTAGTAATCTGGGGGTGGAGTCTTTTGGGTTTTCCACATAAAGTATCATGTCATCTGTGAAAAGAGAGAGTTTGACTTCTTCTTTGCCAATTTGAATAACTTTTATTTCTTTTTGTTGTCTGATTGCTGTTGCTAGGACTTCTAGTAGTATGTTGAAAAATAGTGGCGAGAGTGGGCATCCTTGATGTGTTCCTGATCTTAAGGGAAAGGCTCTCAGCTTTTCCCCATTGAGGATGATATTCGCTGTGGGTTTTTCATAGATGGATTTTATGAACTTGAGGAATGTTCCCTCTATGCCTATACTCTGAAGAGTTTTAATCAGGAAAGGACATTGTATTTTGTCAAATGCTTTTTCTGCATCAATTGAGAGGACCATATGGTTCTTCTCTCTCCTCTTATTAATGTGTTCTATCACACTGATTGATTTGCGAATGTTGAACCACCCTTGCATCCTGGGGATAAATCCCACTTGGCCGTGGTGGATGATCCTTTTAATGTATTGTTGGATCCTATTAGCTAGGATTTTGTTGAGGATTTTGGAATCCATATTCATCAGACATGTCGGTCTGAAATTCTCCTTTTTGATGGGGCCTTTGCCTGGTTTGGGGATTAAGGTAATGCTGGCCTCATAGAATGAGTCTGGAAGCTTTCCTTCTGTTTCTATTTTTTGAAACAGCTTCAGTAGAATAGGCATTATTTCTTCTTTGAATGTTTGGTAGAATTCCCCAGGGAATCCATCAGGCCCCGGACTCTTGTTTTTTTGGGAGGTTTTTGATCACTGCTTCAATCTCGTTACTGGTTATTGGCCTATTCAGGTTGTCAATTTCTTCCTGTTTCAGTCTTGGCAGCTTATAGGTTTCCAGGAAGGCCTCCATTTCATCCAGATTGCTCAGTTTATTGGCGTATAGTTGTTGATAATAATTTCTAGTAATTGTTTCCATTTCCTTGGTGTTAGTCGTGATCTCTCCCCTTTCATTCATAATTTTTTAAATTTGGGTCCTTTCTCTTTTCTTTTGGATAAGTCTGGCCAGCGGTTTATCGATCTTATTAATTCTTTCAAAGAACCAACTTCTAGTTTTGTTGATCTGATCTACTGTGTTTCTGACTTCTAATTCATTGATTTCTGCTCTAATTGTAATTATTTCTCTTCTAATGCGTGGCTTAGGCATCATTTGTTGCTTTTTCTCTAGCTCTTTAAGGTGTAGAGTTAGTTGGTGAATTCGGGATTTTTCTATTTTTTTGAGTGAGGCTTGGATGGCTATGTATTTCCCCCTTAGGACCGCCTTTGCAGTATCCCATAGGTTTTGGACCGATGTGTTTTCATTCTCATTGATTTCCATGAACTGTCTAAGTTCTTCTTTGATTTCCTGGTTGACCCAAACATTCTTGAGCAGAGTGGTCTTTAGCTTCCAAGTGTTTGAATTTCTGCCAAATTTTTTCTTGTGATTGAGTTCCAGTTTTAAAGCATTGTGGTCTGAGAATATGCAGGGAATCATCTCAATTTTTTGGTATCGGTTGAGACCTGATTTGTGACCCAGTATGTGGTCTATTCCGGAGAAAGTTCCATGTGCGCTCGAGAAGAATGAGTATTCTGTTGTTTTAGGGTGGAATGTTCTGTATATATCTATGAGGTCCATCTGGTCCGGTGTATCATTCAAAGCTCTTGTTTCCTTGTTGATTTTCTGCTTAGATGATCTGTCCATTGCTGAGAGTGGAGTATTGAGGTCTCCTACAATTAACGTATTGTTAGCAATATGACTGTTTATTTTGGTTAACAGGTGGCTGCTCCCATGTTGGGGGCGTAGATATTTACAATTGTTAGATCTTCTTGTTGGATAGACCCTTTAAGAATGATATAGTGTCCTTCTGTGTCTCTAATTACAGCCTTTAGTTTAAAATCTAATTTGTCTGCTATAAGAATTGCTACCCCAGCTTTCTTTTGAGGTCCGCTGGCATGGAAGATGGATCTCCATCCCTTCACTTTCAGTCTGGATGTTTCTTTAGGTTCAAAAAGAGTCTCTTGTAGGCAGCATATGGATGGGTCCTGTCTTTTTATCCAGTCTGCAACCCTGTGCCGTTTTATGGGAGTATTTAGGCCATTCACGTTGAGAGTGATTATTGAAAGATATGAATTAATTGTCATCATGTTGCCTGTGAAGATGTTGTTTTTATAGATTGTCCCTTTAAATTTCTGTTGTATATCACTCTTGGGGTCTTTCTCCTTTTATAGAACCCCCCTTAATATTTCTTGCAGGGCCGGCTTAGTGGTCACATATTCTTTCAGTTGCTGCCGGTCTTGGAAGTTCTGCATTTCTCCAACCATTCTAAATGACAGCCTTGCCGGGTAAAGTATTCTTGGCTGCATGTTCTTCTTGTTTAGTACGCTGAATATGTCTTGCCAGGCCTTTCTGGCTTGCCAGGTCTCTGTGGATAGGTCTGACGTTCTTCTGATGTTCCTCCCTCTGTACGTAAGGAAAAAAATTGGAACACTTCACGAATTTACATGTCATCCTAGTGCAAGGGCCATGCTAATCTCCTCTGTATCTTTCCAATTTTATTATATGTGCTGCTGAAGCGAGCACAGGTATTTTTCTTTAAATGACAATCTGACCCTGGACAGCTGTTTGTTGGGAGATATTTTTTTTAAAGATTTTATGTATTTCTTTGAGAAAGAACATGAGTGGGGTAGGAACAGAGGGAAAGGGACAAGCAGACTCTGTGCTCAGCATGGAGCCTGACATGAGGCTCAGTCCTAAGACACTGAAATCATCACCTGAGCCAAAATCAAGAGTTGAACAATGTAACCAACTGAGCCACCCACCCAGGCATCCCTGTTGGGAGATTTTTGATTACTGATTCAATTTCTTTGCTGGTTATGGGTCTGTTCAGGTTTTCTATTTCTTCCTATTTCAGTTTTGGTGGTTTATATTTTTCTAGGAATTTATCCATTTCTCCTAGATTGGCTAATTTGTTGACATATAATTGTTTTTATTTCTTCAGTGTTGGTTGTGATCTCTCCTCTTTCTCATGATTTTATTTATTTGGGTCGTTTCTTCTTTCTTTTTGATAAGCCTGGCTACTGGTTTGTCAATCTTCTTAGTTCTTTCAAAGAACCAACTCCTAATTTCATTTATCTGTTCTACTTTTTTAAAAAATTTCTATAACATTGATTTCTGCTCTAATTTTCATTATTTATCTTCTTCTGCTGGATTTAGGCTTTATTTGCTGTACTTTTCCCAGCTCCTTTAGGTATAATGTTAGCTTATATATTTGGGAATTTTCTTGCTTCTTGAGGAAGGCCTGTATTGCTATATACTTCCCTCTTAGGACCACCTTTGCTTTATCCCAGAGGTTTTGAAGTGTCAGTTTTCATTTTCATTTGCTTCCATGTATTTTTTAAATTCTCCTTTAATTTCCTGGTTGACCCATTCATTCTTTCAGGATGTTCTTTCTTTCTTTATTTATTTTTTATATTTTAAAAGTTTTATTTATTTATTTGACAGAGAGACAACGAGAGAGGGAACACAAGCAGGGGGAGTGGGAGAGGGAGAAGCAGGCTTCCCGCTGAGCAGAGAGCCTGATGTGGGGCTCGATCCCAGGACCCTGGGATCATAACCTGAGCCGAAGGCAGATGCTTAACGACTGAGCCACCCAGACGCCTCCTGTAGGATGTTCTTTAATCTCCATGTGTTTGTTGTCCTTCTAAATTTTTTCTTGTGGTTGACTTCAGGTTTCATAGCATTGTGGTCTGAAAATATGCATGGTATGATCTTAATCTTTTTATATCAGTTGAGTCCTGATTTGTGACCCAAGATGTGATCTATTCTGGAGAATGTTCCCTGTGCACTTGAGAAGAATGTTTTTTGTTGCTTTAGGAGGGAGTGCTTTGTATGTATCTGTGAAGTCCGTCTGGTCCAGTGTGTCATTCAAAGCCCTTGTTTCCTTGTTGATCTTCTGCTTAGATTATCTGTCCATTGCTGTGAGTGGGGTGTTGAAGTCCCCTACTATTATTGTGTTATTATCAATGTGTTTCTTTAATTTTATTATTAACTGGTTTATAAAATTGGCTGCTCCCAAGTTAGGAGCATAAATATTTACAATTGCTAGATTTTCTTGTTGGATAGAGTCTTTAAGAATGATATAGTGTCCCTCTTCATCCCTTACTACAGTCTTTGGTTTAAAATCTAATTTGTCTGGTATGAGGATTCACCCCAGTTTTCTTCTGATGTTCATTAGCATGATAAATGGTTCTCCACCCCCTCACTTTCAATCTGGAGGTGTCTTTAGGTCTAAAGTGAGTCTCTTATAGACAGCATATGGATGGCTCTTGATTTTTTTGTTTTGTTTTGTTTTAACTAATCTGATACCCTGTGTCTTTTGATTGGATCATTTGGTCCATTTACATTCAGAGTAATTATTGAAAGATATGAATTTAGTGCCATTGTATTACCTGTTAAGTCCCTGTTTCTGTTGATTTTCTCTGTTCTTTCTGGTCTGTGTCACTGTTGGGCTCTCTGTTCACTTACAGGATCCCCTTTTATATTTCCTGCAGCGCTGGTTTAGTGATCACAAATTCTTTTAGTTTCTCTTTGTCCTGGAAGCTCTTTATGTCCTTACATTCTGAATGACAATCTTGCTGGATAAAGTATTCTTGGCTGCATGTTTTC
Organism: Zalophus californianus; assembly: GCF_009762305.2. NCBI lineage: Eukaryota > Metazoa > Chordata > Mammalia > Carnivora > Otariidae > Zalophus > Zalophus californianus. Next base: position 115,534,187 of record NC_045599.1, read on the forward strand.
CTCATTTAGTACCTGAATATATCATGCCAGCCCTTTCTGGCCTGCCAGGTCTCTGTGGATAGGTCTGCTGCCAGTCTAATATTCCTACCCCTGTATGTTAATTGCCTCTTGTCTCGAGCTGCTTTCAGGATATTCTCTTTATCTGTGAAATTTGCAAGCTTCACTATTGTATGTCAGGGTGTTGGTCTATTTTTATTGATTTTGAGGGGGGTTCTTTCTACCTCTTGGACTTGAATGCTTTCCCAGATTAGGGAAGTTCTCAGCTATGATTTGCTCAAATATAATTTCTATCCCTCTCTCTCTTTATTCTTCCTCTGGGACCCCAATAATTTGAATATTGTTTCACTTTATGGTATTGCTGATTTCTTGAAGCCTCCCATCATGATCCATTAGTTGTTTCTCTCTCTTTTCCTCAGCTTCCTTCCTTTCCATCATCTTGTCTTTTATGTCACTGACTCTCTTCTGCTTCATTTACCCTGGCTGTTAGAGCGTCCATTTAAGACTGCATATCAGTTAAAGCATTTTAAATTGCGACCTGATTAGATTTTATTGCTGCACTATGAGATTCTCTAGTGTCTTTTAAGTTTTTTCAAGCCTAGTAACTTTATAATTGTTATCTTGAATTCCAGCTCTGACATTTTACTTATAACCATATCAATTAGATCTGTGGCAGAGAGTATTACCTCTAGTTCTTTCTTTTGTTGTGAATTCCTCCTTCTAGTCATTTTGCCAGAGAAGAATGGATGAATGAGAGAACAAAATCAAAAATATCAACCATGACCCAAGCAAAGTACACGGTAGAGAAATCCAAAGAAGTCAGAAACCAAAAAAGAAAAGAAAAAGAAAAAAGAAGTGTGTGTGGGGGGAGAGAATATAATCTCCCAGGTGGACAAAAGAGGCTGATCCACTTGGTCCTGCGTGTATTTTGGTCTGTTTGTTAGGAGACACTAAATCCCAACATTGTAAAGAAAGCAAAACTTATATATATACAAAAATAAAATTGAATGCAGTGAAAGGAGTTAAAAACGAAAAATATATCTATAAAATGTAAATGTAAAAATGAAAGTTAAAAAAAGACTTAAAAATAGTTGATAAAATAGGAAACTAGTTGAAAAGGAAAAAAGGAAAAAAGAAAAAAGAAAAGGAAAATTTTTAATGGAAAGATAAAAGAATCATGAGAAAAAAAGTCAAATTCTATATACTATTTTTCTCTAGTGCTAGAGTTTTGCAGTTCTGTGTGCTCCATAAAGTCAGTATTTGCCTGCTGTTCCAGCTGGTTCTCTTGGGGGGGTGGCCTGCTGTGCTGATTCTCAGGTGTCTTTGCCTGGGTGGAGTTGCACTGCCCCTTGCCAGAGGGCCAGTCTCAGTGTAAGTGGCTCTGGGTTGCTCTATGTGGCTTTTGTTCTGTGAAGGCTTTCCTCCTCCCTGTAGAGGATGAAAATAAAAATGGCTGTGCCTGATCTCCAACCCCAGAGCTGAAAGATCACTGCCCCCTCTCTTTAGTAAATCCTCAGGGCATAACAGTCTTCACTTTTGTATGCATCAAACTCTGCAGACTCCTGCAATGTGCACCAACGCTGATCTTCCTGGTGGAGGGAGGAGGGTCATCATGGGCCTGCCACTTGCCACTTGCAGGCCTCCCGCATGGAAAGCAGTTGCCTAATAGAATCCATGCCCACACCATTCCGCCCGGGGAAGGCAGAGGGTCACTGACTTTCTGTCCTTTGTAGAGACTGGTCACGTGATCATACTGCAGTTAGTGATTTATGGCAAACCGAGCTGAGAGACCACTCCTGGGCTCACTGACCATAACCAGTTTCCCCAATCCAATGCTTGGAAACTCTGCTGGCTCAAGCACCCCAGTTCTTTCTGTGACCCTGGGGATCTGAGACCACACTGTCCCACCTAGGATTCTGCCCAGCTTCACGACCTGAGCACCTTTCAGGCAGGGACATCTCTCACTGGAGCAGACTTCTAAAAGTTCCAGTTTTGCGCTCTGGGGCTATATCATTCTGGTAGCCGGCTTACAGAGACTCCCTCCCCCCTGGTATTTATCTTCTGAATATCCCCTCAGATTCACTTCTCTTTACCTCCTACTTTGCAAAAAGTGGTTGCTTTTCAATTTGTAGAATTCAAGCAATTCTTTTCTTAAATCTCAGGTTGAATTCATAGGTATTCAGAATGATTTGATAGTTATCCAGCTAAATTCAAGGGACCAAATGAAATGAGGTCCCCTACCCTTCCATCATCTTGCCTTCCTCTGGTCCAGTTTCATTCTTTTGCATGTTGCTGTCCAATTTTCTCAACACCATTTGTTGAAGAGACTGTCTTTTTTTCCATTGGGTATCCTTTCCTGCTTTGTTGAAGATTAGTTGACTATACAGTTATGGGTTCATTGCTGGGTTTTCTATTCTGTTTCATTGATCTATGTGTCTGTTTTTGTGCTAGTACCATACTGTCTTGATCACTACAGCTTTTAATATAACTTGAAGTCCATAATGTGATGCTTTCAGCTTTGCTTTTTCAAGATTGCTTTGGCTATTTGGGGTCTTTTGTGGTTCCATACAAATTGTAGGATTGTAAAACTCTAGGCTTTAAGCGACACTAGTTGCCAGAAGTCACAAAATTTGGCCCCTCTCACTTTCTAAGCCAATTGCTATGGGGATTTGTCTTCCCCTTGCATTCCCTTTGTGGTAGTCTGTCTCTTGCTCTTCTCTGTGACTGCAGCTCCATCACCGTCACAGTGGCTATTATCCGTTTCTCTCTCAAACTCTGTCTCTGCACATTCTACCTTCTTTGATGTTGCCTATTCTCCACCTTTAGTTTTGGAATTTGTTCTGTCATTCTTCAGGTCAATTTATGGTGTATTTAGGATGATTTGCTAGTTATCTAGTTGTATTCATGGGATGGGTAAGCCTAGGGTCTTCCTACTCTGCCACCATCTGCCAACTCCCCTGAATCTGATTGTTTTTAAGTGTGGCATTAAGTAGGCAAAAGAAACACATGTAAAATGCCATGATCTGATTTTTAAGGTGATCTAATTCTCCAGTATCAGCTTTAATTATGTTAAGCTTACATTTTGCTTTTCCTCTGTCTGACCTCTGATGTCCATTTCTCAGTTGGCTTTGAATGCCTAATGGGATCTGAGGGAACATGATGTATTCATGTATTTGCTTCCATCAGTCCTGACAGGGTACATAGATTCATCTCCACTGTAAGATGAGTAGATATTCTCCCTCACCCCCATGCCATAAATCTTCTTGTCTGCATATTTGCTAATAGGTGTCAGAGTTGCTACATCATTACATTGTTTGTAGATATACCACAAGAATGCTGTGAGCCATAGCCCTCTTGGCTTTTGGGATATTACAAATTTAGTGAATGAGAATAATACATCATTACCCTTCCTGTGAGTTCCTGTGTGAATGTTTGTACCTGTAAAGGACATGGGCATGGATACCTCTCATGGGACTTTTCTCTTCATACTAAAGAACAGATTTTCATAGCATCAGGATAGCCCTATACTCATTTTGTAGCAGTATAATTCAAGTGTAGAGAAAGTAAAGCTATACATTTGCTCACTTAGAAAAAAGTTTTCTTTCCACTTTGCCTATAAAATGGTGTTTTTTTAAGTTTTTATTTTTTAAAGGATTTTATTTATTTGACAGAGAAAGATGGAACATAAGCAGTGGGAGTGGGAGAGGGAGAAGCAGGCTTCCTGCTGAGAAGGGGGCCCAATGTGGGGCTAGATCCTAGGACCCTGGGACCATGACCTGAGCCAAAGGCAGATGCTTAATGACTGAGCCACCCAGGTGCCCCATAAAATTGTGTGTGTGTTTTTTTTAAATAAGATGTATGTACATTTCAGTGCAATCTTATTCAAGAATTATGTTTTGAATAAAATTATTAGCATATGAATTCAGCAATTTGCATATAAGGATATTGCTTAATTCAAAGCATTCATAACTGAAGTCAGAATATTGAAGTATTGTATGATGACTAACATAACTATAAAATAAAATTTAAAAAAAGGGTATTAAAGTACTAAATTCATGTGTAATCTAGTCAACTACTGGACGCCTGAGTGGCTTGGTCAGGTAGATGTCTGCCTTCGGATCAGGTTGTGATCTGAGAGTCGTGGGATCAAGTCCTGTATTGAACCCCTTGCTCAGTGGGGTGCCTACTTCTTCCTCTGCCTGCCACTCACCCTGCTTGTGCTCTCTCTCTCTCTCTGACAAATAAAATCTTAAAAAAATAAAAAAATCTATTCAACTACTGTTTCTTTTAAATGGATAAGACAGAATATTTTTTATTTCCATCCACATTATTTTGTGCATTCAAGAAAAGCTTGCCGAAAGCTGGTGCAGCCACTCTGGAAAACAGTATGGAGGTTCCTCAAACAGTTGAAAATAGAGCTACCATACGATCCAGCAATTGCACTACTGGGTATTTACCACAAAGATACAAATGTAGGGATCCAAAGGGGTACGTGCACCCCAATGTGCATAGCAGCAATGTCCACAATAGCCAAACTGTGGAAAGAGCCAAGATGTCCATCGACAGATGAATGGATAAAGAAGATGTGGTATATATACACAATGGAATATTATGCAGCCATCAAAAGGAATGAGATCTTGCCATTTGCAGCGACGTGGATGGAACTGGAGGGTGTTATGCTGAGTGAAGTAAGTCAATCAGAGAAAGACATGTATCATATGACCTCACTGATATGAGAAATTCTTAATCTCAGGAAACAAACTGAGTGTTGCTGAGTGGTGGGGGGTGGGAGGGATGGGGTGGCTGGGTGATAGACATTGGGTAGGGTATGTGCTATGGTGAGCGCTGTGAATTGTGCAAGACTGTTGAATCACAGATCTGTACTTCTGAAACAAATAATGCAAGATATGTTAGGAAAAAAGAAAAAGAAGAAGATAGCAGGAGGGGAAGAATGAAGGGGAGTAAGTCGGAGGGGGAGACGAACCATGAGAGACGATGGACCCTGAAAAACAAACTGAGGGTTCTGGAGGGGAGGAGGGTAGGGGGGATGGGTTAGCCTGGTGATGGGTATTAAGGGCACGTTCTGCGTGGAGCACTGGGTGTTATGCACAAACAACAAATCATGGAACACTACATCAAGAACTAATGATGTGGGGAGGAGGGTGGGGGGATGGGTTAGCCTGGTGATGGGTATTGAGGAGGGCACATTCTGCATGGAGCACTGGGTGTTATGAACAAACAATGAATCATGGAACAGTACACCAAAACAAATTATGTAATATATGGTGATTAACATAACAATAAAAAATAAAAAAAAATAAAAAAAGAACTAATGATGTAATGTATGGTGATTAACATAACAATAAAAAATTAAAAAAAAAAGAAAAGCTTGCTGAATCTTATAAATAGATATCTACTTTTATTAGCCCATTACATTTTTTTGTGCAACCTACATTCCAATAAATGCACCCCCAGGTGCTAAAAATAAAAACTGGTATTCTTATCTAGTCATCCAACAGAAATCAATATTAACATTAGAAATTGAATGGGTGGCTATTGGTAAGGCAGTACGTGATTTAAAATGGGAAAAACAATGAAACCAACTTTAGTATTATTAGTAACTGAGATGAATATTACGTGCTTTGGGAACTATGTTTGTATCACATGTCACATCCCATTACAAAATATGTCACTAGAATGGAAAGGTTCATAGAAAAGAGCATGTCCACACCCCTGGCCAATGGCCCATTTATTTCAAGCAACATTCAATATAAAACAGGGACATTTACACTGTCTTTGGAATTCACTAATAAAATATGGCTTGTATTGCCATATATCTCTTGCCAAAGGATTCACATCTAGTGCACATTTTCCTGTGCATTGATCCTAGAACTGTATTCTTCATGATCCTTTTCTACATTCCCTTGAATTCCCTCCCCACATTCCTGCTAGACTCTTGATCTAGACCATGGATTTTGCTTCTACTGAAATTTTCAAAATAGGTGAAAAGTATTTAAGGCAAGCCAGGAATTCTCTAAGAGCTTTGCTGAGAATTATTCCAGATGATAAAGCATTACCTTCCAATACATGTCAGGATTGGGTAGCATAATCTGGTGATATCTAAAGAATGTAGCTCCATAATCACTTTGGTGTTAGGGTTTTCAGAGGATTGATTTAGATGGGTAATGGTTCTGATGCTGAATCAGAATCCAATTTTAGTGACACTTTCAGCATCTCTGGGAATTAAATGGAGAAAGATATGATACAAATGTTCAATTGAACAAATTTCCAATATAGGAAGAAGCATCTAAATAATTCCTGGGAACTAAAACTTCTTGAACCTACTGATTTTACATATAAAGGTTGTCACCTAATTTGTAAAGTGCCACAGCTGGATATGAGAAACTAGATCTCAAAGAGGAAAATACTCCTTGGTATTCAGATGGACACAAGTAGGAAAACACTTGAATGACATCTGAGAGGCTTGATTTGAAAGAATAGCCAAAACATGGATATAGCTACTTGCTGACACAAACTACAGGACCTTTCTTAAATGGAGATTACTTTATTTATTTTTTAAAAAATTTTATTTTATTATGTTAATCACCATACATCATTAATTTTTGATGTAGTGTTCCATGATTTATTGTTTGCGTATAACACCCAGGGTGGAGATTGCTTTAAAGAGTGGCAGCATTTTGGAAATAAAAGTATAAATCTTAGTTAATTAATTATATAAAAATTTTATTTATGTATTTGACACAGAGAGACACAGTGAGAGAGAGAACACAAGCAGGGGGAGTGGGAAAGAGAGAAGCAGGCTTCCCGCGGAGCGGGGAGCCTGATGCAGGGCTCGATCCCAGGTCCCTGGGATCATGACCTGAGCCAAAGGCAGACGCTTAACGACTGAGCCACCCAGGCGGCCCGACTAAGTCTTAATTTAGAGTTATCAATCCATTGCATCATTCTCAGCAAAACATTGAATATTTGCTTGTCAAATGTGTCTAAAGACTCTTTTGCTAGAGGTATAAAAAATACAAAGGTATGTGGTTGTTCTAAGTCATTCTTATTGGGGAAAAATAGAAAACAAACAGAAGCCTTTTTTGATATTGCTTTTGTGGAGTGAGTGTTCTATTATATTGATAAGGAAAATCTGTGTCCTAAGATGGCTGACCGAGCCAGCCAGAGAGTCCCAGTCCTTGCCCCGGGGCTCCTCTGGGTCCTTCTCCCTGCTCTGCTTCCCAAGCACACCAAGTCAGGTTTTTCTCCCTGCCCTGCTTCACGCATGCGCCAAAAGTGCCAAGTATGCGGAAGTAGAAATGTATTAACTGCTCCCTTTGTTTGTGCTCGGGGCTCAGACCTTTGGAAACCACTCTCCTTTAATCCGGCCGGTGTTAAATAAACCTTCTATCCTCCAAGATCTCCGAGTGCCGCTTGGTTCTTCCATTGGGTGATCCAGTCCAGGTTCCGTAACAATATATTGAAGTTGTGTGAATAGATTTTTCTAGGTGGAATAGTTCTGTAGGTCAATTCATTAATGTTCCAGGAGAAAAATGGATAGGAGAGCTAAGAAAGCAATATTTCCAGGCACCCCTTTTCCCTAGGATGACATTATTCTTTCCACTCTCTGTGGCCCCCAAGGTTTTGCCCTCCAATTGATCATAGCGTGAAATATTGCTTTTGATGTCCACTAAAGTATTGTCCTAGTTTTCTGGTCCAACAAATAATAATGGTTCGTTGTGTCATTTCTCATGTAATAGAGATCTTGGGAAGGTGCAATCCTGCTTATTTGTTAAAGACCAATTCAAATGCTTATCATGAACCTGAAAGTCAGGAATGCAAATCCAACACTCAAAGTCCTTTATTTTATTCCTGGAGATTTTCCAGACTGACCCTTGACAGCTTTGACAGCTCCAAAAGACAGCAGGGAAATAACAGCTTCTGTCCTAAGTGTTTGTCTGTTTTTTGTCAATAAAGATCATATCATGGAAATTCTGCTGGATAGAGAATCACTCCTTACCAATCTGTTCATTTGATACTAGAATCTTCTTCTTCCAACAGCACTTCGTGTGACTCTTTGGACATTTGCTGTACTTTTTATTTTTCTTGTTTGTACTTTCAGAACTTCCAGTTTAACCACTAAACATTCAGAGCATTAGATCATTCTCTAGATCTCTTAGAAAACTATGAAGAACAAATTTCATGCAATGTTTCATATGCCAAAGGAGGTAGATCATGTCCTACATATCATCAAATTGTTACTTATTAGTGTAGAATTGTTTAAAGGTTCACTGTAGGTCCTTTAAATATATTTGTGGGTAGATTTGGTTTGAAAAACACTTTCTTTATACACATTTATATTAATCAAGTATATCCTTGTGCTACTATTATAGATTCCAAAATATAAATACCAGGCTACTAAGGATGGAGCCTATCTATATCTGTTGCTGTGCAGAGTTGCTCTGTTTAATGCAGTAGCCACTAGTTACATGAAACTTATTAAATATAACTTAAAATTAAAAATTTAGTTCATTGGTCACACTAGCCACCTTTCAAGCTGGCAGTAGCGTCATGCATCTAGTGACTATCATGTTAGGGTAGATATAGAACATTTGCATCATCATGGAAGGTTTATTGGAAGTGCTATTCTAAAGCATATACAATTATCACACTTTTTACTTTTTTATAAAATGAAACAAAACCCACATTATAACATTGTGTTTTTAAGATCTCTAAGGCAAGGGAAGTGGGTCCCATTGCAAAAATTCTAGACTTCTAGACAATCAATAAGAAATCCTTATACAATCATGTGAATTTTACTCTGCATTATTTATCTTATTTTACACTTCAGGAAACACCAAGAGGTCACAGGACTTGTCCCATTATCCTCACAAAGTTAGTGAGTGGCTCAGGTAGAATGAAAGCTGACAGCCTAGACCACTTAATCTGTGGAGAATCCAGGTGCCAGACACAATGGGGATAAGCATCACAAGTGAAGACAATCTCAAATGGGCCTCTGGAAAACCTTTCAAAACACCGTGCAAGTGTTCTTAGTTACAGACTAAAATAGAAGAGTGCTTATTTTGTTTTCTTTTCAAATTGTCCTTGGAACTGAGAGCTTATTCACTTCATTACCTTCAGGAGACTTGTAGTGACTATAGAATTCCACAAGTTATTTAATATAGAAACATGGAAATGTAGGAGATGATTTTACATTTTTAAACTTGAATGAGGACACTCAGACACTAAGAAAAACTAATTAGTTCAACCCTTGGTAACAGAATAACTGACTTGATTAGAAATTGAGGCATGACATACTGGAACTGACTTGTACTGGCTCACAAGAGCCCATTGTTAAAATTTCAGGAATTCTGCAAAGTGGTTGTTAAATACAGCTATTATTAAAAGTTAAATTATGTAAACTTATAATTAAATAAGTTATATTAAAAACAAAGGTAAAAAATACTCAAGAATCATGTTTTCTAATGGTTTTACTACATTTTAACATTACTTAGGCTCTTGAGGTTATTTATGCTCACTATGTCTGTACAGCAGAAATACTATACAAAGGTGTGCTGTTGCACATTTCCCCCCAGTTACCTGTAACTGAAAGGGTCTGTTTACTTACTATTTCAATTCCCACTACATTTGATGTTTTTTTTTCAAGAAGCCATGCTATACAGAGATGAGGAAGAATTAGAGATGCTTTCTGAAGTCTTACATCTGCCATTTCTTTCTGTAAGTTGTTAGAGAGCAAAGTGAACATTTGAATTGAGTCTCCAAGCATATAGATGATTCTGAGAGTCAGAGAAAGGGTTAAAGGGTGGTATTCCAGGGGCGCCTGGGTGGCTCAGTTGGTTAAGCGTCTGCCTTCAGCTCAGGTCATGATCCCAGGCTCCTTGCTCAGCGGGAAGCCTGCTTCTCCCTCTGCCTGCTCTGCCTGCCACTCTCCCTGCTTGTGCTCTCTCTCTAACAAACAAACAAACAAACAAACAAATAAATAAATAAAATCTTTAAAAAAAGGATGGTATACCAGATTGAGGAAACAGCATGGTCATAAAAGTAGAGGAGGAGAATCATAGAACATGTGTAACATTCAAAAAGATTTCTGTAACTCAGATGTTACCTAGATCTTCCCAGTCCTTTTGATAAAATGGATTCAACACCCTAGTCCACATCATATAGAAGTCCAACAACCTATTCCAATAAGTCTCTGAATTTTTGGGAGAGTTACAGTATCATGGAGACTCAGAATTTGAGCTCCTATTTCCTTTAAATTAGCTGAATGTAGGGATTTCTCTCTCCGGCCTGTGCAGGTTACTCCCTAGTACACATGATGTCATCCAGATGTGGTGCTTAGCTCTTTCTCATTAATTCTACCAAAGAAACAACAAACACATAAAACATTTGTGTATGTTCATATGCACACATGTATTTGTTAGGTCCTTGCTATGTGAAGTGTGACCCACAGACAAGCAGAATCAGCCTTGCCTGGGAGTTTGTTAAAAATGCAGAATCCCAGGCTTCTACTCAAGCCTACAGAATTAGAATTTGCTTTATATGTACATTGAAATTTGAGAACCCCTAAAGGTAAATGGTGGTAAGAAGTGATATTTGGTATGTGTGTATATATATCTATCTTGAAAGGGCTGGGAAGATCTAGATGACATCTGGGTTACAGAAATCTTTTTGAACATTACACATGTTCTATGTTTCTTTTTCTCTACTTTTATAACCATGCTGTTTTTTCAATCCGGAATATCATCCTCTAACCCTTTCTCTGACTCTTGAAATCAACCATATTCTTGAATTCAATTCAGATATTCATTTTGCTTTCTAAGAACTTACAGAAAGAAACAGCTGATATAAGATTCCAGAATGCATTTCTAATTTTTCCTCATCCCATGTATAGTATGACTTCTTGACAGAAAAGTACCAGATAGTGCTCGCTTCGGCAGCACATATACTAGAAAAGTACCAGATATAGTGGGAGTTAAAATAGCAATAGACCATTTCAGTTATAAGTGATTGTATGTATACTAATTCAAAAATAAATTTGCTGAGGGGATTTAAATACATAAGCCCTGAATATTGACAATCTTTGAGAAAAGTGAGGTTAGTGATTATTGGTATTGATATTTCCATTTTATTTTTAAGTAGATGGTCATACCATTACCCTAAATCATCCTTATGTAGAGAGACAACTTCCCTTTAGTGCCTTTCTCTGAATTTACTCCAGTAAATTATTCATAGAAATAATAATAAGTGGCCAGGGAGAACATTTGGGTGAATGGCTTTAACCTTGTTTGGATACAAGGTAACAAGACTAGGTTCCAGGCAGAATTGTTCTAGCTCTGTATAGAGGGCAATCATATGTCAGAGGATGTGGGATTAGGGAAGGGGTGTGAGTAGAAGCAGCACTGGCTGCACAGTGAAAAAGCTCAGAATCTAGTACTAGTTCCAGCACTAATGTTGTTGGAGACTTTGCTCCTCTTCCTCTGGATCGTATCCCCTTTCTCAGTCTCTTTTGTGATCAATCATAGGAGTACAGAATTTCCCAGTTCACTAAGAGCCCTTAGGATTATTTACTTCGGGACCTGATGGGACACCTAGAACTGCTACAGCTTTTCCAAGATCACACAATATTGAATCCAACAAATTTTTGTCACTTAGAGAACAATGATTTTGCTCATCTTGCCATTTTCTTAAACCTCTTTCCCTTGAGTACCTATAACACTTTATTCTTGTCTGTGCTGTTTTATCAGCACTGCTATTTTGGTTACATTTATTGGAAGAGAGTGGGTGCATTAGTTGCCTGGATATGAAACAAATGCTAAATAAAGATTTTTTTTTTTTCCTTTTCTTGGTGGTTCTGTAACCTGGAATAACCTTTTTTCTCTCTTGGTAACAATATTATAGGAAAACTAAGAATAGTTATCAGAGATCAGGGATAATTCTTACTTTCCAGAGTGAACTGAAGTCCCTCCTGAGTCTTGTCTACCAAAAGTCAAATCCAAGTAAATTATTGTAGAAAATCTAGTGGAGTTTGTTTTTGACTTCCTTACACCTTCTCATAGGGATATGCCTAATGATGAACCTTTATCAAAGATGTGTTTTCCTCATGTTACCTTTTGCTTTTCTAGTTATTCCTCAAGGATCTGACATCCTAAAGTTATTGCCCTGGTTCAAACCTCCCTCTTTCCTCCCCATTTCCCTCTGAATATTTGTTCTAATACTGGTCCAGTTAGAAAGACTTGATAACAGAATTCACAATAAAATGTTGATGACTTTGATCCTGTTGAGAAAGTTTACATTTCAGGGTTCTTTCATTTAGCCAAAAGAAATGAATACTTACATTAGAATAGTCAAAAGACTGGTTAGCAGTCCTGAAATTCAAACCAAACCTCCATTCCTCCTACATCTAAGGATGGCCCTTGTCCCAAATGGCAATTCAGGACAGCCAGTGTTCAATAGGATAGAGGATCTGGAAGGCGTGAATCAGAGCCCCAAGCAGATTGCTGCTCAGTTTAAGCAGCAGTATTTTTCGAGCATATTTAGTATGTAGTAGGCTGTTGGTACCCACCTAGATCCCTTTTACCATGCTAGTATACCCATCCCTCATTTATGAGTGTCAGCTCCTAAAGACTCACAGTAGCCTCCCTCTCTAGATAATTTCTCACAACCTAATGGGAGGTACTTCATCTTGGCTGCTGTGCCTCTGAGGGTAGGAGAGAAGTTGAAGAAAGCAGTGCAGAGTCCCCTTGCCTCAAGGTAGGAACAAATCTGTGATACATTCATGCTTCAGAATTCCTAAATGTATCAGGCAAAGTTGATCTCTAGCTGAGACCTTATCCTTGTTTAGTTTTATCACGGCATATTCTGTTTTCTTTGCTCCTCTTCTCCTGAAAGTAATCTCTGAATAAATTATCCATACAAGAATTTCCATCTCAGGCTCTGCTCCTAGGGCATTTGGTACTAGGAATAGTACTAAGAAGTGATCTCTGCAGATGGGATTCTGGATGTGGGTTAGTCACTGGCTAGGTGGCTCCTGGGTAGGTGGAGCCTTGATAGTTCCTGACATGCTGCAGAAGTACACTTGCTAAGATGCTCACCTGTGGTTAATTGGCATAGGCTACAGATGGAAGGAGGTATACTAACTGATTCAGTGTTTCTGGCATTTGAAAAGTACAGGGAAAAGAGTAACTCTATGGACAGTGGGATGGTTTGCTTTTGCTAAATGGCATTTATATGTTGAAGAGAGATAATGATAATCTCCAAACTATTAATCAGTAGTTTAAGACAAAATATGAGTCAGAAATCCTCTAACTTCTGTAGATTGAGGGCAGACAAAGCCAATAGCCTGGAACAGGACTTAACTGCAAGTGGCAGGAAACTTTAGAGAAGATTGAATTCTCAGCCTAAGAATGTCTCCTAATCCAAAGCCGGAAGTCTGATAGGAAACAAGTGGGAGACTGAGATGGGAATATCTAAGTAGATGCATTTGAGTACCTTGAAATCCTAGATTTCCCTGAACTCTCTTGAGTTTTCGGAATTGACCATTATCCTTTATTGGAAGATAAAGTTCCCTCTCTCCTGCTTAAAGACCATTGTAGAGGTCTCAAAGGAGAAAGGCATCTTTGGGAAAATCTTCCTCAGGAGTTGTTTCTATTTCTCTTTCTGCCTACCAGACCATAACTTGGGTCAAATTTAGCAAAATTAGGCTGGGGAAGTGTTAGCCTGCTGAAGAAGAGGTATTAAACACCAAAAAAGCTGCTGGACTTAGTTAACATGTACTGGCAGGATCAAAGAGATGATGCCTAGGAGTGGATCTTGAAGCTACTGGGGAGGAGTATAAGCTGGATTAGGGATAGTGTATTGATATTGGCCACTTTTCTGTGACACAGGATTTAACACTCTGGCAGAGGTCCAAAGAGTCAGTTTTAATGCTCTACTGGGATGGCTCTTAGAAGATGGGAAAAAGCAATGCCATGCATCAAATGTTAGCAGACTTTTTCTGTAATGGGCAGGATAGCAAATATTTTGAACTTGAGAGTAATATAACCAATATATAAACAAATGGGTGTGGTCAATAAATTGGGTGTTCCAATAAAACTTTACTTACAAAAAAAGGAAGGGGCTGGATCTGGCTCAAGGGTCGTAGTTTGCCAATTGCTGCTCCGCACTTAATGAGATAGAGGTGCCAACATTTCTGTGGCAGACTATTAAGGAAATTATTAAAAGGCTCAGAAAGTGGGCATGTTAGAATGGGGCTGTTACTTCAGACTGGAAAAGCCACCATCTGACTATATTCCTTGGGAGGTCCTGGAGGAGACTTTACTTATTACAACAATAAGGAGTGTGCCAGTAAGGGAGAACCAGTATTTTTAAGAAGCATTGAGGTGGCTGTTCTCTACACTAGGGCTGAGTAGGAGATGCTATTACAGACTTGGGGATTATAGGATCTGGGAGTAGCCAGGTGGTAGCACTTAATTGTCAGAGCAAGGTGGGCATAGTTAACATAATGGGCAGAAGCTTGGAATGGCAGCCAGGAAGGCATTATCCACAGGGATCTATGGAGATTGCTAATAGAGTATCACATTCCTAGAGAGAAGATAGATGGGCAACCAACAAGGGTATATATTGCTTAATATACATAGCATTCAAAATAGATCATAAATATGTGATCAGAAAGCCTCAGGCAGCTGCCAGAAAGTCACAATTCCTTGCCCAGTTTATATACTAAGGAAATTCTTAGACATAGAGCCCATCAACTGAAGGAGCAGCCAGAAATCCATATAAAAAGACTTAGCAACACCACGAGTATATAGAACAGTGAGATACTCAGTCCTTCCCTCAAGATACCTACTGCCACTTACTTAGGTATACTCCAAAGTATACTTTGGAGAGGGATAATCTATCCTAACATTTCATGAACTGATAGATCTGGGTCTTTGTTGATCCTGATACCTAAGGACCCAAAGTCCCTCAATTGTCCCCTGTTAGAGCAGCAGCATACAGGATCAGGTAAAAAAAAAAAAAAAATGAAGTCTTGATCTATGTCTATTTCACTGTGTTCACTGGGGTTAGAGTCTCACCTAGTGGTCATTTCCTCTGTTTTTGAATGCATAATCAGAAAGAACATACTCTGTAGTCAGCAGGACTTTCACATTTGTTCCTTGACCTTTAGAGTAAAAGCTATTGTCATCAGAAAAGCCAGGTAGTTTTTGAAATTGCCTCCACCCTGTCAGAGTAAATAAAAACAGTATCATTTTTTAAGATGTTGGTAGATTAAAAATTTAAGGGATGCAGGGGTGATAACCTTTATCATATCCCCAATTAATTCACCAGTCTAGTTCTTACAAAAACTGGATGGCTCATGGGAGGATGACAGTGGACTAATGCAAACTTAACTAATTGCAGCTGCTGTGCCAAATCTGGTATCTTCATGAGAGCAGAATAACACAGCCTCTTTATGTGGTAGAAAACTATTGAGCTGGCAAATACATGCTTTTAATATCCATTAAAAAATGAGAATCAGAAGCAGTTCCTATTCACATAGGATGGGCAGCAATATACATTTGCAATCTTATCCCAGGGCTATGTTAATTTTCCTGTCATTGTAATGTAAACTAAAGAGAGCTGGATCATTTGGACATTCTGCAGAACACTTCATTGGTCCACTTGATTGATGATTGATGATATCTTATTCATTAGATCTGATGAGCAAGAAGTGGTAAATGTATGCCTTGGTAAGACACATGTGCTCCTGAGGGAAAGAGGTGAATTCTAAAAAGATTCAGCGGCCTGTCACATTAGTGACATTTTTACAGTTTCCAGTGTTGCGAGGCATGTTGGAGCATTTTCACTGAATGTAAAGGACAAATTGTTGCACCATACACTTCCTAACACTAAGAAAGAAACACATTCCTTGGTAGGCCTGTTTGGGTTTTGGAGGCAGCATATTCTGTACTTGGGAATATTTCTGTGACCCATTTTTTGAGAAGGTGAAAGGCTATTTTGAGTGGATCTCAGAGCAAGAAAGGAGTCTGCGGCAAGTCCAGGCTGTTCAACAAGCAGTCCTACTCTTGAGCGATATGGTCTGGCAGGCCCTCTGCTGCTAGAGGTATCTCTACTAGAGAAAAGCACTATCTGGTGCATCTGGACAGTCCCAATAAGGGAATTTCAGCAAAGGTTCTGGAGCAAGGTCATGCCATCCGTAATAGAATTACTTCCCGGGAAATTTGAAAAACTTCCCATTCCAGATCTTAGAATGCTATTAGGCCCTGGTAGAAATTGAGCATCTAATCGTGTAATATCAAGTGACCATTCAGACATAACTTTGCATTATGAGCTGCATACTCTTAGCCCACCAAGTAATGAGTTTGGGCCCAACATCTACCACAGAAGTGGTAGATCCAGGCTGAGGCTCGAGCAATTCCAGGGAGCAAAAGTAAGCTGCATGACACACTTATGTCACAGACCAGTGTTTCACCAATGCCTCTCCTTTGGCTCACATCTACAGTCTCTGGGGCTTTCTTACAAATGGCTAATAAGAAGCAAAAGCGCGAGTTTGGTTTACAGATCATTCAACTTGATATGTGGCTAATAAACTAAAAATGGACTATTGCTCTCCTACAGTCACATGCAAGGATGCATGACAGTGGTGAGAGGAAATCCCTCAAATGGGCAGTTATTCAGTGATTTAGTGATTTGGCTTAGTCACTTTGTTGGAGTGAAAGGTGGCCTGAGATAAGATATCCCGACTCATGAGTGTTGGTGAATGGTTTAGCTGGTTGGACATATGTAAACTCAGGGCAGTGGTGAATGATTTAGTTGATTGGTCAGAAGCTTGATAGGAGCAAGATTGGAAGATCAATGATAATGATGTCTGGGGAAGAGGCATATGGTCGGAAATTTAGAAATTAGGGTACAAAGTGAAAGTAACTTTATGTTTCACCTTAATGCAGAAGAGGTACTAAACAACTAAGTGGACAAGGTAGGTATTAGCCTTCCTCTTTCCTCAGTCACTTCAGGGCTTGTGCAATGGGCTTCTGAATGGAGTGTCCACAGTTGGAGGCCATAGAGAGGGAGGCTTTGAATGGGCCCAACAACATGAGTTCTCTCTTACTTGCAAAGGCTGATCAAACTACTGCTATGACTAATGTCCAATCTATTAACCACCAAGACCAATGCTGAGTCCCTGCTAAGGTGCCATTTCTCAAGGAGACCAAGCAGCTATTTGGGGGAAAGTTTTTACTTTGATCTTCCTTTTACCCTAAAAGGGACAGTGATTCATTCTGACAGGATTGTCTTGTATTCCAGTGTGGACTGACCTTTCCTGCCTTGGTTAGCATCACTATCCAAATGTTCACAAAGTATCTAATTTATTGACATATGATCTCATATAATATTGCCTTGAACAAAGGAACTGTTTATGGCAGGGCAGCTGTGATGGTGATCACATGACCATGGAATCCAGTAGTCTTACCACCTACCACACCATTCCCAAACTGGATGGCCTGGTAGAGCAGTGGAATTGCCTCTTCTCGGTTGAGGTACCAACTTGAGGGTGACATCCTGTGTGGATGGGGTACCATCCTTCAGGATGTGATGCGCACATTAAACTAATGGCTATCATATGCTCTTTTATGTGTCTGAGAACCAAGGGGTGGAAGTAGAAGTGGCTGTACTCACCATTACTTCTATTGACCCATTTGGGGAATTTGTGCTTCTCATTCCTGCAACTGTAAGCTCTGTGGATCTGGAGGTTCTGGTTTTAAGAGGGAGAATTCTTCCCCCAGAATCATAGTAAAAATCCCTATAAATATTTGGTGCATGGTCATTTTGGGGGTTTTTCATGCCAGTAGACCAGCAGGCTAAGATTATGGTTATATAATGGTAGATAATTGACCCCAGTTATCATGAGGAGGTAGGGCTGCTGCTGCATAATGGGGGCATGGAGAATGTTTTTGTCACTAAGTTGATCCATTTTGGTATCTTTTGATTTTACCATGTTCAGTTTTAAGTATAAAAGTAACCATAGCAACCTCAGCCTGACAAGAAGACGGTCACTAGGACTTAGATTCTCAAGGATGTGGGCCCACCAAGAAAGCCACCTAGTTTGGCACAGATGCTGGCTATAGAGGAAATCTGCAATGGATGGTGGAGGAGGGAGATAAAGAATATTAGTTACAACCTTGGAATCAACTGTAGCAGTCGATTGTAATTTGATCAATTAAACTACATTTTGTAGTCTTCCCTGAATTTGTAAGTGATCTAAATCTCGGAGAAGCTATGCCCGGAAGGAGTAAACTTAATGTGAAAATCCAGCGTGAGAAGTAGGCTGTGGTGGATATTGGTGTCTTATGTAGAACCTCTTTAAAGGAGGGTGTACTTAACTCCTAGCTGCTGTGAATGTTGACTGCCTAATGCCTCACAGCTGCCTCCTTCTCTGGAGGTTTGCCCTTGGCCAAATGGCAGCCCTCCTTCCTGGGAGATGATTCTCCTCTCCAGAAGACTGACCCAGGGTACAAAAATATGGCTTCCTTGCCTTAAGATGGGACCAATTCTATGATGCAATTCTTGCTTCAGAGCTCCCTGTGGGATCAGATTGAAGTTAGTCACTAGCTGAAACTATATATATATATATTTTTTTTTTTTTTCCCCTTAACATTCTCCCTTCTCCCCAACAACTTTTGCAGCAAGAGCTATTACACTGATATAATGACTTATAAATAGCTGAAATGAAAGGAGAGATAAGATCATCTGCACATGGGACGCCTGGGTGGCTCAGTCAGTTAAGCGGCTGCCTTCAGCCCGGGTCATGATCCCAGGGTCCTGGGATCGAGTCCCACATCGGGCTCCTTGCTCAGCAGGGAGCCTGATTGTCCCTCTCTCTCCCTCTGTGTGTGCTCTCTCTGTCAAATAAATAAAATCTTAAAAAAAAAAAGATCATCTGCCCTACCTTGCATGCCTTATTTTCCTTCTCCTGATATTATTTTCTCAATAAATTGTTGCACAAGAATCTTCATCACAGGCTCTCTTTCTAGGGAAACTGACCTAAGATAAAGTCTAAAGCAAATTTCTAAGAATCTTGGCTGTTACTAATTTTGAATATAATCAGTTATAACCAAAGAATTTCTCAGTAAGGAAAGGTTTGATCCAAGAGCTAACCCAAACATATGTATACACACACATACATATATATGTACACAGGTGTGTGTGTGTGTGTGTGTGTGCATAAATCATAGATATTGTGTATGTTTCATTAGGTAAATAAGCCGAACTCCTACTCCTCAGAATGGTTTGGGACCCTTTACCTTTTAGCAGCCAGGAAAAGTGAAGGTTGCAATTCTAAGTGGTGGGCATGCCCGTTTCAGTGACTTGTGAGCACATGTATCTTCTTCTTGGAAAGGAATGTAGGCTGTATGCCTGCCTGGGAGTGCCTGAGATGAATGTATGACTCAATCGTATGTCTTGGAAAAGAACCAGTAGGTTCATAGCCTGATGACTAGAGCAGGTGAAGCAGTTTTGATTTACAAATGTACTTGGGGAAGATTTTACATTAGGCAATAATTAGGACCTTGAAACTAGGCCTGCAGTTAGAGATATTACATTAATATAATAATTTTTAAATAGGCTGAAATGAAAAGGAGAGATAAGATCATCCATCTGCCCTGTAGACAGAGATGCTTGTACACTTTTAAAGTTATGATGATGAGAGAAGATACCCAGTGACTTGCAAAAATCATCTCAGCAGGAATAAACAAGATAGATCAGAAGATCTGAATCTGAAAACTGTCCAAAATTTTAAAAAACCACTTTATTTGCATGCTAGAAGCCTTACTGAAACCACGTGTGGTTCTTGAAATATTCGATAAATGTCAGAGTAGTTCTGGCCCAACATTTTAGTACATTTGGTTTAGTTTCATTAACTATATAATTATGAAGTTGGCCTTGTCAGCAATCTTTCATATGCCAAGAATGCCAAAAGAAAACTTAGACAATTGATTTTATCTAATAATAAATAAAAGTTGCTCAGGCCCTTTTCTATAAAGGCAGAGATGCTTCAAATTCCTTGGGGAATTTACCCATCAATTTGCTTAGGGTGAGAATAAATGAGAATAATGTCAAGAAAGGGCAAATATGGAGCATTAAAAAAAGGACTCACAGGAGTGGAGAAAGGAGCCAAGAGACCAATGTCTGAACATTTGCTCTGGGCAGGTGAAAATCTGCAGCACAAATACAGAGCTGTGGGTTGCAGTCTTTACAAATTCTACTCACTAAGGGCCTTATGGAATTTCTTCCAGATATTTGAAATTCCATCTCTAATAGCATTTCCTCCAAGTTCATCTGTTCTTCCTGCTAGACTATTTCTTACAAACTTGACCAAGAAAATATCACTCAAGAAGATTTCTGAGGCAGGGTATTCATTTATATTGTAGGACTACTCAGCATAGACCCTGTCCTTGGAGCCATCCAGTATGGGTTGGAGATTTGGAACCTGAACAGGATCTGATCTAGGCAAGTGATAAGATGACATCAAAAGATTTGGTGCTCAGGTCTGTGAAAGCACCTGAGATGGATACTTCTCTAAACCCAGAATAATCTTGAGTCAGCAAATCTGGACTGGAAATCTTAGAATAAGATGATTTCCTGTGGAATTTCTGGTACTTAATCTTTCCTATCAGGTCATAAATGTCATGAGAACAGCTTTTCTTATTATATTTAAGTTTGAGCAGTGCCAGTTTAGGTCTTGGCCCAAAGCCAAAAACTCAGAATGGGGACATATTAAAAGAAAATAAAAGTAACTGACCATTTTGGAAGAGCTAGAAAGTTCTGTGTAGATTCTGATCTAGAAGATGCTGGAGGGGGGAGGAGATAGTTCTTATTTTTGTAAGCTCTCATCCAGGTGGTGGTTCTGATGGACATCTGGGCTGAAGGTCTCTACTTAAGCCATCCCTCTGCTGAGAAGCCACTGTTTCAAGTGAACAAGGTTGGACAATGTTATTCTAATCAAAGAATCTCAAGTGATACATCAGATAGGTTAGACTTGTAAATCTTAAGTCATGTATACACAAATAGCCAAAAAAAATTCCAGCTGAAGATTTAAATTGTCTTCTGGAATGTGAGGAACCACTGGGCTTAGAGTATGGAACATACAGGAATAAAAAGACAGGGCAAGAATGTGAAGGTGCAATGTTGTACTGCAAAGTGTACATATAGATGGGGCTGTGAATGGGAAGGTTGTGGTGGTGAGAAGGGGACCAAGTGTGGAAAGAAGTACATCCTTGCTCTCAGCTTCCCAATTTCCTAATAAAATATCAGAAGCCAGTCTCTTGGATACTGGCATCCATTGACATCTTCGTTTATGGCTTTTAACTTTTTAAAAATCTCTGAAATAGGTACAAAAGAGGTCTATATATATGAGGGTAGCGAGTAACTTTTAAATGATTAATTAACACCTCATTTCATCTACCAGAAATTCTGGGTAAAATAACTCTACAACAAGGGCCAATTTTTATTTTTCAGTGCAAATGAGTTCTACCTTTCTTTATATAATACTGTATAATTCTAGGGCCTTACTGCCTATTGATTTAGTCTTCCAGCATTCATTTACTGAGTGCTTGCTTTCAGACACTGCTATAAGCTTGGGTGTTACAAATATAAATAAGACAGATTGTTGTGAGCAGGGCTGGCCTCTTGAGTGTGCAACCTTTATGGTGGCACAGGGCCCCATTCTCAGAAGGCTCAATGCTTGGCTTAATACTCAGGTGTCACTGTCATGAAATTTTTAAAGATTTTTGAACAAGGGACTCTGCATTTTCATTTGCACTGGGTCCTGCTTCTGAGGCTTGTTTGAGGAAAAAAACACATTTAAATAAATAACTACAATACAACAGTATCTCATACATGTGATAACGTTAAAAAAAAAAAAAAAGCAACAAGAATATATCCAGTGCTGTGTTGTGAATCCTAGAAGCAGGTGTATTTATATATACTTGTATGAGGCCATGTTTTAATTTAGGATGTGATATTTTGGTGAGAATTTTAATACACATTTATACATTATAATTGTTTCCATTTTGCCAAGACAGTGCAAAGTTGCTATTAATTTGTACAATTAGCCTAGCAAAGCCTGTAGTACAAAGAGCCAGAGAGTATGATTTGTTAAATAACTTACTTATAACTTGTCACAAACTATTCTTACTTCCCATTGCATATCATAGTGGAGCGAGCCTTGAGGGGAAGGAGCAGAGAATATGATGGAAAGGATTGTGTGTGTGTGTGTGTGTGTGTGTGTGTGTAAATGTACGTGCAAGCATTTCAGCTGAGGACAGGTAGGTAGACATTTGGTTATTAATTGTTTTGCTTTAAGTTGGTAATAAATACATTTCAGTAATCTCACATGACTGGATTTTCAGAGGAAACTGCTAAGGCTAAGTGAAGGTAGAGATTTAGTGCAGACAAAGATCTGTATTTAGAGACAGAAATTTAGGATAGACAAGGATGAAAATAAAAAGAAACTAAAAATAATGATGTTACCATGTGGTTATAGAGTAATTCCATGTTATATATTCTAATTCATTTCTTTGGCAAATTAACAACAATAACCCTATGTCTTTTCATCAAGTGGGTTTTTTTTTTAAAGGGAGCAATTTAAATGTCAGAGTTGAGAATGGAACACCAAAAATTTCCATTCTCTTCTAAGATTTTTTTTTAAGCTATAGGCATATAAATTGTCTTTAAAGAATTTACTACATGACATGAGCAATTCTCAACTTTTTTTTATCATAGGAGTTTCCCTTTCACCCAACATTGTCCCTCTTTTAAAAACTGAGCTGTCCTACTCTTCATTCCCTCAAAAAAAAAAAAAAAAAAAGGCAGCTACCCCCCAAATGCCAAATGGAAGGATTTCTATGTCATTCAGAGGAGAACAGTGACGGTGCTTTTTGGTTTCATTTAAGAGGATTGGGTTTTCACCTGAGCTGTAGTCTACACATCTAGAATCATGCATGGTAAAAGGAGGACATATTGGATGTTGAGAAAGTAGCCAACTGAGATGGAAAGGTAGACGCCTTGATCATAATTTAATATAAAAATGAGGAGGCGATTATAAACCTAGAGGCTTAGGCAGGAGAAAGGAGATAAGATTAGGTACATGGGATTCTTCAGTTTTGGTAACACTCATAATAAAATACGCACTTTCATAGTTAAAGCAACATTTGTAGATGCAAGTTAAGAAGGGAAATGTTTTCTAACTTGAAAATATATATGCACCCCTATGTTTATTGTAGGAATATTTACAATAGCCAAGTTATAGAAGCAACCCAAGTGTCCACTGATAGATGAATGGATAAAGAAATTACACACACACTCACTGGACTGTTACTAAGCCATAAAAAAGATTTAAATCTTGCCATTTGCAATAATATGGATGGACCTAGAGGGTGTAATGCTAAGAAAAATAAGTCAGTCAGAGAAAGACAAATACTAGATGATTTCACTCACATGTGGAATTTAAGAAACAAACAAGGGAGAAAAGAGACAAACCAAAAAACAGACTCTTAACTATAGAGAACAAACTGATGGTTACCAGAGGGCAGGTGGGTGGGGGGAATGGATGAAATAGGTGACCGGGATTAAGAGTATGCTTATCATGATGAGCACTGAGTAATGTACAGAATTGTTAAATCACCATATTGTACACCTGAAACTAACACACTATGTAACTATGCTAGAATTAAAATAAAAAAAAATAACAGAAGAAGGGAGATGTTTGCAGGGATAAAAAGTTTTGAGGAAAGGAACACATTGACAAAAAATTTCCTAAAAATTCAATATAGATAAACCCTACAGAATGCTTTTACATGTGTCTGTGCAGGTGAATTCTTGGAAAATAAAGCAGTATGAATAATTTTTAAGTTGCGCATTTTGGAAAGATGATTGATTAAAGTATGCATTTATTTGAATAAGCCAGGAGTATCTGTCCCAGTTTCATAGATAAGCATGTGCAGGTTGTGGTTTGTGGTTTTAGAACCAAGGTGCCCGGAAGGAGGAGAACACAGCTGGGTTGGTGGCTGTGACTTTTGTTATTTCCATCATCATCATTAGGCAACAAAGACACAGTACATTTTGGGGTGCTGAGCCCCACAAGTGTGATCCAAATATCAACTGCCTAAAAATTTCCAATTCTCCCAGATTACTGAGGTCACAAAGTCCAGCCTCAGTGCCAACTGGGAAACCACCATTGTCAACTACATTCCTTATCTCCCCAATCTCTTAAGGATTCCTGGGGTTGTTATTTCTTATTATTCTTAGTCTATGCTCTGAATCTTACCTTATGTGACTTCTCTCTTCTTCATAGCACTTTTCCCCATCCTGGATGCTGCCCTGCTTATTTCAGTTCCCCAAACTGCCAATAACACAAGGCTAGCATGTGGCTGACTTTGACTTTGAGGGTATTTGCTGTGGACTGAGTGTTTGTATCCTACCCAACTTCACATTCTGAAATCCGAATCCCTAATATTATGGTGTTTGGAGATGGGGCCTTTAGGAGGTAATGAGGTCATGAGGGTGGGAGTTTGCTTCCTCTGTGCATGTGCACATGGAGGATAGGCCATATATGGACATAACCAGGAAGAGGGGCCTCACCAAGAACCCAATCATACGGGTATTCTGATCTTGGACTTCCAGCCTCCAGAACCATAAGAAATAAATGTTTGTTATTTAAACCACCCAGTCTATGGTAATTTGTTATAGCAGCCCAAACTAGACAGTAATAGAGTGATTACATGCTGTAACTATGGAGACAAAATAAGAAATAGAATATTAATCATCATTGTTCTAACATTTATTACCAATTTCTTATCTTCACATAATTTTTGCTATACACATGACCTCCTTAAGTTTTGGTTTGCTTTCATCCTTTTGTCTCTGGTCCTCTCTATCTGCTAGCCTCTAGCCCCCAAATTCCTATTAATTTTTTAGGCAATATGATTTAGTTTTTGGCCTTCTACTCTAAACTAGATGTGTAATTGAGTATGTTTTAACAGAAAAGATTTTCTACTGTGGGTGACTACCATTTCACAGCATAAAACTTTTAAGAAGCTCTGCTAACCTAAAAGGCTTTCTATCATGGGTGTCTAAAAAAAAAAAAACAAAAAACCGGGGGACGGGGAAGCTAGCAGAAGCTCTGTAATTTTTTTCTTTTAACATGATCAAAACTTTAGAGAAGATTTCCTCTCCCTGGTTAGAGCACAACATGTGGAATATTTTGTTTTCCTTCCTTGTAGTTTTAATGATAAAAACTGAAACAATTCAGTGTAAAGGGATAAATAGAAAAATGTATTCATACAAAAAACTTTAAGTGACTTTGAGTCAGACTTTGTGCTCAAAACTTTCACATACCCAATCTCTTTAATTTTTACAATCCCTTGGTGGGTAGTTTTTAGTCATTTAATTTCACATATTGCTAAGGTATTGAGTGACATTCAGGTAGAGATGTTGACCAATAGGCCACTACATTTCAAGTTGTATTCTCAGTTTGACAAGTTAATAATCATTTAATTTCATATAATCTAAAATGATCAGGATTTCAACAACAGATTCACATTACCTTAATCCAAAAAAGGCTGATATATAATCCAGAATGCCAAAATTCTAATTTATAACAGGACACATCCATCCCCAATGACCATAATTTTTGTGTACTGTATCTTTGGGGACTATTTCCTTCCTCCTGGAATCAATGTATTTGGGGGTCAAACTATTAATATCATCAGAAGATAGGAAGAAGGGTTGCTTAGAGATATTTTACCT
Source organism: Zalophus californianus (assembly GCF_009762305.2). Taxonomy (NCBI): domain Eukaryota; kingdom Metazoa; phylum Chordata; class Mammalia; order Carnivora; family Otariidae; genus Zalophus; species Zalophus californianus. Next base: position 115,560,005 of record NC_045599.1, read on the forward strand.
AACTTCAGAAAACCTTGATCAGCTATGAATATCCCAAATTCTCTTCCAAGGAGACATTTTCAGTGCAAGCCACCCTCTTTTCCTTGACACATATTTTCTTAAGATCAGTTAATATTACCGGTTTATACATAATCTAGCCATTAATTCACAGAACTGAGAAAGAGTCCAATCCTCAGAGTGTTAGATTGCCCCAAATCATAGTTTATATACATTACAGAGAAAACGGAAGGCTGAGATTAAGTGACTCATTCAGTGTCCCAAGGGGAGCAGGTGCTCGTGTTTTTTGCTTCTATACCACAGAGGGAGAGCCACTGTTTAAAAACTAAGAGAGGCTACAGCATCAAGAGCTATTCTAGGGGAAAAATGAAATCAATATGAGTGAGTAGGCCCTTGATTTATAAGAGGAATAAGATTATTAATGTGTAATTGGGACACAAAACATTGCTAAATGTATATTTACAGTCTGTTCCTTCCTTTCACTCTCATCAGAGGAAAAGATTCTTGCCCTCTGCATCAGATTCTGGGCTCTCCTTTGGGGTAGAGAATCTTAGTAATGGACAAAGGAGAAAAAAATCTGAAGAGAAATCCAAGAGGCTGAGTTGATTTACCTAAGAGCTGGGAGTGGGGATGGCGGAGGGGAGAGCAAAAAACTTTATGGGCTTTTTTTTTTTTAAGATTTTATTTATTTGAGAGAGAGAGTGAGAGAGCACAAGCACGGGGAGTGGCAGGCAGAGGGAAAAGCAGGCTCCCCACTGAGCCAGGGAGCCCGATGCGGGGCTCTATCCCAGGACCCTGGGATGGAGGGTCCTGGGATAGATCATGACCTGAGCTGAAGGTAGATGCTTAACTGACTGAGCCACCCCAGGCACCCCACTTTATGGGCTTTTTAATCAGGGAGAACATATTTTGCTACAAAATGGCAAGTGAGAAGCAAAGAATAAAAGATTCTAGAGCAGCTTCCATAAGGGAGGATCAGAGAACAGAAACCAGGAGTTTAAAAATTATAACTTTGTGTTATGAATTAGATTCTCTTTCTCGGTCTTTGCATAATGCAAGCAAAGAGTAGAATTTTTCTTAATTACAGTTGGCTACTTTACTGGCTTGTGTTTCTTTGAGTGAGACATCTTGGCAAGGCTAGGTCACTTGAAGCCCTGGGATTTATTTGGATCACAGTTGGAGGAAAGACGCATTGTACCTGAAATTCATTTATTTGAAGTAGGGTTGGGGCTGGCTTCATGGGTATGTGGCCAGCGCAGTGGCACAGGCCCCTGTACTCATAGGACCCCACGTTTGCCAACTGTAGTTTGAAATTCTTGATAATTCTATTTCAGAATTTGTGTTTTGTAAGTGAGGTCTGATGGGACAATGGAGCATGGGCATAAAGGTCGGCTAGTTAGGGTCAGGCCATGTCTGGCATGGTGGGGCATAGTGGCGGCTATCCCAATGCCAATGATATGGAGCATTAAATGGCACAGCAGAGTACAGCTTCCTGCCCACTCTGATTCATGAACTAAGCGATTCCCGGTGTAGAGGTTTTAAGATCCCTGGGGTCATTCATCTGCCCAGAGTTGGGCCAGTGGGAATGGGGAAATGCTTGACTGACTCTCTCTAGGGTGGCTGGTGGGAGGAGGAACGCTTGCTTGGGACCTGATGCAGGGCCTGCACACGGTCCATTTCCCAAGGCCAGATCTTAGGGCCTGGGGGTTTGGGGTGGGAGTGGTCTGGGAAAGTCTCTCTCCCCCCGCAAGTATTCTTATGGCCTAGAGTACTCCTTTCACTGACTTTTCATTTGTGGGCATGTCCTTCCTGCTTCCTACCTCCTCTGTTTGAGTTGTGTTTGTCTCTTCTGGTCAGTTCAGAGGGCCTATGGAGATGAACCACTAAATACAAATTGAGTAATTCTGGTGATTCCTCACATCAATTAAATACTGTAATATTTCCATTTAGAACTGGCACTGCATAGTATAAATATGGATGGTGACATTCAAGCTAGTAATTAAAATTTTAATTTTTCTTTACTTAGGGTAACATTAAGTAGCAAATATAAAATAATATGATAAGTAGAGAGAAATCATTGGGAAAAAGACAAAACTTTATATTTTAGTTCATTTAATGGCATGCCCCCCCCCCCCCCGGTTTTTGAACAAAAGCCTTTGTTTTTGTTTTGTTTTTTTTGCTTTGTTTTGTTTTGTTTTTTTTTTGCACTGGGACTCCCAAATTATGTAGCCAGCTTCCATGAGGGAAATTTGAAAACATCATTGCTAGAAGAAGGGAGACGGCTGGCAGAAACTGATTCAGGCTTGAAATGGAGATGCAGCCAAGGTGCTTTACCACTGGAAATACTGGAATTACTTTGAGTGGATAAAGTGCTGCAGAGCACAGGATCCCACTAGGATTCTATGGTATGGCATTTCAAGCCATGACTTCTACAATGTATTTATGGAACTTTCATTTTTTGGGAAATGAATCATTCCATCCATTGCAGCATGGGGTGTTGCTTGAATATAGGGGCCATTTGAATATATTGACACTTACTGAATTTTCCTGAGATCTTCATATAATTAGGATGGTGTTTGTGAGGTTATCTACTAAAACTTCTGTTCCACATTCCATAATGTAGGGTTGTCACTGCAAAGTGGCAACCCAGCCAGGGACTACATTTTCCAGTCCCTCTTGCATCTGAATAGGATCATGTGATTAGTACTGGCCAATAGAAAACAAATAATGAAAAGAGGGGTGTCATTTCTAGGCAAAGGAGTTTAAGAAATGAGCATACTTTCCTTGCTTCTTCTTTACTCTTTTGTGGGTCAGATGCAAAGAGATCCAAGGCTTAGGGAACAGTAAAGTCACAAGTTGGAGGGAACCTCAGTTCCCTAATTGACACATGGAAGAAAGCTACCTGGAATGTGCTTATTGAACTTGGTCATGTAATGATCAGTAAATAAACTTCTCTTGTGTTAAAATTCTAAATTTGGGAGATTTTTTTTGTTATATAACTAGCCTACGCTAATAGCTTTCCCCAAAATCTGTAATAGACTAACTTTTAAAAAAAATTCAATCTACACTTTGATTTTATAGCTAAGGAAATCAAAATCTTGGTACTTAAATTACTCTTTCATATAAATGTAAGTTGCTGCTAGCAGGACCAGAGACAGATACTTAGAGCTCCAGTCTTCTAGTCCAGCTCACTTTCTACTTTTTGCTGATAAATTCTAAACTTAGTAAATATTCATCTATGGCATGCTTTCGGGAGCATTATTCAGTAGAGAACTGCAATAGCATTTCTTACTTAAAAATCAGAATGGCACTAAGCTAGTCAATATGTATTTTTTTATGTTATATTGAGTATTATTCAATTTTGTTAATCATAAAATCAGTCTTTTTCCTTTAAACCTAATTTTAAAAGTTTCATAAAATTTTATTTTTTTGCTATTCATGTTTAATTTTAAATGAAAATCAGGAGAGAACTTGATTCACTTGTGAACAATTTTCTTTACAGCAAATTTGTTAGAATGTTCATTAAAATCTCCTAAATGAAAAAAAATGCCATTTATGAATGCTATAGTTTAAAATTGAATGGCACTTTCGGAGACTGCCAAGAGACTTCTGTGAACTCCATCACCAAAGATTCTGTTCCATCAAACAAAGGAATCAGATCAAGAAAGAAAAAAGCGTAAGAGAAAGAATGTGGAAGTTGTCTCTCTTTGAAAATTGAATAAGGAAGAGTGAAAATAGTTTTGTGCTTCTGAGTTTGGGGTAAAAATCTTGGTCAAAGAATACTTTTGTAGGAAGAGAATGTAATGATAGATGCTAGTGTAAGTATAGAAAAAATATTTTGGGTGGAAAATAGTGGATATGCAGTATATGTTGAGAGTGGTTCTCCTGTGGGAGGATTAGGAAGTTTTCATCCTGTGTGTTAAGTATTTCTGTAATAATAGAATTTTGAGAATTAATAACTGCTTCTATAAACAACAAACCTTAATTTAGGCATGGAGACTTGAATCAGACTACACACTGTGTCAGTTCTGCAAGATATTGAGCAAAGTGTTCTAAAAACCTGTTATATCTCATAGTTAAGGAAACTGTCAAAGGTAGAATTTTAAGGCATAAAGTTGTCCATTTGAGAGAATTTAGAAGTGGCAAGTAAAGTCTTCTAGATAGATAGATGATAGATAGATAGATAGATAGATAGATAGGATTTTGTTTGTGATGTGTACATATCATTATGCCCTTTACTCAAATCTCCTTTCCTGGTTATTCAAACTCTCTCATAACTATCTTCATGGTTAACACTGGTTTTACTACATTCTTGGAATGGGGGGTGGAGATGAAGACAGGAAGGAGGAGCATTAACTGAGAAAGAAAGTATTCTTCAAGGCAGGCCATGATCTGCAGAAATATCTCAGATGTATCTCTCTAAGGCACTCCTGTTCTTAATTTTTGTTGAAACCATGAACACCTCTTTGATGTACTGGGTCTAGTAATACACAACTTCTTCCTTTCTAGCCAGCCATATGAATTTATTTACATCACAAGCCTCTGCCAGAGGCCAGGAAAGACATCTGTATAGTAATTCCAAACACAGTCGAAAAGGAAGTGGCTCAGTAGTTTTCATAAAATTCAATGACACTTATCAAATGGCATTAGAAATATTTAGGAAGGACTATTCACAATTGCCTAAAACTGACATGATAGTACCTGTCTCAAATGAAATTACACATCACTGCATGGTCTTTTAAACATTCATCCAATGTCATGCAGTCAGCAAGACAGTTTCAGCTGCCCAGAAAAACAGATGTTAAGTGGTGATTGTGCTTTGAAATAGAAATGAAGTCAGGGTCTTCTGTTGCTTTTGAGTATCTAAAAAGCAAAACAATTTAAATGAAAACATTCTTTTATATTGCAGTTTTTTACTCATAACTCACATTGTGTTGTCTGTGTGTATAGTCCTATGTATTTTTATAATGAGGAGAAAATTCTAAAAGCAGTTTCTACATAGAATTGCTAGTAAAATCAGGTGTATAACATTAGACCTCTACTTACCTTATTATATTAGAAATAAGCTGTTAATTATAAAAACAACTCTATGCTGGGTGGGCAAGCATTAGTTGATCAACTCTTCAATTTACAAATTAAACAACAATAAATGTGCCATAATACATCATACATTGATAGCTCCATTTTTTTTTAAAACCAAGTCTTCTTTTTTATCTAAAAGAAGGTTTTCTTTTTTGATTCTTAAAATAACACTCTCCTTTCTAATTTCATCACTAATTCTTATGTACTGAATTCAGACATGCTCAATAGTACTGGGAAGCATTTATTTTTGCTCAGTTGCATTCTTTTAGCAAGTCTTAAGGTACAAGTCTTTAAAAAGCAATTTGCTTTCATACCTGTGCCTCTGCGATATTTCAATCCAGCAGCTTGGAGAGTCTTCCAGTCACTGTCTCTTGTGTGTATTATCCTCAGGCCTTCCTAAATAAGAACAGAAGGCTCACTCAGTATTCTTTCCCTACTTTTGGGTAACAGTGACCTTTCCTCATTGCTTGAGGGCAGCCCAAACTCATGATTACAAGGAGATCTACCAAGGATGTACCAAGGATGTAGGACTGATGTCTTGTTCTAGCACTGGATTCAAGGGAGTTTGGCCAACTCAGGTGTGTATGTGGATGTTTGTATGCATACATATCATATGTATGTATTTGTTTCTTTAGAAGAGCAATATATATTTACATAACACACTGATTTTAAAGGACCAATTAATCTTTAGGTAGTAATGAACTTATTCTCCATGAGTATACAAATTCATGAGGTACAAGTTAGTTCAGTACTGTTTTGGCATGCAAAACGCTGACAGCCAAAATCCTGTTTATCAAGTCTTAGGCTGTTGTTCACATGTTTCAAACAATATTCCATATTTTTAAAAAATGTATTAGGGCACTTCCTTAGAGACTGTATTAATAAGATTGTCTAAAATTTGAAAACCAAAAGTTTAAAATAATCAGCTGAATATATCCAAATACCCATATTTTTGGCATTATATGTTAAAACACCTTGATATTTTTGTAGAGAACTCTTATCTTAATGTTTGAAGTCAGGTAGGTATAATCTATGTCAACTATGAAAATAAGCATTCGTCCACAAATGGCCTTGACTTTGCCCAGAACTTTGCCCAGCATATGCTTAAAGGAATTAGGCACTGCATTTAATGGAAATCAGATGTTATGCCTTAAACACATAAAGTAGACTCTTTTCATTACCTAAACATGAGATTTTATGTTTGAAAGAGACACAAACTTCTATTGTTACCCATAGATACTAGTATTTTCTTGGACTAAGTTCCATTAAATGGTAAATATATGATGACTTGTCCTATTTTTTTTTAACCACTGTCTCTTTTTATTACACCTCCCTTCCTCCCTTTGTATCTCCCCTTCATCAAGTTTCATTGGATATATCTGCTCTGTTCTATCATCCAGACTTAAAGAACCAATCATGGTTTATTTCCTCAGGTCCCAAATCTAGGCTTTTTTTTTTTAAGATTTTATTTATTTATTTGACAGAGACACAGCAAGAGAGGGAACACAAGCAGGGGGAGTGGGAGAGGGAGAAGCAGGCTTCTCGCTGAGCAGGGAGCCCGATGTGGGGCTCAATCCCAGGACCCTGGGATCATGACCTGAGCTGAAGGCAGACGCTTAACACCTGAGCCACCCAGGCACCCCCCAAATCTAGCCTCTTAAAGAACCTAAGCTGATACATATAGATGGCTAACAGACACATGAAAAGATGCTCAACATCACTCATCATCAGGGATATACAAATTAAAACTACAATGAGATCTCACCTCACACCAGTCAAAAATAGCTAAAAATAACAACAGGAAAAAACAGGTGGTGGCGAGGGTGCAGAGAAAGGGGAACCCTCTTACACTGTTGGTGGGAAAGCAAACTGGTGCAGCCACTCTGGAAAACAGTATGGAGATTCCTCAAAAAGTCAAAAATAGAGCTACCTTATGATGCAGCAATTGTACTGCTACTTACCCAAAGGATACAAAAGTACTGATTCAGAGGGTTACATGCATCCCAATGTTTATAGCAGTATTATCAAGAATAACCAAATTATGGAAGGAGCCTAAATGGCCATTGATTTATGAATGGATAAAGAAGAAAATGGATATATATAAAATCTACAATGGAATATTACTCAGCCATCAAAAAGAATGAAATCTTGCCATTTGCAATGAAGTGGATGGAACTACAGAGTATTATGCTAAGTGAAATAAGTCAGTCAGAGAAAGATAGATACCCCTTGATTTCACTCATATGTAGAATTTCAGAACGTAACAGATGAACATAGGGGAAAAAAAGAGGCAAACTATAAAACAGACTCTAAACTATTGAGAACAAACTGAGGGTTGCTGGAGGGGTTGGTGGAGGAATGGGTTAAATGGGTGATGGGTATTAAGGAGGGCCCTTATGGGTGTTGTATGTAAGTGATGGGTCACTGAACTCTACACTTGAAACTAATATTATACTGTATGTTAACTAACTGGAACTTAAATAAAAACTTGGGGAAAAAATAAAGAACTTAAGCTGATTACTTCACCCACATTAATCAACACTAGTATATTGGTACATTACCCTTTCCATTTAAGCTCTTAGCAAACTATTAATGATGGTCCTTTCTATATCAGCTTCCAGACTGCTTATGTAGTAGAACTGAAAGGAATATAGAATTTATAGTGAAAATATTTGGGTCAAATTCTGATTTTTTTTCTTCACCCTAGGCAGTGAACCTTCTAGAACTTTAGTTTTTCATTTAAAAACTAAAATAAAATAGAAACATGAAGAAAATCCTGCAATATGTTACAACATGGATGAGCCTGGAGGGCATTATGTTAGGTGAAATAAACCCATAACAGGACAAATACCAAATAGTTCCACTTATATGAGGTACCTAAAATATTCAAACTCATAGAGTAGAGAGTGGAGTGACAGTTGCCAGAGGCTGAGAGAGGATGAACTGGGGGTTGCTAAAAACAGGTATAAAGTTTCACTTACACAAAATGAATAAGTTCTAGAGATCTGTTGTACAACATAGTGCCCATAGATAACAATACTGTATTGTACACTTAAAATTCTGTTAGGAGAATAGATCTAATGGTTAAGTGTTCTTAGCACAATAAAATAAAAATTAAATTTTGAAAAAGCTAGTACACTTATACTTGCCTCAGATATAATGGATACATTTTGGGATTATCTGCTTAACTTATTACAAACCAGTTGCTCTGAAATTGCCCATTGCCCACAGGCGGGACATGGCAGCCATGTTTATAGTACCTGGCCACAGCCCGCTGGACAAAGATGATTGGACCAGGAAAGAATATCTTTTATTTTTTTTTAAAAGATTTTATTTATCTATTTGTCAGAGAGAGAGGGAGAGCACAAGCAGGGGGAATGGCAGGCAGAGGGAGAAGCAGGCTCCCCGCTGAGCAGGGAGCCTGATACAGGACTTGATCCCAGGACCCTAGGATCATGACCTGAGCGGAAGGCAGATGCTTAACCAACTGAGCCACCCAGGCGCCCCTCAACATTATTATTTTCTATTAGCTTATGTAAAGCATTCATTCATTTGGAAACATAATTGAATCTAATGTAGTTTAGCAACATATATTTTCCCATAATGCAGAAACTGAAAATACAGCTAATGTCTTATGAACATTAATGTCATGTCTTTGGTTTAATTGGAAGCTGACATCTTGGAATAACAAGAGTAAGGGAAAAAGAAAAGTGAAGCAGGGAAGAAAGAAAAGCAAATACTAGATTGTAAATTTCTGAGCTGGCCACAGCTTACCACATACACAGAACACATGTACACAGAGCTAGTTACTCAGGCACATGGGGCCTCGTTTTGTGCACACTGTACCCAGAACAGTCTGTGAGGGACGTAAATACAAAGGAGTTCATCTGCTGGTCACTTTCTGTTTTCCAACTCTAACTGAGGTACCCAAAAGTCAAAGTTCAACCTTTCCAGGTTAAGTTATCTGGTCTGTTTGGGCAGATCTCTCTCTCTCTCATCATGAGTCTGGAAATCATGGGAAAAGCCGGCACCCATCATGGGTTTGGTCTGACAGCCCTATATCTGCTTTTGATTCTGACACAGTAGGTTGACTGAAGGTGGTGCTGACACCTAGTTCTCACTTGGGGGAACCCTGAGCCAGCAGTAGACTATAAGGCCGGGGCAGCAACAGCTGAGGCACTACATTCAGCAAGCCACTGAGGTCCAGAGGGCTGGGGTGAGCCAAGCAAATCTGGGCAAGCTCATAAACTAGATCTGGTATGGGAGAACCTCAATTTTATTTGAAGTTTTGAAGAATTCCTGGTAATCTGAAAGGCTGAAAATCACAGGAAAATATAGCATTCCCCCCCCTGTTAATAGGTTGATTATTTTTATTTTTTTTCTTGGGTTGCCCTGCAATCAGTCATTCCTAATGAAACCTCAAAGTTTTAATATCATGCTTTTAGAAATAATATAAGGTGACCCCCCTTCCCCCGAAATGATAACAAACAAAAAAACTAGTGTGCAATTTAGGAAAGATTGATTAAGACCACTTACCTAGTACAAAAAAAGAATTACATCATTCATAAGTATTCAGGACTCATCTCTATTTGAGAAAAGATGTTTGCAATTTTTAAAGCCCTCCACTGACCATGACTTTGCCTTTTTTTTCAGTGACCACAAATTAAGTTTTATTGGAATAGAGTCATGCTTATTTGCTTACATGCCACTTTTGCTTTTGTGCCACAAAGAAGAGTTAAGTACTTGCAGCAGAGACCATATAACCCCTAAGGTCTGAAATATTTCCTACCTGGCCCTTTGCAGGAAAAGTTTGCCAACTTGTGCTTTAGGTTGCTATCTGTATTCTGAGATTCCCCAAAGATTCCACTGGACACATTTTTATATAAATACAGCTTGCCATCAGTGGCCCAAAATAATTTTAGAATTTAGGTAAGATGCAAGAACATTACTAATTACCTGTTCTTAAAGCTCAAACTTATATTTGATTTTCTGAAAAGGAACTTGGATATGCAAACAAAATGCATACGTGTATTCTTGTACCAGAAACAACTTAAGACTTTGGACACGTGTTTCTTCCCACAGATAATTTAGACCAGTTCAGAGTGAATCTTCTCAGTTGGACACGAAGTCCTGAACACCCTCAGAATCAAGACAGTGTGTACTATTGGCCAGTTGAGAAGAGTTGGTTATTTTTTACCCTGACAATTTGTCCCATCTCTGGCTTCCAAGGCTTGTCTGAGTCAGCCACCTTTTCTCTAATTTCTTTTCCTAGACTCTTCCTGGCCCTCAAGATCAGACCTGTTTCTCAGATAATTTCACAAGCTAATCAACAGTCATTGTGCATAAGGGTGGGAAGGAAAGTGAGCAACTAAAACATGACTTTGCCTTTTATTCTCATTGGAAAGATAGCACCTTTCATGATACAGTACATACACTCTTCTATGGAATACATACACTCCTCTATGGAATACATCCTGAGAAGTATTCAGTTCCTCCAGACAGTACTTGAGTACTTGATCACATTTCTATTGTTGTTGGATAAGTCCCATTTCAGTATTGGCCAGAACTGGCCTTTCATCCAACTATCCATTCTGAATAGCCCATGGCTTGAGGCATTAGGATGTCAGCCAAACTGAAAGAAATATAATCCTAGAACACTGTGTATTGCTATTTTTTCCTCTTTAGATAGGTTTTCAAGAAGAACCTAGGAATGGGAAAGTTGAATGGGGAGGAAGAGGCAAGAGAAAGGAGAGTAAAAGGCATTTTCCATAATCCCGTGTTATGATGTTGCCATTATAGTAGTAGTCATATGATGGCTGTCACTAGCATTGTCCCTACTGTCCTGCTCAATGATATTACAGCAATGTTTTCTGGTGAACAAATGATAAGATTCTGTGTTTGTGTGCCTGAGTGTGGAACCTGCATGTGAATACAACAGAGTTACTCACTTTTAGAAATTCTTGTTTGTTCTTTTCTTTCATGAACAAAAATCCTTTTCCTACCTAAGACTTGCCACATAATACAGACATGATAGAAAAGATTCCCACACAGGGGGGCTTTGGGTATCTGGAAACCTCATTTACTTGGCATGTGCCTTTCAAAACTACAGTGTTTTCTAGTTTTAAGACTATTTATTAACTTTAATTGCAATTCACTGTGAAGCTGGCTAAAATTCAATAGCTAAAAGGGCTAAAATTCAATAACTAAAAGGTCAAAATACAATTACATAAGGAGTGGGCAAGCGAGGCAGTTTGGAATTGGCTCAGGTTTTCATCTTATTCTTTCATGGTCTCAGATTTGAGTATTTCTTAAAGTTTAGAGCAGAATATTTAAAAACCATGTAAATAGGATGAAAATAAGATTAATTCCCAGTATTGTGTGGTGATATGACAAGTGCCAGCATGATTTTTAAAGTTCATAGTAAAAACTTGAACAATATATTATTTCATCTGCAATTTTTTCCCATCCCCCAGAATTGCACTACTTTTTTGAGGCCATTTTGGTTCCCTTGTATCAATTCATTTTTGAGATATTAGGATATGAAAATAGTCATACAGGAAATAATGCATGCAGATTGAAGGAAAAGACTGAAATATGAACATCTGGCTATGGTTTATTGATTAGCCTGTGACAAAAATTAAGTCCTAGAAATAGTTTGGGTGAAAGTACTGGAGGTTTAAAATAAAATGCCCAATGCTTGGCATCAGTTAACTCAATTTAACATTATTTTCATTTTTTTAAACACTTAATGCCTGGCCAGTGATCTGGAAGAGAAGAAAAGGTATCCAACTCTGTCATTGCCCTTGAATAAAGCAAGACACTGGAGGTAATTAGTGACCCTTACAAGGCAAAATGGGATGTTGTACATTTCCAAAGCAGTTCATACTTTTCCAAGACTCTCACTTCACAATAAGTGAGATATAGATGGGTCACATGTTATTTTTTAAATTTTACAGATAGGAAAACTGAAATTCCAAAGGAATATTTGATTTGCCTAAGATTATGCAAGAATAAATGGTGTACTGTGAGTTAAATAAGGTAACATTTTTCAGTGTGGGACTTCTGTGGTAGTGGACACACAGGACATAACCACTTAGACAAAGCTACACATATAAAAAGAGGTTAATGGCAGCTATTTATGAATCCTCTTGAGTGAGTTGTTTCCTCTCCAGAAGCTAGAACTGCTCAGCTGGTACTCCAAAGTTCTAGCATGCCCATTGTTAAAAAGAAGCATGAAACTAGGAACAGACAATTCATGTACTCTGTGTGTGTGTGTGTGTGTGTGTCTATACGCATGTGTGTATACATATATACATATACACACATATATTCAATAAACCCATGCATACATTTTTGTACCTTATCAATCATTTGTTTTGTGCCAGACATTGTTCTGGGTGCCAGGAGTACAGAACTAAACAGTAATGTAATAATAATAATAATAATAATAATAACAATAAAATACATATTAAATTCATAATAGGATACAATTTTTTTGTTTCTGATTAGCAAAAGAAATTTCAGATTATAATATTTTCAAAGATTTATTTATTTATTTATTTATTTGTCAGAGAGAGAGAGGGAGTGAGAGCACAGGCAAGGGGAGTGGCAGGCAGAGGGAGAAGCAGGCCCCCCACTGATCAGGGAGCCCAATGCGGGACTCAATCCCAGGACCCTGGATCATGACCTGAGCCGAAGGCAGATGTTTAATCGACTGAGCCACCCAGGCATCCCAATATAATTTACAAAATCATAATAAACACCCATATACCATTCATGAAAATATAAAGTGGTACCAATTTTTTAGAAAGAATTTTGGTAATATATCTCTAAAGCATTCAAAATGATAGCTTTAGAACCAGCAGTTCAATTTCTAGGAATCCGTCCTAAGTACATAAGGATGTACCCAAATACTGTATATTTGAAAGTTGTTTAGGAAAATAGATTTAAAAGTTTTTGTAAGACTGATGAATCACAGACCTGTACCCCTGAAACAAACAATATATGGGGGCGCCTGGGTGGCTCAGTTGGTTAACCGACTGCCTTCGGCCCAGGTCATGATCCTGGAGTCCTGGGATCGAGTCCCACATCGGGCTCCCTGCTCAGCAGGGAGTCTGCTTCTCCCTCTGACCCTCTTCCCTCTTGTGCTATCTCTCATTCTCTCTCTCTCAAATAAATAAATAAAATCTTAAAAAAAACAACAACAATATATGTTAATAAAAAATAAAACTTAAAAAAAGGAAAAGAAAAAAGTTTTTATCACAAGAAAAAAATCAGTAACTATGGTTTATTAACTAATTCATTGTGTTGATCATTTCACTATATATATATATATATATATATATATATATATATATATAATTGTTATGTTGTACACCTGATATGAATACAATTATATCTGAATAAAATTTAAAAAAATGAGTCTGTGGACCAGATCAAGAACTGCATATTGGTGGCCTAACAGTTACCTGAAGCCCACAGATGTGTTTTGTTTAGGCTCTATGTTTTGTTTTGGTTTAATTTTTTGGGGCAGTGGGTTGTATTAAATTTGAATTTCTTAACCAGTATGCTTACTTCTGATAGATTCATAAAGTGGAATTCTATTCAGCCATTAAGTATGATGTTAGGAAAGGATCTAGAACATGCTTTAGAGTGTTCATAGTAGTTCTCTTGCCATGTGAAATTGTGAGTATTCTTTCATTTTTTTCTCATTTAAATTTCCTATCAATTGTTTGATATGTATATAATTTTGAAATTAAAAATAAAAGTCTTTTAAAGAAGAAAGAGAGCCAAGAGAAGATTTTGTATTAAGACGACGACAACAACAACAACAACAACTCAAGCAGGGCTTCCATTGTGACACACCACCCTTGGGTGTGCACAAGCCAAGTGCTAGAGGAGCATTCCCTTCCAAAGCTTCAGGCCTAGTCTAAAACACCCAAAATACTCATATTCTTTTCTTTCAATGCAAACCATACATTTTGTCACACCATGAGCAATGGTATATGAATGTCCCAAGTAAAATGAAGAAGACAAACTAAAACATTAATAATCCCTTACAGAGGAAGGATGTAGCATTATAACTGTGAGGATTCACCAGAAGTTCTCATTTTATTATGATAGACACTAAAGCAGCAACCCTGTAAGTCATTGTATTTGAGGTTCTAGCCACTACATACTGAGGACACTACCTTGAATCTTTGTTTCTGGAATATTGTTTTATTCAGCTCTGGATGTAGTAGACAAATAACATCCTTTGTGGCATCCCTGTCATGTGGGCAAATGGGAATAATAGACAACCTCAAGAAGACATGATTGGGACATATACATGCTCAATCTCAAGACAAAACCTTCTGAATATGGTGTGTTAAGGACCACTGCTAAACAGCAACATCAGAAAGCAACACCATGGTTTTTAGTAGGTAGTGGCTTCCAAGTATCCAGAGTTCATGTTTGCCTTCAAAAACAGCATATACAGGGAGAAGGAAAGATGGCGGAGGAGTAGGGGACCCTATTTCAGCTGGTCCCTGGAATTGAGCTGGATATCTACCAGACCACTCTGAGCACCCACGAACCCAGCCTGAGATGTAAGAAGATCTGGATCTCTACAAACAGAATATCGCAGGCGGTTGGTTTTGAGGTTTGAAGCGGGGAGCCGTGATTCTGTGGGCAGATATTGGAGGATAAATGGCAGTGGGAGGGTGCCTGGCTGTGGGGATCCTACACCACCGGTGAGCGACAGCCTCGCGCACTGGGGATGGGGCACAGACTCGCAGACTGGTAGCGGTGGGGTTAGGACTTTAGGGCAGCCCCTGGGGCGGAAACCCAGAGCGGCGGGGTGGCGTGTGAGAACTGGGAGCGGCTGATGGTTTTAGAAGCACAAAGGGCAGAGACATGCTCCGACCTGGAGGCAGGACTGGGGGCACTGAGGAGGGGCGCACAACCCAGGCCGCTGCAGTTTATAGCAGTACAGACAGAAACAGAGACAGTGTGGCCTGGAGAGCTCACTGAAGGACAGACTGCAATCTGCTCTGAGACAGAGGGTTGGAAATGGTCTCTTCTGCTTTGACTCGCAGAAGAGACGCGGAAAGCTGCCAGAGAACAAAAGCCCCCAAAACTGATTCCCGCTGAGCCCATCCCTCGCCACAGGGGGGCAGGGCAACTCTGCCCAAACAGGGTTGCCTGAGTAACAGCGTGGCAGACCCCTCCCACAGAAGACAGGTTGGGAAAGCAAGAGGCCAGCAACCCTAAGGTCCCAAGAACACAGGTGCATCTTGCTTGGGTTCTGGTCAATAATTTGGACTCTATACATTCCCTCAAACACCCATCAACAGAATGACTAGGAGGAGGAACCCCCAAAATAGAAAAGACTCAGAGATTATGATTTATGCTGCAGATTTACAAATGGATGCAATATAACCAAGATGTTGGAGATGGAATTCAGGCTAGCAATTGTGAAGACAATGGCTAGAATGGAGAAATCAATAAATGGCAACACAGAGTCTCTAAAGGCAGAAATGAAAGCTGAATTGGCAGAACTTAAAAATGCTATCAATGAGATCCAATCCAATCTAGATAATCTAACAGCTAGGGTAAGTGAGGCAGAAGAATGAATAAGCGACCTGGAAGACAAATTAATAGATAAAAAAGAAAAGAGGAGGCCAGGGAAAAACAACTCAGGATCCATGAAAACAGAATCAGAGAAATAAGTGACACCATGAAGTGTTCCAATGTCAGAATAATTGGAATCCCGGAGGGAGTGGAGAGAGAGGAATAGAAGATGTATTTGAGCAAATTGTAGCTGAGAACTTCCCTAATCTGGAAAATGACACAAACATTTGCATCCTAGGGGCAGAGAGGACCCCTCCCAAGATCGAGGAAAACAGGCCAACACCCCAGCATGTAATAGTAAAACTTGCAAATCTTAGAACCAAGGAAACCATCTTAAGGGCAGTTAGGGGGAAGAGAGTCCTTACGTACAGAGGGAGGAACATCAGAATAACGTCAGACCTATCCACAGGACCTGGCAAGCCAGAAAGGCCTGGCAAGACATATTCAGCGTACTAAACAAGAAGAACATGCAGCCAAGAATACTTTACCCGGCAAGGCTGTCATTTAGAATGGTTGGAGAAATGCAGAACTTCCAAGACCGGCAGCAACTGAAAGAATATGTGACCACTAAGCCGGCCCTGCAAGAAATATTAAGGGGGGTTCTATAAAAGGAGAAAGACCCCAAGAGTGATATACAACAGAAATTTAAAGGGACAATCTATAAAAACAACGTCTTCACAGGCAACATGATGACAATTAATTCATATCTTTCAATAATCACTCTCAACGTGAATGGCCTAAATACTCCCATAAAACGGCACAGGGTTGCAGATTGGATAAAAAGACAGGACCCATCCATATGCTGCCTACAAGAGACTTTTTGAACCTAAAGAAACATCCAGACTGAAAGTGAAGGGATGGAGATCCATCTTCCATGCCAGCGGACCTCAAAAGAAAGCTGGGGTAGCAATTCTTATAGCAGACAAATTAGATTTTAAACTAAAGTCTGTAATTAGAGACACAGAAGGACACTATATCATTCTTAAAGGGTCTATCCAACAAGAAGATCTAACAATTGTAAATATCTACGCCCCCAACATGGGAGCAGCCACCTACAAAGCCAACTGTTAACCAAAATAAACAGTCATATTGCTAACAATACGTTAATTGTAGGAGACCTCAATACTCCACTCTCAGCAATGGACAGATCATCTAAGCAGAAAATCAACAAGGAAACAAGAGCTTTGAATGATACACCAGACCAGATGGACCTCATAGATATGTACAGAACATTCCACCCTAAAACAACAGAATACTCATTCTTCTCGAGCGCACATGGAACTTTCTCTGGAATAGACCACATACTGGGTCACAAATCAGGTCTCAACCGATACCAAAAAATTGAGATGATTCCCTGCATATTCTCAGACCACAATGCTTTAAAACTGGAACTCAATCACAAGAAAAAATTTGGCAGAAATTCAAACACTTGGAAGCTAAAGACCACTCTGCTCAAGAATGTTTGGGTCAACCAGGAAATCAAAGAAGAACTTAAACAGTTCATGGAAATCAATGAGAATGAAAACACATCAGTCCAAAACCTATGGGATACTGCAAAGGCGGTCCTAAGGGGGAAATACATAGCCATCCAAGCCTCACTCAAAAAAATAGAAAAATCCCGAATTCACCAACTAACTCTACACCTTAAAGAGCTAGAGAAAAAGCAACAAATGATGCCTAAGCCACGCATTAGAAGAGAAATAATTACAATTAGAGCAGAAATCAATGAATTAGAAGTCAGAAACACAGTAGATCAGATCAACAAAACTAGAAGTTGGTTCTTTGAAAGAATTAATAAGATCGATAAACCGCTGGCCAGACTTATCCAAAAGAAAAGAGAAAGGACCCAAATTTAAAAAATTATGAATGAAAGGGGAGAGATCACGACTAACACCAAGGAAATGGAAACAATTACTAGAAATTATTATCAACAACTATACGCCAATAAACTGAGCAATCTGGATGAAATGGAGGCCTTCCTGGAAACCTATAAGCTGCCAAGACTGAAACAGGAAGAAATTGACAACCTGAATAGGCCAATAACCAGTAACGAGATTGAAGCAGTGATCAAAAACCTCCCAAAAAAACAAGAGTCCGGGGCCTGATGGATTCCCTGGGGAATTCTACCAAACATTCAAAGAAGAAATAATGCCTATTCTACTGAAGCTGTTTCAAAAAATAGAAACAGAAGGAAAGCTTCCAGACTCATTCTATGAGGCCAGCATTACCTTAATCCCCAAACCAGGCAAAGGCCCCATCAAAAAGGAGAATTTCAGACCGATATCCCTGATGAATATGGATTCCAAAATCCTCAACAAAATCCTAGCTAATAGGATCCAACAATACATTAAAAGGATCATCCACCACGGCCAAGTGGGATTTATCCCCAGGATGCAAGGGTGGTTCAACATTCGCAAATCAATCAGTGTGATAGAACACATTAATAAGAGGAGAGAGAAGAACCATATGGTCCCCTCAATTGATGCAGAAAAAGCATTTGACAAAATACAATGTCCTTTCCTGATTAAAACTCTTCAGAGTATAGGCATAGAGGGAACGTTCCTCAAGTTCATAAAATCCATCTATGAAAAACCCACAGCGAATATCATCCTCAATGGGGAAAAGCTGAGAGCCTTTCCCTTAAGATCAGGAACACATCAAGGATGCCCACTCTTGCCACTATTCTTCAACATACTACTAGAAGTCCTAGCAACAGCAATCAGACAACAAAAAGAAATAAAAGTTATTCAAATTGGCAAAGAAGAAGTCAAACTCTCTCTTTTCACAGACGACATGATACTTTATGTGGAAAACCCAAAAGACTCCACCCCCAAATTACTGGAACTCATACAGCAATTCAGTAATGTGGCAGGATACAAAATCAATGCACAGAAATCAGTTGCTTTCTTATACACTAACAACGCAACTGTAGAAAGAGAAATTAGAGAAACGATTCCATTTACAATAGCACCAAAAACCATAAGATACCTCGGGAGAAAGCTAACCAAAGAGGTAAAGGATCTATACTGTAGGAACTACAGAACACTCATGAAAGAAATTGAAGAAGACACAAAAAGATGGAAAAATATTCCATGCTCATGGATCGGAAGAATAAACATTGTTAAAATGTCTATGCTACCCAGAGCAATCTATACCTTCAATGCCATCCCGATCAAAATTCCAATGACATTTTTCAAAGTGCTGGAATAAATAATCCTAAAATTTGTATGGAATCAGAAAAGACCCCGAATCGCCAAGGAAATGTTGAAAAAGAAAAGCAAAGCTGGGGGGATGACGTTGCCCAATTTCAAGCTCTATTACAAAGCTGTGATCACCAAGACAGTATGGTACTGGCACAAAAACAGACATATAGACCAATGAAACAGAATAGAGAACCCAGATATGGGCCCTCAACTCTATAGTCAAATAATATTTGACAAAGCAGGAAAAAAACATGCAATGGAAAAAAGACAGTCTCTTCAATAAATGGTGCTGGGAAAATTGGACAGCCACATGCAGAAGAATGAAATTTGACCATTCTCTAACACCACTCACAAAGATAAACTCAAAGTGAATGAAAGACCTCAATGTGAGACAGAAATCCATCAAAATCCTAGAGGAGAACATAGGCAGTAACCTCTTTGACATTGGCCACAGCAACTTCTTTCAAGATACAGCTCCAAAAGCTAGTGAAACAAAAGCAAAAATGAACTTTTGGGACTTCAACAAGATAAAAAGTTTCTGCACAGCAAAGCAAACAGTCAACAAAACAAAGAGGCAACCCACAGAATGGGAGAAGATATTTGCAAATGACACTACAGATAAAGGGCTGGTATCCAAGATCTATAAAGAACTTCTCAAACTCAACACCCTAAAAACAAATAGGTGAAAAAGTGGGCAGAAGACATGAACAGGCACTTCTCCAAAGAAGACATACAAATGGCTAACAGACACATGAAAAAATGTTCATCATCATTAGCCATCAGGGAAATTCAAATCAAAACCACATTGAGATACCACCTTATACCAGTTAGAATGGCAAAAATTGACAGGGAAAGAAACAACAAATGTTGGAGAGGTTGTGGAGAAAGGGGAACCCTCTTACACTATTGGTGGGAATGCAAGTTGGTACAGCCCCTTGGAAAACAGTGTGGAGGTTCCTCAAAAATTTAAAAATAGAGCTACCGTATGACCTAGCAATTGCACTACTGGCTATTTGCCCCAAAGACACAGATGTAGTGAAAAGAAGGGCCATATGCACCCCAATGTTCATAGCAGCAATGTCTGCAATAGCCAAATTGTGGAAAGAGCCGAGATGCCCTTCAACAGATGAATGGATAAAGAAGATGTGGTCCATATATACAATGGAATATTACTCAGCCATCAGCAAGGATGAATACCCAACTTTTACATCAACATGAATGGGACTGGAGGAGATGATGCTCAGTGAAATAAGTCAAGCAAAGAAAGTCAATTATCATATGGTTTCACTTATTTGTGGAACATGAGGAATAGCATGGAGGACATTAGAAGGAAGGGAAAGATGAAGAGGGGAATCAGAGGGAGAGAAGAACCATGAGAGACTATGGACTCTGAGAAACAAACTGAGGGTTTTAGAGGAGGGGGGTGGGGGGATGGGTTAGCCTGGTGATGGGTATTAAGGAGGGCACATACTGCATGGAGCACTGGATGTTACATGAAAACAATGAATCATGGAAGACTACATGAAAAACTAATGATGTATTGTACGGTGATTAACATAACATAATAAAATTAAAAAAAACAAAAACAGCATATACAGAATGAGTAAAGCACCAGTGAAATGGGAGAGTTGGCTTTGTTGCAAAAGCAATGTGCAAGTAAAAAAGTTGTTTGTGAATGGAGCACAAATACAAACAACTGGAACTGCATGAAGAGTCAGTCCACAGCGTTGGGACTAAAGTTGTACACTGAGTTCTATTTCAAAGTCCTTGTTATTTTACAGTTTAGATGTGAAAAATAAAGTTCACAGGAGCTAAGTTTATTAT
Source organism: Zalophus californianus (assembly GCF_009762305.2). Taxonomy (NCBI): domain Eukaryota; kingdom Metazoa; phylum Chordata; class Mammalia; order Carnivora; family Otariidae; genus Zalophus; species Zalophus californianus. Next base: position 115,580,722 of record NC_045599.1, read on the forward strand.
CAAGACAATGGCACATGCTGATTTGTGTAATATATCACTGAGGTGCAGAAAGGTGAGGAAAGGCTAATTTTTACTATCCCAACACCCTCCAAATAAAACAATAAAAAGAGGAAAATTTGGGTGCATCCTGAGGGAAATTGAGCAGAGCTGATTTGAGCTATGTGCTACTTCCTGTACCTAACCACCTGTGAGATTATGTCCTGTGTCAGACAGCTCAAAGCATGAGCATGCAAATCTCCAGTGGTGACATAGAGTGTTACTCTCTACATCACCATTGGAGAGTGACAGTCTTCTATTGTTCTTGAAACCCAAAGAGCCAAGCATGACCTTTCCCTGAACTTCAGTATTTGTTGTATGCCCAAACTATTGTTTGGAATATCACAGCAATGGTTGCTGTGTCAATGCAGAGTTTGATGATTCCCAAGGCAGTTGGTGTTCGCTGGAGAACCACTTACTGAGTTTGACAACTTTGGTTTTGCTTGCATTGGGTTCTTCTGTGCTTAAGCAGAAATATCCTGAAAAGTTTCACTTGGTTTACTAGAATACCAAATATATGGGAATTTTGGCAAAACTGTAAAATATCTTGATATACTGGCTATTGTTGATAATTTGGGAAGGTTCAAAATGTTCAACCAAACCTTCAGAAAATTATTATCATTCTGGAGTCTGTTAGACAATGGCAAGTTCTCCGAATTTACCAAATTGGAGGGTCATATCTTTTTCCTGAAATGTTTGTGTGTTGGATATACTCAGGCCCATTTTTCCAGGAACACGTGACCTGGATTATGTCCAATGAACCCATCAGTGTCAGCAACAAATGGATGTCCAAAACCAACTTCAGCAAGGAAGATAAACTGAAGGGACTAATAGAAAGCAATTATTATCCCACTTAGTTACTGAAAAACCACAGAAATTAAAGTGACAGTTAAATAAGATCATCTCAAAGCTGGTGTGCATATATTAATACTGCAGGGGTGTTCTGTTCTAGCTAAGGCAAATCAGCCTTGGAAATCTGGCACTGGCACTGTTGCATCTTGCTTTCTATTTCCTTTATCTATACACCTGAGATAGTTACCAGTGAAGTGTGAAAGTCTGTAGACAAAGTGCAGTGTTCTTACATAGAGGGACCATTATAATCTATGTGTCATGCTTGATAAAATTGTGATGATTAGTGCTTTGGCTATGGTAGTACTTTTCCTATAGCAGATATTATAATGAAAAGATAAAGGAATATGAATAGTGGCATTTTCTTCTCAGGACATAGGCCTCATGAATACCTTTAGTTATTCACTTAAGTGCTATTTTTATTTATTTATTTTTAATTTTTTAAATTTAATTTAATTTTATTATGTTAGTCACCATACATCATTAGTTTTTTTTTATGAATTCAGAGTATTTTTTTATTATGTTATGTTAGTCACCATACAGTACATCATTAGGTTTTTTTTTTAAGATTTTCATTTATTTTTTGACAGAGAGAGAGACAGCAAGAGAGGGAACACAAGCAGGGGGAGTGAGAGAGGGAGAAGCAGGCTTCCCCGCTGAGCAAGGAGCCTGACGTGGGGCTCCATCCCAGGACCCTGGGATCATGACCTGAGCCGAAGGCAGACGCTAAATGACTGAGTCACCCAGGTGCCCACATCATTAGTTTTTGATGTAGTATTCCATGATTCATTGTTTGCGTATAACACCCAGTGCTCCATTCAGTACATGCCCTCTTTATTACCTATCACCAGGCTAACCAATCCCCCCACCCTCCTCCCCTCTAAAACCCTCAGTTTGTTTCTCAGAGTCCATAGTCTCTCATGGTTCGTCTCCCCCTCCGATCCCCCCCCTTCATTTTTCCCTTCCTTCTCCTAATGTCCTCCATGCATTCCTTATGTTCCACAAATAAGTGAAACCGTATGATAATTGACTTCCTCTGCTTGACTTATTTCACTTAGCATAATCTCCTCCAGTCCCATCCATGTTGATGTAAAAGTTGGGTATTCATCCTTTCTGATGGCTGAATAATATTCCGTTGTATGTATGGACCACATTTTCTTTATCCATTCATCTGTTGAAGGGCATCTTGGCTTTTTCCACAGTTTGGCTATTGTGGACATTGCTTCTATGAACATTGGGGTGCATGTGGCCCTTCTTTTCACGAGAAAATCAGAATGGTTGAGAACAAATTTCATTGGTAAATTGCATTATGCAAGGAGAATTCGGTAAAATGATTAGTCACAAGATCAAGGAAATTGAAGTATCAACCTGAAATTAATAAAAAACATTAAACTTAAGAATTCTGCTATAATTCAGTCACTTTTGAATTTCAGAGATGTAAATGAGGTATTTGCTATAAAAAGTATTGCAATTGGATACAGGAAATATTTACTTTTAGATAATACATCACAATAATAACAATCTAAGTGTCCATAGATGAATGGACAAGAAATGTATTATATATATACAATGAAATATTCAGTCATTAAAACAATAAAATACTGCCTTCTGTGACAATGTGGAGGCCTTATGCTAATTGAAATAGATCAGAGAAAGACAAATACTATAACATCTCACTTACATGTGGAATCTAAAAAAAGCCAAACTCATAGAAATAGACAGTAGAATGGTGGTTATCAGGGGCTGGTGTGGGTGGGGGAATGGGGAGATGTTGGTCAAAATGTATAAACTTCTAGTTATAAGATGAATAGGTTCTGGGGATCTAATGTATAGCATGGTAACTATGGTTAACAATACTGTATTATATAGTTGAAAGTTACTAAAAGAATAGATCTTAAATGTTCTTACCACAAAAAAAGAAAGGTAATTATGTGAGGTGATGGAGGTGTTAATTAACCTTGTTGTGGTAGTTATTTTATGATATATACTTGTATCAAACATCACATTATACACCTAAACTTACACAATGTTATATATCAACTATATCTTAAAAAAGCTAGAGAAACAATAATAAATATTGTATTTTAGATAGTTAACAAGAAAGTAATCATTAAAATGGAGAGAATTATATCCAAAAGAGGCAAAACTTGATAAATCACATATAAAGTTTTTATGTTGAGAAATATATATTAAAAATAGGAAATTAAGATGCATGCTTTCGGATTGACTCAATTACTTTGAAATGCTCAAAAGTTAGCAAAATAGAAAGTCATACATAAAATGCAGACATTTTATAGACATTAGGCGCTACTGTAATGGCATGAATTTGGCATATGCGTTTATAACCGACGTGATCTGATTCACAAACTCAGGTATCATTGGGTGGACAAATAGTTATTTGTCCTTTGAGCAGGAAGCCCAGTCTTTTCTGCTTCCAAATGCCAGGTGAATAAGTTCATGCTTGCCATTGCTGCTTAACTCCACGTGTTGCCACTATTTCTTCAAAGATTGCCAGAGGTTTGTTATCTTACAATGATGTCTCAGGCATGAAGCACCTTATAACTAGAAGTGTCTCAGGCTACCAGGAGCATCACTGCAAGATGACAAGTTTTTTTCCTACTGTCCTGGTGGATTGTTAATAGTACTCCTTTTCTATTTAAAAGCATCATGGTTTAAAAAAGAATTATATGGTCTCCTTAGTTTTAAAGTTAGTGTACTGTTTCCACTTCACCTATTTCCCCTCAAATTATACTCACTTAACTAGAGTTATTCTTTCCAGAGAGCTGCCAGCATCAACTATATTAACCTTTACCTCTGAACCTTAGACATTTGCTTAAGCCTGAATCACAAGCTTAGACTGCTTTCCTAAGCATAATATTATTTCAGAGATCTCCTTGCTCCTCTTGTCTCTACAGGCCCCGAGCTCTTGATCTGCCCCAGTTGGTCTCCCTAGCTTTAAAACCAGGTTTGGAGTCTCTACCCTAAAAACCCCGGACTCAGTGTGGAAACGGATCGATCACAACTCCTGTGGTTAACTTCTCACACCAGCTCTCTCACATGATGTAACTGGTTTGACAAAGCCCCAAAAGATTTTGTAATAGCTAATCCTAGAGCAATGAATGTCTTGTTCTCAAGAACAATAAGCAAGAGGGTCATCCACTCATGTGACCCTTCATAGGACAATAAAGGATCAGCTTTTTTCATTTAAAATAATACACTACTTAATAATGAAAAGATAAATAACCCAGTTGGAAATTGGCAAAGGATTTGAATAAACATTTCTCCAAAGATGTATGAATGGCCAATAAGCATTATGAAAAGATGCTCAACATCATTAGTCATTATGGACATACAAATTAAAACCACAGCAAGATACTTCTCATACCCATTAGGATGGCAATAATAATAATAATAATAGTAATAACCTAGACAAGTTTTGTTAAGGATGTGAGGAAATTGGAACCATTATATATTGCTGGTAGGATTGTAAAATGGTGTAGCCAGTTTAGAGAAAATGACAGTTTCTTAAGTTGAACTCAGAATTACCATATGGCCCAGCAATACCCAAGAAAAATAAAAATTTATGTCCATACAAAAACATGTATACAAATGTTCATAGAAGATTATTAGTAATAGCCAAAATGTAGAAACAATCCAAATAGCCATAAACTTATGAGTGGATAAATAAAATGTAGAATATCTATCTAATGGAATATTACTCAGCCATAAATAAGAATGAAGACCTGATATATGCTACAACATGGATGAAACTTGAAAACCTTGTGCTAAGTGAAAGAAGCCAGACGTGAATGGGCAAATACTGCTATGATTTCATTTATATGAAATGTCTGGAATAAGCAAATATATAGGGACAGAAAGTAATTTAGTTATTTCCAGGGGCTGGGAGGAGAGGAAATGGGGGAGTGACTGCTAATAAGCATGATTTTTTGGGGAAGTGATGAAATTTTTTGGAATTAGATAGTGGTGATGGTTGCACAACTTTGCGAATATACAAAAAACACTGAATTGTACACTTTTACAGGGTGAATTTTATGATATATGAATTACATCTCAATTTTAAAAATATGTTGCTTTGAGTCATTGGATAATTCGATTTTTGTTCAAGACTGATGAGTTATTGTTAATGAGTTTTTAGAGATGATGTTAAACCTAGAACTAGAGAGTGAGAGAAATGTTCTGTATAAGGCAAATTCATTTGCGAAATATCCCTTCACCCTCCTCTTTCTCCCCTCCACACACCTATACAGATTTTGTATTTTACTTCCATTACTTGTATTGTAATTCTTTTCACATTGGTCTGTCCAAGTAATCCCATTATAACATGAATACTTTTTCTTAAAAAAAAAGATTATAAAATAGGTAAACCTTTAAGATTACTTATTTTCATTCATTTTTCCACAGGATTTCCATTAAATAGTGAGATCCTTGTAATTTAAAATATGATATTCGCAAAAATTCATTTGGATATACCTTAAGAGATATATGACCAAAAGGTTGTCACTCTATTAAAATCAGTCTTCTGAAAGGGGGTTGCAAACTGGCGGCTCCAGATCAACATCTGGTCTGCAAAGATATCATATATTCACCTCAACTCCTTGTTCTGTAGGCATTTGTGTTTATGACTTCTTTTGAAAATTTGAGTTTATTAGAATTATTGGTATTGTCTTTTTTCCCCTTCCATCTCTCTTGTTCCTTTATACCCTCCCTCCTTTCCATTCTTACCTTTTTCTTTCCTTTTATTGTCTTTGTGCTTGCAAACTTGTGTCTGTCACATAATTAGCTCAAATTCAGAGATTGGATTTAGGCTCATTAATCCCTTTATTTTTGGGTCAGCATAGCCCAAGTTGGGTAAGTTCATACATACAGAAACTCCCAGTATAGCTTTTCATACAGATCAGGGAGATTCATTCCTTTCTGTATTATATTAAAATACAATTCTTATTATGATGGTATCTACAAAGGTATCTCCATTTCCTCATCCACTTTAAGTCAATTACGGTAATGACCTTCTCTGTTACATTACTCAAGCGGAAGCACAAAAACAAAGGGAGCTTGGAGCGGCTGATGAGTTTAAGAAAATTACATAATTTTCATAGATAAGATGGTCTGTCCTTTACTTAAGAGGTACATTTTTCACATCCTCTGGTTGAGTTAGACAAAGGGCACTTAAATGTGAATCTAACATGGTCACACATTTGTTCTTTCTGGAAGGAGACTCAGACTGAGTTCAGTGTGGCATATTTACTGAGGAATGCCCTGAAGGATGAACACCTCTGGAAGTCAAGCTGTGATACAGGCCCAAGGACAGCCATGGCTGACCACACAGGAGCTCTGCAACTAGAATGGTCCTTCAGAGTTGTTTCCCACTAGACCAAGATGGGCAATCCTTTATAGTCCCTCATCAATAAATTATTAGATGTCAGTTGTCTCAGTTAACCTTCAGTAAGGAGATTTCTGTAGCTGAGACAGTCCCTGAAAAGACTGACAGCTATGGGCATCTGCTGATGGAACTCCCAGCAGCTGGAGCAATATAGGTCCTTCGTTGAAAGGGTATCTGATTGGTACATTACAGTCACCACCACAAATCACATGTAGAGAATATTGCTATCAGTGTCAAGCAATTAATGAATCAATCAATAGCTGGTTTATATACATAGTAGATATTTAAGGACACGAACTTCATTTTTTTTAGTCACTTGATGAATTTTAAGTCCTTTTGTCTCTCTTCTTTTCATTTTTAAGCTGGGAAATCAGTGTGGACTGAAACAACATACACTTCAACTCTTTTGAAAATCATAATTAGCTAGTCCAGGAATCCCCTCTCCTAAATACCAATACTTTTTAGGACTAGGAAGAAAAGTAAAACAAAGCCAATAAAAGCTGTTCTGGGAACGTTTTTGATCCCAGGAAGTATGCCCTCTTCAGGTTGTGTCTCAGTCATGATACATCTGCTTTAGGTGTTCAGTAACTGAGCCTTTCTGGAGTTTGAGTGAAAACTGTGATAGGCAACAGCTCTTCTGGATCTGGCCTAGACTCACTGATACACAAAAGGCTTGGTGAGCTGGCTGGGAGAGGACCACTTACTTTTTTGCTCTTTTTGTCCCTCTTCTCATTTTCTGTAACCCTCCTAACAGTATGTTGTATTTGAAAAACTAAAACGATAACTCACAAATTCTGATTTGTGTCATCTCCAGAATATCTTTAAAAAAAAAAAAATCCTTGGGCAATGCCAAACTAAATAAATTTTTTCCCCCTCTGTGCTTCATTTGAAATGATTTATGCAGAACCTCCTTCAATAGTAATCTTTATGTTTCAAAGACTGAAATATTTGTTTTGGTTTTGAAATAGTTTCACAATCTTTGTCTTCAGAACTATACTTAATGTCTTCACAAATGCCAAATCTCTTACATAAGGCTTTTCTTTATTTTATTAAACACTAAATATTTATGCATGAATAAAAACTTTACATTACATTTTGAAGTTCTTAAGCTTTCTAAAATTTATTTTAAACATATTCTGGATGTTAGTAGGCCCGATATATATGTAGTTACTTAAAATAACTTCTAAACCAGGGTCATAGTCAAATTCAAGACTTCCCAGACCACAGTATAAACTTGGATATAAATTTAAGGCAGATAATCTGCTTTTTACAGTAGGGAAGCTTCCCTACAGCAGGTTTGCTCTGAATCCCTTTTTCTACTTTATTTCTTTAGGTGTGGAATTTATGTATCTTTATTTTTAGTTCGAATGCTTCTGATATTTAAGAAGAAATCATCCTTGACAGAAAAAACTATTGTATTTCCTCCAATTCATAGTTTGCATGAACTGATTCCTTTGTATCTCTATTACCTCTGCAATCCAGGCTACTTATAAACTTTAATCAACCAGCAGTCTTAGTTAAAATATTCAAACAGTTAGAAATAATGAATCAGTTTGGAGTGTACATTCCTCTCTGTGCTTGGATTTACAAAGTATACTTAAGGATAGTTTGTCCACTATAAACTTAGTTCTCTTCATCTAGTTACAATACATATAGTTGTTATAGTCATTAATCCTTATAAGACAAAGAGAATGAAAAGGTTATATCGATAAATACAGAGCAAAACTACAGATTAAATACTAAATCTAAATCAAAATCAAAAGCTTGGGACGCCTGAGTGGCTCAGTTGGTTAAGCATCTGCCATTGGCTTGGGTCATGGTCCCAGAGTCGTGGGATCAAGTCCCACATCAGGCTACTTGCTCAGCGGGGAGACTGCTTCTCCCTCTGTCTGCCGCTCCCCCATTTGTGTGCGCTCTCTCTCTGACAAATAAATAAATAAAATCTTTTTTAAAAAAATCAAAAGCTTGCATGCCATAGGGCATTGGGAGATGACTTTTATTTAAGTATTTGACTTAATACTTAAGCCCAGGACCCTGGGACCATGACCTGAGCTGAAGGTAGACGCTTAACTCAACGGAGCCACCCAGACATACTGAGCTTTAGATTTTTGATTTGGCATTTAATCTGTAGTTTTGGTCTGTATTTAATCAATATAACCTTTTCATTCTCTTTGTCTTTATAAGCATTAAGTACTTGACTTAAGTATTTGTCATTCGTTCGAATTGTAATAGGATTCTAGGGGGCGGGGAAACATTGTTAGAGAATAGTTTCAGAATGGAGAAAGTGAACGACAAATAGAAATCACTTGTCTATTAAGTTTTATCAGTGCAAGGGCAACACTTAAAAATATATAACTTTTTTACACCTACCAAGTTAGAGTAATCTATTTCTTTGCCGGATGTTATAGTACCATATCTGTGTCATTCCCTCACTCCCCCACCTTTTTTTTTTTTTTTTTTTTGCATGCAGGGAAATGCTAGATAAGTTGGGAGAAGGGAGCCTCCTACCCTCCGTAATCAGTATCTGTGAGGGGAAGAGGAAAGGAAAGATTTACTGATGAGCATAATTTCACTACCAAATCACCAAGAAAGTATTTCATTTCCAAGAACACTAACATAAAAAGAGCAAACTCATATATTGCTGATGATTCAGTGTTGGCAAGAAAGACTACAAAGGCTTTTTCTAATAATGAATCATATGGTAATGTCATGTTAGGTGGCAAATAACTTAATTACTCTTAATAATTTATAATTCCAGTGGTCAGCTTATATGTTGCAGATGTGAGATACATTAAAAACACATTTCATATTACACACAACATTTTGGTTTGCTTTTTCCATAAAACCTGAATGCTTTTCTCTGTCTTCTGTGCATTGGAGTTGAGTAAAAACATCCACTACTTCTCTAATACTCTGTCTTCAATCCCTGTCTTAGTCTGCTTGGACTGCTATAACAAAAATACCATAGACTGGAGGGGCTTAAACAACAAACATTTATTTCTCATAGTTCTGGAGGCTAGGAAGTCCGGGATCAGGGTGCGGGCAGATTCCTGGTGGTTCTCTTCTTGCTGTGTTCTCACAAGGGAGCTTTCTGGGGTCTCTTTTATGAGGTCACTAATCCCACTAATGAGAGCTCTAACCTAAATCACCTCCCAACGGCCTTATCTCTAAATAACATCTCGTTGGGGATTAGGTTTCAACATGTGAATTTGGGGGAACACAAACATTTAGTCAGTGGCAGTTTCCTTTATTATATCCACTTTTTTTCACTCTTTATCAGAAAATATTTCAAACAATAAATTAAGATTGTTATTTTTTGAGGCACTCTCTGTAGATCCCCTTCCCCTCCAGTTGGTGTTTGCAAATCTGTTAGACACTGAGAAAATATAATAGAATTAAACCATATGTTTCCTATTGAGGCTGCCTGTAGCTTATAAAGATTCTTTGTGAAAATTTGAAAAAGGTGTCCCTTCCCCTCACAGCCACAGCCCTGCACCAGGGCCCAAGCCTGGAGGGCAGAACAGGCCAGATTTCAGCCCCTGCTCTGCCTTCAGCTGGGCACCTGTTTGGCATGACCAGCAATATACAGGGCCTTGTTTCTCCCTTCCTTTCAGGAGTGTTCACTGAAGTTGGGGAGAGTGATAGATAGGCAACAGGTAGAATACTATGTTAGTATTTACATTTAGTAAATGTGGGATAATGTGATATGAACTTGGGGTAGAAACCCAGAGAAGATAAAAAAACACAGTGGAGGGGAAGACTGATTTTCTACTCTAAGTAAGAACTTCTGATTTTATTTCAAAACATGTAAGTCCACTTGGGTCTTGCTAAGCATGGGTCAAGATAACCCTGGCTACCATTTGTTGAGAAGCAGAGGCTTCTTTCTAAAGTCTATGAGCTCTTGAGTTTCATCTACTCTCCAAGAGAGAAGGAGGGGACTTTCCAAATGACTGTTATCGGATTTTCCACCACATGCTGACAGATGGAGGTTCAAGCCAGTTCTAATTAAATCTGAGGAAATCAAGAAATGCCAGACATTATGCTAAGAATTTAATATGCACTTGCTCAAACGATCCTCAAAACACCCTGTGAAGAAATGGCTTTTCATGTCATCCTCATTTTACAGATGGGGAAACTGAAATTTAAAAGAGTTCAGGAATTAACCCAAGGTCACCAACTGGTAAATGGTAGAGTCTAAATTTAAACTGAGGCAGTGATCACATGTGTCACCACCTGGCTACACTGCCTGGCTTTATCAGGTCTGATTCCTCAAGTCTTAGAGTTTACAGTAGGCTATATAGTCTTGGCAGGCAACTCCATGACCCAGCAGTTCTAGCACAAATCAGAAGGACTTACGTTAAAATACTGGTATTATGAACAGAGTAAAAATAGCAATATGTCAATATCAATCGTGCTTGTTATTTCTTGAGGTGGACAGACACTGAACTGGGTTTATTTATGGGATACAATGCAAGATAAGTTATGCATACATGGCAGATTTGTAGCATATCATTAACACATCTGTAAAAACAGCTCAAATGTTCTTCAAAGCCCTTTAGGGCTTTCCCGATCCTGTTTGTTAATTGGTGATCTTTTGAGTTATCATGTATTTTATGCCTTTTTCACATGTACTTGCCATTCATGCCTGCTATCCACGCCTTCCTTCTTCTCTAAGCAGGAAGAAGGCATGGGTGTAGGGGTCTGGGTAAGAATTTGTATTAAGTTTGAAGCCTAGGCAACCTGCACAAGAGCCAAAAGGAGGCGATACTCAGTCTGGTTGAAGATCTTACTGGTGTGGGTAGAGGGCCTGAGGTGGGAGCTCTGAGGCAAGAACCCATGGAGTTCTTGAAATGTACAGGCAGGAGAAGGAGGCTTTTCAAATGACTGGTATTGGACTACATACCCATTTCTGATAGATTTAGTTTCAAGTTGGTTTCAATTAAGTCAGAGAAGGAAAATTAAGGAATGTGAAATTACCTCCATCCTGAATATCATAGGAAAGGAGACCACAGAATTTATAATCCAAGTTGAGATCCTTCTGAAGAGAAAAGGGCATTCTGTTACTATAGGCATGAACTCTGTGTGTCCCAAGCAAATTAGGAGTGCAATTCACATCTGCCATATCCATAGTTGTTTATCTTTGTGCAGTATTTTAGAATTTAACCATATATAGAATGTAATACCTGTTTCACTATATACATTTGTATAATTTATAAAAATAATTCCCTGAGCATCAGCCACTATAGGCTCATTTGAACAGCCATCTCCTTCTTACTGGGTCATCCTTTAAAAAATATTTCTATTTGAAGTTTATCAAGAGTCCTTCAACCTCAGCAATATGTGTATTAGTCTATTTTATAAATTGAGTTATCCAAAATCTGGGTCAGAAAGTTAAAAGTGAAAGGAAAAGCTAATCATTGAAGTCAAGTATAATATAAAGCTCTCCCAAATGAACTCCTTAAATGCACACTACTCAGCTGGGTCTTCAGAGTCCCTGATAATGTATCCATCTAGCCAGTATTCCTCCTGCTTCTCTGTTCTCTCGACTCCTCTGCCCCTGCCTTTACCACAGGCTTATTTTTTATTTAAAGTGATTTATTTGAATTAACATTTTACTGTGTCATCCTGAAATCACTGAATACAATGACTTATACAGAACCAAATTAGAATATCCAGAAATTTCTCTAAAATTTTGTCAGAGATCCTGAACTTTGTGGCAACAGTGGCACCATCTCTACCACCATGCTAAGCACATTCTGTCAGTGCTCAGAATTAAATGAAAATCATTAGCAATAGTCAAAAAGAAAAGTGTGAAGAACATTATAAATGAGCTTCACACGGTAAGGTCTTTGGAATAGTTTTCTATAATAATACTTATGGGGTTGATGAAAGCAGCAAACACTGAAAAAGTGCCATCAGAAATTTGTATTATCTACTGTGCGGTGAAGCAGAGCATTTTACATGGTGAACGAAGGCTGTAACCAGACTCTGAGCAGTGCATATCACTACATTCTCTGTTACTGGTTCTGATGGCTGCAAACCATGTATCTACCAGAATAAGACAAGTATTTGGAAAACTTATAAATAAATCTATGCAATAAACTGTTATCAATGTAGTTTCAACTATGCCTTTACCACACTTACCTTAATCTGCCTCCAAAATATCCTACTCACTTCTGCATTGGTCCTTTGATTAAACTGAGAGGTACTGAAATGCCCTTTATTCCAAATCTCATCTGCCCTAATACCTGCCTAGCAGAACGCTATAAATTCCAGTTCAAATGATCAAATTCCTCTGTAGGATTATCTTCTCTGTCTCCAATGCCATGTTTCTGTGTTCTCCTATACTATTTGTCACAGACTATTTTCTCTCTAGTCTATAGGTAACCATGTAATTTATTATCCAAATCAGGATACTTTTGAAAGTGAAAAGATGTACTAAAAATAATTAACAGGTGTTAATTGATGTATAATAAGCACGAAACAAGTGAGATGTCTCATCAACCAATTGGAGGTTTTTAGATGTGTGCCTATCTGCTCCCACTAGGCATCATTACCTCTGTCAAAGAAAAAATCCTTGAGGGCTGTATTTTTATATATTTATATACCTACAGTGCCAAGCATAGTACTCTCTGTGTAGAAAACACCCAGTAAACATTTGTCATATTGACTTTGTTGAGTGGTTTGACTTGACCCATTTTGCTTTCCTTTTGTATATTGTTTGCCCACTTTAAGAGGAAACTTGCATTTTTGAAAGTGAAGTTTATGTCTGGAAAACTTACCTCTGTATATCAGAAACAAATGTTTTAAAATAAAACTGAAAAAAAAAAAGATGAGGAAAGGGTGGGAACTGGTTCTCACCATGAGACACTGCCACTCATAAGCATATGGAGACTCTTCTCTTTGCCAAAACATCTGTTTGCTATTGTGTAGACATGGTCTCCCCAATGTGATCTACATTTAAAAGTATGTTATTACATATTGATCTATGACTAAAGGTCACACATGGAATCTTGTGAAATTTACTGATGGCTTTATCACTGGGAGGTAGAACATAAAATTCATTCAAGTAACTCCTCAAGCTGAATTTTTGAGATTGTGTGCAAAGAGCCGGATATAGAAACACATATTTGTTCTATACACATGGGCAGAGGTATTGCATGTAGTGTGCAAGACTTTTGGAGCATCGAAGGACTTCATCTACGCCCACTCTGTATGGGACTGATATGGGAAGTGGAAGGGAATTAGGGAAGAAACAATCTTTGATACTGTTGACAGCTCTTAACCCCTTGGTCTTTGAATTTATTCCTTTTTTCTTCTGTGACTCTTTCCTGCTTCTCCTCTTACCTCTCTAATCAATTTTCCTCCCTTTTTTTTTTTTAAGATTTTATTTACTTGAGAGAGAGAGCAAACAAGAGAGAGAGCACAAGGGCGGGAGAGGGAGGAGAAGACTCTCCGTTGAGCAAGGAGCCCGACACGGGGCTCGATCCCAGGACCCTGGGACCATGACCTGAGCCGAAGGCAGATGCTTAACTGACTGAGCCACCCAGGAGCCCCACTTTTCCTCTTTCTTTTCCTAGCTCCTTTTCCTTCAACTTCCCATTTAATAAAGGCCCCAAGGGAAGTTTATCAACTTACATGGTTTTATGTGTTGCCTTTCTGCAAGAGATCCGGTCTATACTTACAAGCGATAAGTGAAGAATCCAGTTTCCTAGTGCTTAGTGTTTAGCAGATAAAAGCATAAATTTCAGAAGGCGTAAGTCTGGTTCTGGCCTTGTAATGATCTCCCAACATGGACTTGGGACAAATTATTTACCATCTCCAAGTTATTTTCTTTTATGTAAAATGGAAATAAAATTTGCAATGCTTACTTTTGCAGAACTGTAGTGCAGGTAAAACACAAAAATGGTGAGAAAGTACTTTGTTTAATGTACAGAACTATTAAAAACATCACTCTAAATATTACCAAGGAAAACAAATGTAAAACTATAACCCTGACTACTTTTCTTAGCAACATTCTGAATTTGCATCTATTTGCTGGACATTTATCTCCACATGGTTGTCTTCCAGGCACCTCAAATTCAACATTTTCAGAAGTAAATTTTTTGTTTTTTTTCCCACGGGATTTCCCTTCCCCTTGTCCTCTGCCTCCTGTATTTCCTCTATTAGTTCAGGCATCACCATCTTTCCGGTTTTCTCAACTGGGAGCCTGGAGGACATCTCTAACCCATCTCTCTAGTGAACCTTTGTACTTGCCTCTCCAATCGGTTTATATATCTTATGGATTCTTTCTCTAAAATGCCTCTTGAATACACAGACCATTTCCTTCAGACTGCTGCCAGTCTTTTGCCCTATTCAGATTCTGATCTTTCTTCATTCTTCGTTCTATCAACAGTATATTATCTCTAGACCAATTGTAACTTCTTATGGGAGAGGACCAGTGCTTCCTTTTGGCAGTGCCTGTGGACACAGTCTGTGCAATATAAGATAGACCTGATATTTCAGTTCTTTCCTGATGTCACTATGTGTCTCAGAGTGTGCAGTCATGATATATATTTCAGCCAACTGAAATATATTCCCTTAAATAATATACAGAGGCATCCTTGATGCCCTGGTCCAGGGGATTTGGTGCATGGTGAATCTCCTGAGAGAAGAAATGGGCTGGTACATTTCCTTAGTGCAACCAAAATCCTACCTGCAAACAAGGACAACAATTACGGGATAGCAGGAAAGCAACAGAACTCTACTGGTGTCACTTATTTCCAAGTTACTAATGTGCATGAATTACAATGGGATTTTTGGTTACTTAAGTTCAGGCAATGGTCTCTACATCTTATGTCTCAAGCTGTGCATCTTTGTACCCTGAAATATGTATTCATGGCAAAAACAAATCTTGTGTTTACTTTGTGAGACCAGAAACAGATGAAGATAAAACAAAAACTAGCCTCAAAACTTTTTATTGTGTTTATTCTTCATCTGTATGTCTCCTAAAAACCCTTGTTTTTCACTTTTATATAAAAACTTGTGAATCAGTTAAAAACAACATCAAGTCTCACATGCAAACAGAAGAGTTGCTTTTTCTTCCCCACGTGTTTCAAATTAGTTCAATTTGTTCATCAGTGAGAAATAAAACAGTAGACTGAGTTCCTGGCAGAGGCTAATCTAGAAATATGGAAGTATTGAAAAATTAATATAACATTAAGACTTAGAATACAACGTTAAGACTCAGAGATGATAAGTTTCTTTTTCTGGGAATTCATCTGAAACCTTTCACAGTGGTGCATCTTAGTATTCCTGAAATGCTGTTTCTCCTACTTCCTGTCCAAGTGAAAGATTATACTGAAGGAAGGCACTGACCTTTCCAGTTTTATATTACTGAGGCTATTGAGCTAAGAATTCATCTCAAAGTTAAATTCATAATCTTGAGATTGGTTTTGTTTTCTACCAAATCACAAAATTATAAAAATTAGTTATAGCTTTAAAACTTAGACCATTTAGGGGCGCCTGCGTGGCTCAGTTGGTTAAGCGACTGCCTTCGGCTCAGGTCATGACCTGGAGACCCAGGATCGAGTCCCGCATTGGGCTCCCTGCTCAGCAGGGAGTCTGCTTCTCCCTCTGCCCCTCCCCCCGTCATGTGCTTTCTCTCTCTCTCTCATTCTCTCTCTCAAATAAATAAATAAAATCTTTAAAAAATAAAAATAAAAAAATAAAACAGACCATTTATTCATTTATTTTCAAAAAAGCCTCCCCTTTAAAAGAGAATACTTACATAGCTCTGACTCTGTGCCAGTCATCGTTCTAAGCCCTTTACACATGTTAACTCATTTAATAATCACACCAACTATATAAAGTAGATACCATTATTGTACCCAATTACTTATGAGGAAACTGAAGCAGCATAAAGAAATGAAAAATGACTCCCTATCTTCCATCTCATCTTGTTCCAAGATGAAACTCCAAAGACCCTCAGACTTACTACACATATTTATTCCTGTGTTTACTTAGGAGTTGTGATGCCATTCATTCATTCTACAGATATATTTTTTAAGATTTTATTTATTTATTTGACAGAGAGAGACACAGCGAGAGAGAGAACACAAGCAGGGGGAGTAGGAGAGGGAGAAGCAGGCTTCCCACAGAGCAGGGAGGCCAATGTGGGGCTCGATCCCAGGATCCTGGGATCATGACCTGAGCCGAAGGCGGACGACCAACAACTGAGCTACCAGGCGCCCCTACAAATATTTTTAAGCACAGACTGTGAGCCAGATGCCAGATAGACCTGGAGAACAAAGATATTTGCACAGACCCTGCCATAGAAGAGCTCATAGTCCAGTGAGAAGAAAGACAAGCTAAAGGACGACTGCATGAGTGAGACCAGAGTGAAAGTGTAATGGGGCCCTCAAGCCGAGGGTGGGGGGGTCAGGAAAGAAAGTAGAGTGACCTACATCTTTGAGATCAAGTATGGGAGGACATCTGATCCAAGGAGCAGACTGCAGACAGCATAGAGATGGGAACAGGCATTTGAGTAGATCTGTGTGGCTGGAGTATAGAGCATGAGAAAAGACCTGAAGCTTTGGAATTCAACTGAACTTAATTCTCTAATACTTATTTGACAGGTGTCTTAGGACACTTATTCTGACCCTCAATTTCCTTATCTATAAAGTCATGAGGATTGAATGAGATAACGTGCATACTTGTTACCTATGGCTGCTGTAAAATGTTACCACAAATTTGATGGCTTAGAACAACAGAGATTTATTCCTTCATGGTTCTGGAGGCCAGTAGTTTGAAATCAGTATCACTGGACTGAAATCTAGGTGTCATCAGGGCTGCACTCCTTCCAGAGGCTCTAGAGGAGAATCCATTCCTGGTCTCTTCCAGCTCTTGAAGCTGCCGACAGTCCTTGGCTTTTGGCTACATCACTTCAATTTCTACTTCCGTGGCCACATTTTTTCTCATCTTCTGTATCATTTCCCTCTGCCTCTCACGAGGACATTATGATTGCATTTAAGGCTCTTCTGGATAATCCAGGATAATCTCCCCATCTCAAGATCATTAATTTAATTTCATCTGCAAAGACTCCTTTTCCATATAAGGTAACACTTACAGGTTTCAGGTGTTAGGATCTGATATCTTTAGACAGTCATTATTCAACCTACTACAATATGTAAAAGATACTGGCACATTAGAGGCCCTCAATGCATGCTAATTCCTACCATCCCTATATTATGCTTTAGCTGGGTCATTGATGGGTCCTAGTCTCTTGTACCTGCTGGCCTTTCTATTTCTAAGTGATGGTTAGACAACTTTGGTATCCCAGACAAGCCTGTCACTATAAAGATGAAAGGAACACAAAGATTAATAGCTTTGTGTTAATGCAGGAAATAATTCTTACTTATTTTGCTAATGCAGTCCAAACCATTAAGATTATTATGTTGAGGACCCAGTGGTACATTTCAGAGAGGGCTTTTCTTCCATGTTTCATTTTGCCAGGCATGGCAATGGGCTTTGTATATGATTAGAGTAGATATATATTGATCTTTTTTTCCTCCAGGCATTACTCATTCTTCTTTGCCCATCAGTGTATGGGAAGAATAATCACTGCAGAGGTCAAGTAGCACTTAGGAACAATTTAGGAGTCAAAGCACTAGGCTATGAGCTTTGGGATAATGCTCAACTTTACACAGACTCATCAACTCTTACATTTATTTTGACAATGAGACAAATATTTTCATAACCCACCAGCCCTAAGTCAAGAGGGCAAACCACAAGGATTTGAATAAAATATTTATTGTCCTGAAAAAGTAAAAATTTGAATTCACTTATAAAATTACTGGTAATGGAATAATGAAGCAATTGGGTATCTGAAACAAATAATGACTAAAAGGATATATAATTCAAGGATGTGACCCACTCCAGGTTCCAAAGTTTGACTGACTTGAAATTCTTCTACTTTGACCACTGGGCCTAACTTTCCACATTAGCACTTTAAAAGTCATTTCTTTACTCAAAACTGTGCCCCCTAACACATTTGCTGCCAGTATATTTGTTCCATATTGGTAGTCATCTTCATCACTCCTTTTTTCTCCTTTTACTCAGATTATATCAATAAATATATCTTGGGTAACTTCATGTGCTAGAGGCATTAAGCTTGCCTCCAAGGAACTTTTAGTCTTAACCTGAGTTTTCCCCAAAAAGCCGAAGCTAGGGTAAGGACTTGAGGACAAGTGGTTTATTTTAACAGTTGTCCTAAGGAACAGAAGTATTGTATTGAGAAGTTAAAATAGGAACTGAGGAAAAGCCAGTCCGAGAATTGTGATTAAGCTAGTTATTGGTGTGGGCAATTGAGGCTGAATCTTCCTTGGGACTCACTGAGAATTCATGTAAAATGTGCCTTGGAAATTTTGGCTGAGGAGACAGTAAAGGGGAATATTTATTCATTGGTTCCTGTCCTCCATTGGTCAAGGGTTCCTTGTACTTCCATGTTTGTTCATGCTTCAGAATGCCTGAGTGGCTCCCTGCAGCAGGGATCCCAAGTGATGGTGGAAGGGCACTGGGGCAGAAAATGAGAGAGTTAGTCCTCTTAGCTAAGATGGATGAGGTGCCTCCAAGTTACACTGGCCATAGGTGGTGGCTTTACCAGTGTCTGAACTGAAAAGATAGGCCATGAAAATGTGGGAGGCAGGGCATTTTGCCCAGTACCTACATAGAAAGCTATGAGCACAAAGTATAAACAGTAGTTTGTGATAGCTAAGTACACAATATCACAAGCTATGCAGAAGTCATTGCCAAAGGAGTACAGAGACAGAAAGTATATTTGGGGGTTTATTGTACAGTTTTTCAGGACTGGATGTCCAAAGAAGTTTAATTGAAAAAAGTGAGTTTCAATCTAGGACTTGAAGGAGGAATAACATAGTGCACATCAGTTGTGTTTTCCACTCAGCATCCACTTGTCCTTCTTTTGGTAACCAAATAAAATTCTTTTTAAAGAATGACTCTCCTTTTCCCTTAGCCCATGTGCCTTGGTTTCCTCCAGCCCATGGGTAGAAAAGACAGGAGCCTATGCAAATCAGAGCATGGTGCTCCCTGGCCACTGGGATTCAATATGAGAGCAGTTACAATGAAATGAGACTTTCCCTAAAATTTCTGGGCAAGAGATTTGCTCTTATTTGCTGGATTTAAAGCCAAGATGATGCAAGGTGTAGACTTGCTATAATTAACCTGTTCCTTTGAGGGTGAGGCTGCTTGAGGAGGTGGAGTTGAGAATCAGAGAAAGAAAAACTAACACCCAGAGATGATGTTTGAGTCCCTGCCCCAAGTACTACTTGAAGCCAGAAGTTCCTCTGGGTTTTTCAAATCTATGAACCAATAATTTCCCTTTTATATTTAAGTCAGGTTTAGATGGATTTTCAGTTGCCTCCAACAACAAAAGCAGCAACAAATCTTATAACTCAGGTAACTTTTAGGCACTTTTGTCTTCTCTATAATTTATTCAATTTTTTAAACTTTAATTATAATGATTCCAGTGTTTTCTTCCTCAAACTTTTCACTTGAGAATGAAAAAAGAGAGGAGAATGATTATTTTCAAAACACAAAAAATCAAAATAGGGTAGAGACAGGTAAGGTGTGACTTGGAAGTTTGATTATATAATATGACAGATCGCGTGCATGTCTTATTTATAAGATATCTTGTAGTTCTATCATGTGGAGGAAAAGTACACAAAATTATAGTGTCTTTCTCCATATACCTGCACTGACCCTATAAATTTGTTGTTGGCTTTATATGAAAATTGTGAAGGTTGCAATATCAATCAAGAACCTAATCAGACTATTTCTGAACGACCTACATTTCCAAGCAGGACACAAGTAAAGTGAAGATGAATTTGCAGGAAAAAAAATTATCCTAATGCCAGGAAAATCTCTAGACAATGAGATGGTTACTTACTTATTACATTTATTGGATTTTTCCCATCATGTACTAGCTTCTAGCACAGTTGTGCATCAAAAATCTAAAAGATTGAATGGTCATGTCTGACATTATAACTCAGTCTATAGTAAACATAAAGAGTAAGCTTGAGATGCAAATAGCATTTCAAATAAAGCCAAGTAAAGACCTAGGAAGGAAATTGGCCATGGCCATGCTGATTTAGGATGCTCGGTGGAAGGGAGCCCCATCAAGCTCACCATAATTTCAGATTCTTAATATGAACTGGAAATACAGCTACCTTTGTATTCATACATTATTTTTTCATCCAGGTTGTCTAAACAGCTAGTAAACCATGACCAGTTTACACAGTCTTGGCCTTTGTCCTCTATAACAGACTTTACTCTTAATATGTTAGGAATGATTGAAATCACATGAGCAGCCATTTGTGCTGAACACATTTAAAGCTTCTATCTTATGGAAACTCCATACTGGATGGTCATTATTCTTGCTGGAAGTTGTATTAGAAGCAGGACTATTACATTTATATATCTATAGAGTAAAAGTTAAATTAGAAGATTGAAGCTATTATATTGGATCCACAACCTTGGAAAAAATCTGGATTGAAGTTCTCCACTGTCCGAATCAATCTCTATCCATCTTTCTTTTTTTTTTTTTTAAACCCATATTAGGTCTTTGCACACACTTAGAACTCAATGCATGTATCTGAACTAAATTAATGATATAAAATGTGAACCTTCTTTCAGCAGCAGAATTTGATATTGTGTCCAAGGCTTGAGTAGGACACTTAACATTTAATTTCTGTTATGTTTTAAAATTAGATGGAAAAGAAGCTATTTTAGAGATAATATCTTTAATCCTCAAACCTCATATACAGTCATCTAATATATCTCCAGTCATACCAATATGAGCAAGAAATGATTTCTGAAACAGAGTAAAATTTTATTTTTAAAAAATGAATGCTATGCAATATTTGGCATAAAAATTGAAGAAGTTCATGAAATCAAATAACATGCCTCCCTCTAATAGAACAAAGAATCACTGCTTTGAACTAAAAGGAGGTGGCTTTGTTAAACAAAGATATTTATTTTGGCTTGGTTTAAGTTCTCAGAAATACCATATTAACATAGGGAATCATTTTGAAGATGATTTGGGTATTTAAAACTGCTCCCTGAATAACTTGAATCTCTTCTGGTGGGACATTTCACTAATCTGAGACAAGCTTGATTTTGTTAAATTCCTGAATCCCATGTTTGGCCACATTAACCTGAGAGCATGATTAGAGTTAGAAAAGCAACTCTGTAAAAGCTGTCACCTTCCTACTGAACCATATCTGCAGCTCCCCATGTGTCTCTGGATCACATCTGCTTATTGACAGAGGTCCAACCAATGTCCTCATTCACTCACGCGGAACATCAATGAGGGTTGCGTGTATGTTCTGATAATACATGTTGGCCCCAAACACAAGTTTTACTGCTGTTAGCCTTGAACTCCATACAAAAGCAACCTGGATTTTAACTATTCAACTCTGTACATCAAAATAACTCCCATCCAAGTTCTTACCCTTGCAGCTTTAACTTCATGGTGGTAGAAGAAAAACCAAATACTGCATTACAATTTGATTTTCAGATCTCATATAGGGCTATTTTAAGCTCACTGAAATAATAAAGTTTGTATTTCTAGCAAAGTAAACTGCTTTGGTAGAGAAGTTAAAATTTAGTGGGTAAAATTAAGTCTTTCTTCAGAGTTTTAGTATAAAGGTACATTTCTCCACACTTTTCCCCCTACCAACCCTTGACACCCACAAATAGAATTAATTTTTTTAAATTTTATTTTATTAGTTATGTTAATCACCATACATTATTACATCATTAGTTTTTGATGTAGTGTTCCATCATTCATTGTTTGCCTTAACACCCAGTGCTCCATTCAATATGTGCCCTCTTTAATACCCATCACCAGGCTAACTCATCCCCTGCCCCCCTCCCCTCTAGAACCCTCAGTTTCTTTCTCAGTCATTGTCTCTCATGGTTCGTCTCTTCCTCCAATTTCCCCCCGTTCATTTTTCCCTTCCTAATATCTTTTTTTTTTTTTAACATGTAATGTATTATTTGTTTCAGAGGTACAGGTCTGTGATTCATCAGTCTTACACAATTCACAGCTCTCACCGTAGCACATACCCTCCCCAATGTCCATCACCCAGCCACCCACTCCCTCCCACCCCCCACCACTCCAGCAACCCTCAGTTTGTTTCCTGAGGTTAAGAATTCCTCATGTCAGTGAGATCGTGTGATACATGTCTTTCTCTCATTGACTTATTTTGCTTAGCATATACCCTCTAGTTTCATCCACATCGTTGCAAATGGCAAGATTTCGTGTTTTTTTGATGGCTGCATAATATTCCATTGTATATATATATATATATATATATATATATATATATATATATATGCCACATCTTCTTTATCCATTTATCTGTTGATGGACGTCTTGGCTCTTTCCATAGTTTGGCTATTGTGGACATTGCTGCTATAAACATTGGGGTGCATGTAACCCTTCAGATACCTACATTGTATCTTTGTGGTAAATACCCAGTAGTGCAATTGCTGGGTCATATGGTAGCTCTATTTTCAATTTTTTGAGGAACCTCCATACTGTTTTCCAAAGTGGCTGCACCAGCTTGCATTCCCACCAACAGTGTAGGAGGCTTCCCCTTTCTGTGCATCCTCACCAACACATGTTGTTTCCTAACTTGTTAATTTTATCCATTCTGACTGGTGTGAGGTGGTATCTCTTTGAGGTTTTGATTTGGATTTCCCTGATGCCGAGCAATGTTGAGCACTTTTTCATGTGTCTGTTGGCCATTTGGATGTCTTTGGAAAAGTGTCTGTTCATGTCTTCTGCCCATTTCTTGATTGGATCATTTGTTCTTTGGGTGTTGAGTTTGATAAGTTCTTTATATATTTTGGATACAGCCCTTTATCTGATATGTCATTTGCAAATATCTTCTCCTGTTCTGGCAGTTGTCTTTTGGTTTTGTTGACTGTTTCCTTTGCTGTGAAAAAGCTTTTTATCTTGATGAAGTCCCAATAGTTCATTTTTGCCCTTCCTTTCCTTGCCTTTGGCGTTGTTTCTAGGAAGAAGTTGCTGTGGCTGAGATCGAAGAGGTTGCTGCCTGTGTTCTCCTCTAGGATTTTAATGAACTCCTATCTCACATTTAGGTCTTTCAACAATTTTGAGTCTGTTTTTGTGTGTGATATAAGGAAATGGTCCAGTTTCATTCTTCTGCATGTGGCTGTCCAATTTTCCCAACACCATTTGTTGAAGAGATTGTCTTTTTTCCATTGGACATTCTTTCCTGCTTTTTTGAAGATTAGTTGACCATAGAGTTGAGGGTCCATTTCTGGGCTCTCTATTCTGTCCCATTGATTTACGTGTCTGTTTTTGTGCCAGTACCATACTGTCTTGATGATGACAGCTTTGTAATAGAGCTTGCAGTCTGGAATTGTGATGCCTCCAGCTTTGCTTTTCTTTTGCAACATTCCTCTGGCTATTCTGGGTCTCTTCTGGTTCCATACAAATTTTAGGATTATTTGTTTCATATCTTTGAAAAAAGTTGATGGTATTTTGATAGGGATTGCATTAAATGTGTAGATTGCTCTGGGTAGCATTGACATCTTCACAATATCTGTTCTTCCAATCCATGAGCATGGAATGTTTTTTCATTTCTTTGTGTCTTCCTCAATTTCTTTCATGAGTATTTTATAGTTTTCTGAGTACAGATTCTCTGCCTCTTTGGTTAGATTTATTCCTAGGTATCTTATGGTTTTGGGTGCAGTTGTAAATGGGATTGACTCCTTAATTTTTCTTTCTTCTGTCTTGTTGGTGTATAGAAATGCCACTGATTTCTGTGCATTGATTTTATGTCTTGCCACTTTACTGAATTCCTGGATGAGTTCTAGCAGTTTTGGGGTGGAGTCTTTTGGGTTTTCCACATAAAATATCATATCATCTGCAAAGAGTGAGAGTTTGACTTCTTCCTTGCCATTTTGGATGCATTTTATTTCTTTTTGTTGTCTGATTGCTGTGGCAAGGACTTCTAGTACTATGTGGAACAGCAGTGGTGATAGTGGACATCCCTGCCATTCCTGACCTTAGGGGGAAAGCTCTCAGTTTTTCCCCATTGAGACTGATATTCGCTATGGGTTTTTCATAGATGGCTTTTGTGATATTGAGGTATGTACCCTCTATCCCTACACTGTGAAGAGTTTTAATAAAGAAAGGATGCTGTACTTTGTCAAATGCTTTTTCTGCATCTATTGAGAGGATCATATGGTTCTTGTTCTTTCTTTTATTGTATCACATTGATTGATTTGCAGATGTTGAACCAACCTTGCAGCCCAGGAATAAATCCCACTTGGTCATGGTGAATAATCCTTTTAATGTACTGTTGGATTCTATTGGCTAGTATTTTGGTGAGAATTTTTGCATCCATGTTCATCAGGGATATTGGTCTGTAATTCTCTTTTTGATGAGGTCTTTGTCTGATTTTGGGATTAAGATAATGCTGGCCTCATAAAATGAGTTTGGAAGTTTTCCTTCCATTTCTATTTTTTGGAACAGTTTCAGGAGAATAGGTATTAATTCTTCTTTAAATGTTTGGTAGAATTCCCCTGGGAAGCCATCTGGCCCTGGGCTTTTGTTTTTTTTGGGAGATTTTTGATGACTGCTTCAACTTCCTTAGTGGTTATGGATCTGTTCAGGTTTTCTATTTCTTCCTGGTTCAGTTTTGGTAGTTGATACATCTCTAGGAATGCATCCATTTCTTCCAGATTATCTAATTTGCTGGCACATAGTTACTCATAATATGTTCTTATAATGTTTGTATTTCTTTGGTGTTGGCTATGATCTCTCCTCTTTCATTCATGATTTTATTTATTTGGGTCATTTCTCTTTTCTTTTTGATAAGTCTGGCCAGGGGTTTATCAATCTTACTAATTCTTTCAAAGAACCATCTCCTAGTTTTGTTGATCTGTTCTACTGTTCTTTTGGTTTCTATTTCATTGGTTTCTGCTCTGATCTTTATTATTTCTCTTCTCCTGCTGGGTTTAGGCCTTACTTGCTGTTCTTTCTCCAGCTCCTTTAGGTGTAGGGTTAGGCTGTGTACTTGAGACCTTTCTTGAGAAAGGCTTGTATTGCTACATACTTTCCTCTCAGGACTGCCTTTGCTGTATCCCAAAGATTTTGAACAGTTGTGTTTTCATTTTCATTCATTTCCATGAATTTTTAAAATTCTTCTTTAATTTCCTGGTTGACCCATTCATTCTTTAGTAGGATGCTCTTTAGCCTCCATGTATTTGAGTTCTTTCCGACTTTCCTCTTGTGATTGAGTTCTAGTTTCAAAGCACTGTGGTCCGAAAATATGCAGGGAATGATCACAGTCTTTTGGTACCAGTTGAGACCTGATTTGTGACCTAGGATGTGATCTATTCTGGAGAATGTTCCATGGGCACTAGAGAAGAATGTTTGTTCTGTTGCTTTGGGATGGAATGTTCTGAATATATCTGTGAAGTCCATTTGGTCCAGTGTGTCATTAAAGTCTTTATTTCCTTGTTGAACTTTTGCTTAGATGATCTGTCCATTTCATTAAGGGGGGTGTTAAAGTCCTCTACTATTATTGTATTGTTGTCAATGTGTTTCTTTGCTTTTGTTATTAAAGGGCTTATATAATTGGCTGCTCCCATGTTAGGGACATAGATATTTACAATTGTTAGATCTTCTTGTTGGATAGACCCTTTAAGTATGATATAGTGCCTTTATTCATCTCTTATTATAGTCTTCGGTTTAAAATCTAATTTGTCTGATATAAGGATTGCCACCCCAGCTTTTTTTTTTATGTCCATTAGCATGGTAAATGGTTTTCCACCCCCTCACTTTCAATCTGGAGGTGTCTTTAGGTCTAAAATGAGTCTCTTGCAGACAGCATATTGATGGGTCTTGTTTTTTTATCCAATTTGATACCTTGTGTCTTTTGATTGGGGCATTTAGCCCATTTATATTCAAGGTAACTATGGAAAGATATGAATTTAGTGCCATTGTATTGCTTGCAAGGTGACTGTTATTGTATATTACCTCTGTTACTTTCTGGTCTATGTTACTTTTAGGCTCTCTCCTTGTTTAGAAGACCCCTTTCAATATTTCTTGTAGGGCTGGTTTCGTGTTTGCAAATTCTTTTCATTTTTGTTTGTCCTGAAAGCTTTTTATCTCTCCTATTTTCGGTGATACCCTAGCTGGATATAGTATTCTTGGCTGCATATTTTTCTTGTTTAGTGCTCTGAATATATCATGCCAGTCCTTTCTGGCCTGCCAGGTCTCTGTGGATAGGTCTATTGCCCATCTAATGTTTCTACCATTGTAGGTTACAGACTCTTGTCCCAAGCTGCTTTCAGGATTTTCTCTTTGTCTCTAAGACTTGTGAGTTTTACTATTAGATTTTGGGGTGTTGCCCTATTTTTATTGATTTTGAGGGGGGTTCTCTGTGCCTCCTGGATTTTGATGCCTATTTCCTTCCCCAAATTAGGGAAGTTCTCTGCCATAATTTGCTGCAATATACCTTCTGCCCTTCTCTCTCTTTCTTCTACTTCTGGGATCCCAGTTATTCTACTATTGTTTTGTCTGTTATTACTTATGTCTCAAATTCTGCCCTCGTGATCCAGTAGTTGTTTATGTCTCTTTTTCTCAACTTCTTTATTCTCCATCATTTGGTCTTCTATATCACTAATTCTCTCTTCCGCCTCATTTATCCTAGCAGTTAAGGCCTCCAGTTTTGATTGCACCTCATTAATAGCCTTTTTGATTTCAACTTGGTTAGATTTTAGCTCTTTTATTTCTCCAGAAAGGGTTTCTCTGGTATCTTCCATGCCTTTTTCAAGCTAGCTAGTGTCTTTGTAATCATCATTCTGAACTCTAGTTCTGACATCTTACTAATGTCCATATTGATTAGGTCCCTGGCAGTCTATATTGTCTCTTGTTCTTTTTTTTTTTGAGGTGAGTTTTTCTGTCTTGTCATTTTGTCCAGAGGAGAATAGATGAATGAGAGAACAAAATGCTAACAGGGTAACAAGTACCCCAGAAACATATACACTAAACAAATCAGAAGAAATCTGAAACCAGGGGAAAAGAAAGGGAAAGAAAGAAAAAAGAAAAAGAAGGGAAAAAAAAAGAATATGATCAAATATGATCAGGCTGGTGAACAGATCAGTGCCACACACTTGATTTTAGGCGATTTTGGTTTGTTAGAAGAAACTGCCTCCCAAAATTTTAAAGAAAGAAAAACCTGTATATGTACAAAAATAAGGGTAAATAAGATGAAGGGATGGAATATGAATATAAAGATGAAAATTATAAAGGTTTTATAAAAGGAATTGATAAGATAAGAAGTTGGTTGAAAAAAGAAAGAAGAGAAATTAAAAAAAACAAAAACAAAAAAAAAGAGAGAGAGAATGTGATCAGGCAGGAGACTAGAACAAAGCCATACACTAGAGATTTAGGGTATATTTTGGTCTGTTAGAAGAAACTGTATCCCAAAATTTTAAAGAGAAAATAACATATATATACAAAAAAAGGTTAACTACAATGGAGGGATACAATATGACTCTAAAAATGAAAAATAAAAAAGATTTTTTAAAAATGGATTAAGAAGATGTTGGTTGAAAAAGGGAAAAAGAAAAATAAAAAAATAGAAAAAGAAAAAATAAAGAAAATTTAAAAAAATTGAAAGACTAAAGCATCATGGGAAAAAAAAGCCATGAATTCTGTGTGCTGTATTCCCCTAGTGCTGGAGTTCCGCCATTCTCATCGATTGGTAAACTTGGTCTTGACTGACTGTTCTTGCTGATCTTCTGGGGGAGAGGCCTGTTGCTGTGGTTCCCAAATGTCTTTGCTGGTGGTGGCATTGCCTTGCCATTGCCAGGGCCAGGCTAAGTAATCTGCTTGGGTTTGCTCTTGGGAGCTTTTGTTCCCTGCAAGCTTTCTGTCCAGCTTTGGAGGATGAGAGTGAAAATGGCAGCCTCCCACTCTCCGGCCTGGAGGAGCTGAGAACTCGTGGCCCCACTCCTCAGTGCATCCCCAGAGAAAAGCAGCCAATCACTCCCCTCTCCCCAGTCTCTGGCTGCACTCTGTGCTCACCCGGCCTGTGACCGAGCATTTCTGTCTCTGGCACATGACCCCATGTGGAGTCTCCAAACCCAGCAGATTCCTGTGGTGTGCTCCCGTGCCACTCCTCCCAGGGGAGGAAGGGCAGTGTCCCCGGATCTGCCGCTTGTTGGGTCCCTATTGGAAGAGCTTGGCCCAACTGTGCCACGGATCATGGTCTAGGGCAACCCCGAGCTGAGAGCTCACGCCTTGGCTCTGTCTCTGCAGCTGGCTTCCCCGCTCCGATACCTGGGAGCTCTGCTGCACTCAGGCACCCCTGGTCTTTCTGTGACCCCGAGGGTCCTGACACCACACTGTCCCAGTGTGAGTTCCACCCCCTGCTTAGCCACTGGAGCGACGTCCCTCAGGAGAGTGGACTTCTAGAAGTTCTGATCTTGTGGTCTGCTGCTGTATCACTTGCCGGTAGCAGCTCACGGAGGCTCCCTTCCCCCACCATCTATCTTCCCAAATATCGCCTCTGATTCACTTCTCCGCACTTCCTGCCTTCCAGAAAGTGGTCGCTTTTCTGTTCAGAGAGTTGTTGCTATTCTTTTCTTCGATCTCCTGTTGAGTTCATAGGTGTTCAGAATGGTTTGATAACTATCTCGCTGAATTCCTGGGACCAGACGAAATTTAGGTCTCCTACTCCTCTGTCATCTTGCTCCTCCCCCCCGAGTTAATTTTTTTTTTAAAGAGGAGCTTCTGGATTTAAAAAAAATAAGTGTGAGATATTACCTCAGATAATTTCAGCATATTTTATAGAGAAAGAATATAGAGTGTTTGATGATAGATACAGAATCCTACCCTTATTTTCAAATAAATAGTTTTATTTAATGTGCTTTTCTGTGTGATAGCTATGAATAAGATTATGCCTTTTCCTTTTAAGACTGGCATAGATTTTATCTGCTCTGATAACTTTTTCTAGTTTTAAAAAAGAATATTAACATGTAACTATGTAACTTTACTTTTACCTAAAGCATACTACTATAGAACAGTGGTGGATACATAATAATTAACATTATGGTGACTTAGTTTGAGCCAAATTCTTTCTTTCTACTTATGAGGAAGAGAGAGGCATGCAAATTACCACAGACTCAGGGGGAGCAAATGTAAGTAGAAATCAAATGACACCTTGTGATTGTGCCTAGGACACCAGTCACACACCAGTCTTTGCTAACACATTTATTTATATGGGAAATAAAATAGATAGAAGTATCTATTTTTTTTCACAGTCTAAAAAGAAATTTATTTGTTTATGAGAGCCATGATTTGGAACATTAGAAAGTTCTGCAGGGATGTGTTGGGAAAAATGTGGTGAGAGGGAGAGATTCAGCAACCCACGGGCGTGTCAAAAGATGTGCACAAACTCTCTTGGGTGAACTCTGCTCTGACTTCAGGCCAAAGGTGCTTGCTTGCAGGGCCCTGACAGCTGAATGGCTGGAAGGCCCTGGCTCGAGAGAATTTATTCCGAAGCTTTCTTCTTCTTCTTTGTCTTCTTCACTGGTATGTCGTGTAATATAGCGTCCACTGCTACTTCAACTTGCTTTTGTAGTTTTTCTTTTCTTTCCTTTTTTTGGGCTTTGGGGTAATGTCCTGGTCATCAGGGGGCCACACACAATCCTCTCCATCCTCAGCAGAAACACCAGAATTCCCATCCCAACAAAGGTCTCCGAGCTGCCGTTCAACTTGGTCTCTATTCTTCTCGGCCTGGGGTTCGGTGTAAGTCTCCACATTTTTATCTTTTGCCCCTTTTTTTCTCTTCTTTCTCCTTTTTCTTTCTATTCAGTTCTCTTCAAGGTCAGACCCTGCTGCTATGACCTGTGGCTTATTCTTTAGCTCCACCATCCACTTGGCAAAGTACTCCTCGATGGTGAAGGCACTGGTCATTGTAGTGGAGGATACATTCCCATCTGGAGGGGAAGGGCTGGAATCATCATCCTCAGGAGTCTTCTTACTCTGTCTTTTCACAAAAATGCAGTCAAGATCTCTTTTGCTCCAAGATGATAGATCCTTCCCTTTTGTGAATTTCATATAGTGAACACAGTTTTTGGAGATTTTAGACTTTTCTTCAAGGCTGAAAGTCTTCTTTTCTTTGTTGTCTGAGGAGTCTGTTGTTTCCTGCCCATGGCAAGCGTTCAACTCAGCCAGAAGCTGGTTAAAATCATCCTGATGAGCAATCCAGTTATCTTCATTATTGATCGTAGCTCCAAGTCCTAGGTGGTTATTTTTAATTTGAACTTTAATATGATCTGTGGCTCCTTGCTCCTGAGCCCCTAAACCCTTTCCTTTAGACCACCCCATCTTCTCTAGCATCCTCTGGCCAAACTTGGAATCGTCATTGCTCCACGCAGTGTTTCTTGGATCCACAGTCCACTTCTGCATCCACTGCCGCTCAGCCTGCATCGACATGTCGGGAGCCTAGGGCGCCGCGAGTCTCCAGACCTGAGCGGTGGTGGCTACCGAGCAGCCGGCTCGCAAAGAAGCTAGAACCACGGGATTCGCAAACCAGGTGCACAGCCTAGAAGTATCTATTTTCAACATAGTATTTTTAAGCCAGAAATGATGTGCTACATGACGTTTATCAAAGAAATTGTGGACTCTTAAAGCAAGATACCTTAAGATGTTGATTCACCATCTGGTGTACAGATCACTATTTAAGAGATTACAACCCATGCATTCATTCAATTTATATTTATTGAGAATCTGTTCTGTTCTAGGCACTATGTTAAGTGATGGGTATAGGGCAGTGAACGAGAAGGGTGAAGAAGAGGAGATCCCTACCCTAGCCAATGAAGTTGTAATCTGTTTTGTAAATTTGGAAGAAAGAATCAGGCATAGCCAATTGAACGCTTTTTTCTATTTGGAGTCATCTTCCTGGCAGAGAGCATGTTTTATGATCAACCTTTCACCGTGAGCTAATAGAGGCCTTTACCTAGAGATAGAGGCCTGAAGTTTCCCACCTAATTACTAGATGAGTAAGATTCCTGAATGAAATGAAGTATCAGCATGCCTGTTTGGTCTTATGCCCAAGATATTTTTCTCCCAAATATTCTCATCATTCAAAAAATTAATGCTTTTTTTTCCTGACTTCTAAATCTATCTCTTTCTCACTTGGTTCTAAATTTGAGTGGATAAGAGAAGGGTAGTAATATTGACTTCTTAAAATACCAAGATAGACATATCTTTGCCACTAAACAGCAGGATGACTTACGTCAAATTGCTTAACTTCTGAGTTTCTTTATCTGAAAATAAGACTAGGAAGTGATTTCTAAATTCCATGCCTGCTCACATATTCTGTGATTCTATGATTATTTATAGTAAAAATTGTTTTAAAATGTAATTGACTAAAATTTTTTTTTATTATTGAGAGTTTAGAAAATTTTGGGCTTTGAAAAAATTTGTTATTGGTTGTACAGTGCAAGTACTTCAGTCTATGGTCAAATTTGGGAAAATACCTGTCACAGTTTCTTTTACATATGTACTGTTCCATATATACTTGCTTTTTGTTGCATTGCTACAAGTTGTGCCCTATAAACAGGAATTCTGGGAAATTTTATTTTGCATGATTTCTATCAAAAAAATTTTTACATATGACACATTTATCACTGTATTCACTATGTTATTTAATATATTCCTGAAGGAAAGAACTTCCCTTTTGATAAGGCCTTGATAAGAACCAAATTCTCTTTTTTCAGTTTATAAATATAATGATTACAAAAATTTTCCACAGGCTATCTTCTTGGTCCTCCTCCATTGTCCTTATACTTTCAACTGCTATTGGAAGTCTGTGAAATTGACCTACCTGTAACTAGAGGAGGATAAATATGTAATATGAGAGGCTTACATTTATTATTTCAATACAAATATTTTTACCTTAAAAGGATACTCACATGAAAACTCATATGATAGTCTTTGGCCTAGACCTTCCTACTATGATGTCAAGTGGTTGGAATATTCCTGGAAACCATTCCTATACTAAGACATGTAGAAATAATT
Organism: Zalophus californianus; assembly: GCF_009762305.2. Taxonomy (NCBI): domain Eukaryota; kingdom Metazoa; phylum Chordata; class Mammalia; order Carnivora; family Otariidae; genus Zalophus; species Zalophus californianus. Next base: position 115,613,142 of record NC_045599.1, read on the forward strand.
TAACTACATACAAGTAATTTTTTTAATTTTTATTTTTTACAAAATCCTTTTATGTACTTTGTCTTTTTTAAAATTTAAATTCAATTAATTAACATATAATGAATTACTAGTTTCAGAGGTAGAGTTCAGTGATTCATCAGTCTTATATAATACCCAGTGCTCATTATATCATGTGCCCTCCTTAATGTCCATCACCCAGTTATTACCCCACCCCCCCACCCGCCTCCCCTCCAGCAACCCTTTTAGGCAACAAGCCCTAGTTTGTTTCCTATGATTAAGAGTCTCTTATGGTTTGTCTTCCTCTCTGATTTTGTCTTGTTTTATTTTTTCCTACCTTCCCCTATGATCCTCTCATACAAGTAATTATTAACTACATAAATATATACCACTAAAACCAAACTAAGTATATCTTCAAGTTGGATTCCCCTTAGCTAGATTTCAAGTATGCCCAGGACGACTCCAGCTCCATATAACACAAGAGTAAATGTGACAAAAGGTGTCATGGACTGAATTATGTCTCTTCAAAATTTGTATATTGAAACCTTAACCCCCAATGTGATGACTGTACTTGAAGATAAGGTTTATGAAGAGGTAATTAAGATTAAATAAGGCCATAAGGGTAGGGTCCCAATCCATTAGGACTGATGTCCTTATAAGAAGAGGAAGAGACACCAGGGATAATTGTGTATACATAGAAGAAAGGCCCTGTAAGACATAATGAGAAAGTGGTCATCAACAAGCGTGGGAGAGAGGAGTTAGGAGGAACCAAACCTGCCAACACTTTGATCTTGGATTTCCAGCCTCCAGAATTGTGAGAAAATAAGTTCCTATTGTTTAAGCCACCCAGTCAGTGATATTTTGTTATAGCAGCCCTAGCAGACTAAGACAGAGGTGAAAGTTAAGTAGACAGGGCCCATGATCTTAATTTATTTTGATGAAAATATCTTAATTCTGAAAGTTTTGCAAAAATGTATGACTCAAGTTCTGTTTCCACTCAGGATGTAGCAAGAAGCAAGAGAACATTGACCCCACCCTAACAATGAGAAAAATCTGTACAATTTACAAACTCACAACTTTTCTTGAGCCTATCAGAGAGTGAGATTGCAAGGCAGTTAGGTGGATTGAATTCCAAAGGGTGACAAGAAGATAGACATAGGAAATATTATATGAAAGATAAGACATAGGAAATATTTCACCTTTAACAGAGCATTGGAGGAAGAGACAGCCACCATAAAAGAGGGTCAGAAGAAAACAGCCGAAAATTCAACAAATTCTCAATGGCAGAGTCCAAGTTAACTTGATAGTTTAGAGCAGGGGTCAACAAACCTTAGCCCATGAGCCAAATCCAGCTTTCTGCTTACTTTTTATATTTTTAAATCTTTGGGATAAACTCAAAAGAGTAATATTTTGTGACATATGAAAATTATGAAATTCAAATTTTAGTGTTTATAAATAATTTTTTTGGAACACAGCCACCTCATTGTTTACTTATTGTCTATGTCTGCTCTTTGTAATACAATGGCAGAGTTCATTAGTTGCAACTGACTGTATGTTCTGCAAAGCCTAAAATATTTACTATCAGGACCTCAATGTTTTTTGACCCCTGATTTAGAGCCCTGTGAGCCCAGGACACATAGGAGTTGTAGTTATTTGCCGGCTCTTTTCCATGCCGGTTGTCCACCATGTTCTTATGAGAAAGATTGGGGCAGGGCAGCAGAACAGAAAAGTCCCTTGGTGATACACATACACAAAACTACTTCCTCTTCCCCGGAATTTTTTCTTATGAGGCAAAACCTGCAGGTGCCAGGAAATCCTTCCACTCTCTAGGTAAGGAAAAGAGTCAGTACCTATGAAGGGAGGGTAGAAATAAAAGCTCCTGACACTTAGGGGAGTTGTGGGAAACTCTTCTACTCCTCCAGTCTCTGGTCCTCACTGAGGAAGAGGTAGAAGCAAAAGGCATATATTACTGTTGGAGAGTAAGGAAATACTCTCATGCCCTGGATTCTGTATTTAAACAAAATAGCGATCTACTACCACTGGGTGAAGACTAATAAATTCCTCTTGCATAATACCTCTCAGCTATACAAGAACTGCTCAGCTGCAATAGAGGGAAGGGACAGAAATGCTGAGAAAGTCCCTCTTCGAGATCCAGATGCACAGAGTCTGCCTAGTCTGAGGCTGGCCTGGAACAATAGAGAACTATGCCTACCCATCATGAACCTTGTACTAAGTAACCAGCAGTAGCAATCTAGTAGTTGAAGAGAGACAACTACCTACAAAGAAGCACTTTGTGTGATATAAGTGTACAAGACTTGCTGAAAGGCATTGGTTGATTAGGAACATGGAAAAAGAAAAATCCTCCAACACTACAGGTCATGAATTAGGTATAAGATAATAGCTGACCACCACTGGAGGAATTTGAAGTCTGTGGTGCATTGAAAGTAACTCAATCAATGGCAAACCCAAACTCAGTTTAAGTATTGAGTAAATTGACTTAACTCCCTACACTAATAATGGTTCAGAAGAGATACGTCCTGTTCCAACTATAAGTACCACTTACCTTGGTCTCTACTGGTTTTTGTTTTTGTTTGTTTTTTTCACAAAATATTCAAAGAACTACAGAAAATTATGAGACATTTAAATAGCAAGGAAAAGAAAACTTGACCTATTGTCAAGAGAAAAAGTAGTCAATAGAAGCAGATGAAGAGATGACTTACATGCTAGAACTATCAAAAACTTTAAAATAATTATAATCAACATGTTAAAAGCCTTATGGAAAAGATAAATAAAATGAATAAACACATAAGAAGTGGCAGCAAAGAGATGAAAACTTTAAAAAAATTAAATGGAAATCCTATGAATAATTCAAATATTAGAGTTGAATAAGTCCTTTGGCAGGTTAATTAGCAGACCATACACAGCGGGGGAAAAAAATCAGGAATAGTCAATAGAAATTATCCAAACTGAAAGATAAAGAGAAAAAAAACAACAACAAAAAAGTAGAACAGTTCATTAAAGAGCTCCTGCCCAGCATCAGTTGGGCTAACTTGTGTAAATGGAATCCCAGAAGGAGATTGAAGAGAGAGTGAGGTGGAAAAAATAGAAGAGTTAATGGCAAGAATTTCCCCAGATTAATGAAGACAACAAACCACATATCCACGAAACTCAGAAAAACCCACAGAGGATATATACAAAGAAAAGCACAACCAGGCACATCTTAGTCAAACTGTGTAAACCAAAAATAAAGAGAACATCTTAAAGTTAGGCAGAATGAAAGAATTTATTGCATATAGACAAACAAGATAAGAATAATAGTAAACTTCTTGTCAGTAACTATGTATATCAGAAGACAATAGAGCATTGTCTTTTAAGCACTGAAGCGGGGGTCTCTCAAGCTAGAGAAGACACAAATTACAAATTATGAAGATGAAGAATGAAAGAGAAGTCATTGATTGGTATAGATACTACAGACATAAAAGGATAATAAAAGACTATTTTCTATCTTCTCCATTTCTACTTCATGTATATAGATTTGACACCTTAGATGAAAAGGAAAACTTCACTAAAAGCACAAATTCCCAAGCCCTTAAATAGCAAGGAAAAGAAAACGTGACCTATTGTCAAGAGAAAAAGTAGTCAATAGAAGCAGATGAAGAGATGAAGAAGAAAAAAAATAGATAATTTGAATAACCCTGTACCTCTTAAATACATTGAATTCATATTTTAAAAACTTTCTTTTTGGTGTATTTTGCTAAACATTTAAGGAAGAAATAATACCAACTTTGTAATAAATCTTTTAGAACATAGAAGAGGGAACACTTCCCATCACATTTTATGAGGTCAGCATTACTCTGACACCAAAACCACAGATCAATATTCCTCATGCACAAAGAAACAAAAATCTTCAAAATATTAGTAAACCAATCACACTGTATATATCATGATGAGATGGGTTTATCCCAGGTATTAAAGTTGGTTCTAATTAAATGATCAATCAATGTAATTTACCATCTCCATATACTAATAAGAAAAACCGTATGTTCATCTCCATAGATGTAGGAAAACATTTGCCTAAGTTGAACAACCATCATGGATAGAATCACTGGAATATAAGAAAACTTCCACAACCTGATAAATGGCATCTATAAAAGACCTGCAGATAACATCATATTAAATCGTGAAAGAATGAATGCTTTCCCTCTAAGATAGGAAACAAGGCAAGGATTTCCATAAAGACATACAAGTAGGAAAGAAAGAAAAAAAGTCTTTATATAAAAATGACCTTATTATCTATGTGGAAAATATAAGGAATTTATGAAAAAAATTAGAACTAATTGACATTAGCATGGTCAGCTCACAATTTTGCAAAAAAACAAAGTTGATGGGACTATGCTGCCTGATTTTAAGATTTAATATAAAGCTACAGTAATAAAAACAGTATGATATTAGAGAAAGAATAGACATATAGATCAAATGAACATGTTAGAGAATCCAGATTTACTAAGTCAGAATCTGCATCTTAATAAGATTCACAGGTAATTCATATTACATTCAATTTTGAGAAGCATTAAGCTAGAATAAGAAGAATGAATGGTGTTAATCTACAATAGAAATGATCTCTTATTGGTTCACATCTCTTAAAATGATTTTACCATTGACTAGGTCCTCAAGTCTCCAACTTAGGTGTTTTCTTTGATTTTTCCCTTTTCCTCACCCCTTCCTCCAAGATCATACCCATCTACAAGTTGTGTTGGTTCATACCTCCCAAACAGGTGTCAATCCATCCATGTCCCTATTCCATGGCCCACCCTATTCCAAGACACCATTTTCTCTCCTATATTCCTGTGGCCTCCTGATTTCTTTACTTCTTTTTCCCCCTACAGACAAGTTATAAAACAGCCAGAGTGATCTTTATGGAGCTTGTGTTCTAGTGGAGAAGACAAAATAAACACGTAAGTAAATGAATGAAAACAATCATTATTAACTGCAGTAAATGCAATGAAGGGCATCAATACAGTGACGTGATAGAGAGGAGGCTACTTGCTTCCTGTAGATGAAGACTATTTAAGTAAACTTGGATTGTCCTAACAAAATACCACAGACTGGGTGGCTTGAACAACAAAAATTTATTTTCTCACAGTTGTGGAGGCTAAAGTCTAAGATCAAGGTTACCTCAGGGTTGGTTTCTGGTGAAACCTCTCATCTGTCTCGTAGAGAGTTACTTTTTTGCTGCATTCTTACCCCACATTTCTTCTGAGCCTACGCAGGGTGGGGGGCATGGAGCATACTCTTGTATCTCTTCTTCTTCTTCTTGTAAACACATCAGTCCTATCAGATTAGGGCCCTTATGACCATTTAACCTTAATTACCTTTATACAGGCCCTACTACTAATGGTGATATTGGGGTTAAGGCTTCCACACATGAAATTGTGTGGGTGGAGATAAAATTCAATCCACAACAGGGAGATGGGGAAGGCTGCTCTGTACAGGTGGCATCCGAGGAACTGAGGTTTGAGGTGGAGCCAACTATGTGAAAAATAAGGAAAAAAGCATTATGGGTAGAGGGAACCCATGGACATAAGACACCTTCAAGTATTGGAGTTTTGGGTTATCAGGAGAAAAAGTAAATCCAGCTATTTCCATCCTGGTCAGAGGTGAGACTTTTAATTAATTGATTAATTAATTAATTCATTTTATTTTATTATGTCATATTAGTCACCATACAATACATCATTAGTTTTTGATGTAGTGATCCACGATTCATTGTTTTCATAAAACACCCCGTGCTCCGTGCAGTACGTGCCCTCCTTAATACCTATCACCAGGCTAACCCATCCCCCCACCCCCCTTCCCTCTAGAACCTGCAGTTTGTTTCTCAGAGTCCATCGTCTCTCATGATTCATCTCTCCCTCCGATCCCCCCCCCCATTTTTCCCTTCCTTCTCCTAATGTCCTCCGTGCTATTCCTTATGTTCCATAAATAAGTGAAACCATATGATATTTGACTTTCTCTGCTTGACTTATTTCACTTAGCATAATCTCCTCCAGTCTCATCCATGTTGATGTAAAAGGCGGGTATTCATCCTTTCTGATAACTGAGTAATATTCCATTGTATATATGGACCACATCTTCTATATCCATTCATCTGCTGAAGGGCATCTTGGCTCTTTCCACAGTTTGGCTACTGTGGACATTGCTGCTATGAACATTGGGGTGCATATGGCCCTTCTTTTCACTACATCTGTGTCTTTGGGGTAAATACCCAGGAGTGCAATTGCTGGGTCATAGGGTAGCTCTATTTTTAACTTTTTGAGGCACCTCCACACTGTTTTCCAAAGGGGCTGTACCAACCTGCATTCCCACCAACAGTGTAAGAGGGTTCCCCTTTCTCCACAATCTCTCCAACATGTGTTGTTTCTTGCCTTGTCAATTTTTTGCCATTCTAACTGGTATAAGGTGGTATCTCAGTGTGGTTTTGATTTGAATTTCCCTGATGGCTAATGATGATGAACATTTTTCATATGTCTGTTAGCCATTTGTATATCTTTTTTGGAGAAACTCCTGTTCATGTCTTCTGACCATTTTTTGACTTGATTATTTGTTTTTTGGATGTTGAGTTTGAGAAGTTCTTTATACATCTTGGATACCAGCCCTTTATCTGTAGTGTCATTTGCAAATATCTTCTCCCATTCTGTGGGTTGCCTCTTTGTTTTGTTGACTGTTTCCTTTGCTGTGCAGAAGGTTTTTATCTTGATGAAGTCCCAATAATTCATTTTTGCTTTTGTTTCCCTAGCCTTTGGAGATGAATCTTGAAAGAAGTTGCTGTGGCCAATGTCAAAGAGGTTACTGCCTATGTTCTCTAGGATTTTGATGGATTCCTGTCTCACGTTGAGCTCTTTCATCTATTTTGTGTATGGTGTTAGAGAATGGTCAAGTTTCATTCTTCTGTATATAGCTGTCCAATTTTCCCAGCACCATTTATGAAGAGGCTGTCTTTTTTCCATTGCATATTTTTTCCTGCTTTGTCGAAGATTATTTGACTATAGAGTTGAGGGTCCATATCTGGGTTCTCTATTCTGTTCCATTGGTCTATATGTCTGTTTTTGTGCCAGTACCATGCTGTCTTGGTGATCACAGCTTGAAATCCGGCAACATGATGCCCCAGCTTTGCTTTTCTTTTTCAACATTTTCTTGGCAATTCGGGGCCTTTTCTGATCCATACAAATTTTAGGATTGTTTGTTCCAGCACTTTAAAAAATGTCATTGGAATTTTGATTGGGATGGCATTGAAGGTATAGATTGTTCTGGGTAGCATAGACATTTTAACAATGTTTATTCTTCCGATCCATGAGCATGGAATGTTTTTCCATCTTTTTGTGTCTTCTTCAATTTCTTTCATGAGTGTTCTGTAGTTCCTACAGTATAGATCCTTTACCTCTTTGGTTAGGTTTATTCCAAGGTATCTTATGGTTTTTGGTGTTATTGTAAATGGAATAGTTTCTCTAATTTCTCTTTCTACAGTTGCATTGTTAGTGTATAAGAAAGCAGCTGATTTCTGTGCATTGATTTTGTATCCTGCCACATTACTGAATTGCTGTATGATTGTAGTAATTTGGTGGTAAAGTCTTTTGGATTTTCCACATAAATTATCATGTCATCTGTGAAAAGAGAGAGTTTGACTTCTTCTTTGCCAATTTGAATAACTTTTATTTCTTTTTGTTGTCGATTTCTATTGCTAGGACTTCTAGTACTATATTGAACAATAGTGGTGAGAGTGGGCATCCTTCTCGTGTTCCTGATCTTAAGGGAAAGGCTCTCAGCTTTTCCCCATTGAGGATGATATTCGCTGTGGGTTTTTCATAGATGGATTTTATGAGCTTGAAGAATGTTCCCTCTATCCCTATACTCTGGAGTTTTAATCAGGAAAGGATGCTGTATTTTGTCAAATGCTTTTTCTGCATCAATTGAGAGGACCATATGGTTCTTCTCTCTCCTCTTATTAATGTGTTCTATCACGTTGATTGATTTGCGAATGTTGAACCACCCTTGCATCCCGGGGATAAATCCCACTTGGTCGTGGTGGATGATCCTTTTAATGTATTGTTGGATCCTATTAGCTAGGATTTTGTTGAGGATTTTGGAATCCATATTCATCAGACATGTCAGTCTGAAATTCTCTTTTCTGATGGGGTCTTTGCCTGGTTTGGGGATTAAGGTAATACTGGCCTCATAGAATGAGTCTGGAAGCTTTCCTTCTGTTTCTATTTTTTGAAACAGCTTCAGTAGAATAGGCATTATTTCTTCTTTGAATGTTTGGTAGAATTCCCCAGGGAATCCATCAGGCCCTGAACTCTTGTTTATTGGGAGGTTTTTGATCACTGCTTCAATTTCGTTACTGGTTATTAGCCTATTCAGGTTGTCGATTTCTTCCTGTTTCAGTCTTGGGAGTTTATAGGTTTCCAAGAAGGCATCATTTTCATCCAGGTTGCTCAGTTTATTGGCATATAGTTGTTGATAATAATTTCTAGTAATTGTTTCTATTTCCTTGGTGTTAGTCGTGATCTCTCCCCTTTCATTCAGAATTTATATTAATTTGGATCCTTTCTCTTTTCTTTTGGATAAGTCTGGCCAGTGGTTTATCAATCTTATTAATTTTTCAAAGAACCAGCTTCTAGTTTCGTTGATTTGATCTACTGTGTTTCTGGTTTTTAATTCATTGATCTCTGTTCCAATCTTATTATTTCTCTTCTAATGCATGGCTTAGGCATCATTTGTTGCTTTTTTCTAGTTCTTTAAGATATAAAGTTAGTTGGTGAATTCGGGATTTTTCTTTTTTTTTTTTTTTTTGAGTGAGGCTTGGATGGCTATGTATTTCCCCCTTAGGACCGCCTTTGCAGTATCTCATAGGTTTTGGACCACTGTGTTTTTGTTTCATTGGTTTCCATGAATTGTTTAAGTTCTTCTTTGATTTCCTGGTTGACCCAAACATTCTTGAGCAGAGTGGTCTTTAGCTCCCAAGTGTTTGAATTTCTGCCAAACTTTTTCTTGTGATTGAGTTCCAGTTTATTTATTTATTTATTTTTGGCAGTAAAAATAGTACTTTATTCCGCTCCCTCCCGCCCTCCCTCCCCCCACAGCCCCCAGGACACTTTTCCCCTTTCGTTCCCACAGCAACGTTACAATCAGAAAAAAATAAGTTTCGGGGGGCAGGATTTGGGGGGTATGGGTAAAAACAGTCAAATCACAATAGGAATTTTTCAAAATCGGTTATTCCACTTAGTCATTGTCTTCTCCCTCATCCTCAGATTCTCATTTTCACTTCTGACCCCTTTCTTCTTCGCCACCGTCTTCTTCATCTTCCTCATCGTCCACTTCCCCATCGTTATAACACTCTTCATCTTCCTCCTCTTCTCCACTCACATCCTCCTCTTCTCCTTCCTCCTCTTCCTCTTCCTCCTCCTCATCTTCCACTACCTGAGCATCTTCATCATACTCTTCCTCGTCCTCGTCCTCGTCATCGTCGTCCAGGCCCTCCACATAGCCCTCGGTGTCCGAGTCAGGCGCCTCCTTGTTGTCCCGGTTGTAGCAGTCCAGATACGTGAGCTGCGGGAGGAGCTTGAACACGTTTTCTCGGTAGTCGTTCAGGTTGGTTACCTCACAATTGAAAAAGTCTAAGCTCTTGAGGTTTTCTAATTTCTTCAGTGGCTCTATTGTGCTGAGGTCTTTAATTTTGTTGCCACTTAAATTTGGATGCGTGAGGTTCGGACACTTTTCTGCCAATACTTCCAGGCCCCCTGAGATTCTGTTATTGCTTAGTTCAAGCTTCTTAAGTTTGTTTAACTTTGATAAGTTTGCGACAGAGGTGAGGCCTACGTTGATTGTACTTAAGAATTCCAGTTCCTCAAATTCATCTGTGAGGCCTTCGATTTTGCCTTCGATCGACCGGCAGTTGTCCAGGACAAGCTCTTTCACATCAGAGGGCGCCCTGTTCCGCAGCATTAAATGAATCCGTTTGTCCATGTCCATCTCTCGCGCTCTCTCTCTGCAGAGGCTCCCGCGCCAGCGGAATTCAATCAATAAACCCCGAACCCATGGCCGCGTGTTTTAGGACTTTGAAGGCTCAACCAGGTCCTCTCGGTTCTCGAGCCCTCAGCACCCGCGGTGCACACTAACCTCGATTGAGTTCCAGTTTAAAGCATTGTGGTCTGAGAATGTGCAGGGAATCATTTCAATTTTTTGGTATCAGTTGAGACCTGATTTGTGACCCAGTATGTGGTCTATTCTGGAGAAAGTTCCATGTGCGCTCAAGAAGAATGAGTATTTTGTTGTTTTAGGGTGGAATGTTCTGTACATATCTATGAGGTCCATCTGGTTCATTGTGCATTCAAAGCTCTTGTTTCTTTGTTGATTTTCTGCTTAGATGATCTGTCTATTGCTGCGAGTGGAGTATTGAGGTCTCCTACAATTAATGTATTGTTATTAATATGACTGTTTATTTTGGTTAACAGTTGGCTTATGTACATGGCTGCACCCAAGTTGGGGGCGTAGATATTTACAATTGTTAGATCTTCTTGTTGGATAGACCCTTTAAGAATGATATAGTGTCCTTCTGTGTCTCTAACTACAGTCTTTAGTTTAAAATCTAATTTGTCTGAAATAAGAATTGCTACCCCAGCTTTCTTTTGAGGTCTGCTGGCATGGAAGATGGATCTCCATCCCTTCACTTTCAGTCTGGATGTATCTTTAGGTTCAAAAAGAGTCTTTTATAGATAGCATATGGATGGGTCCTGTCTTTTTATCCAATCTGCAACCCTTTGCCATTTTATGGGAGCATTTAGGTGGTTCATATTGAGAGTGATTATTGAAAGATATGAATTTATTGACATCATGTCACCTGTGAAGACCTTGTTTTTATAGATTGTCCCTGTAAATTTCTGTTGTATATCACTCTTGGGGTCTTTCTCCTTTCATAGAACCTCCCTTAATAATTCTTTTAGTGCCAGCTTAATGGTTACATATTCTTTCAGTTTCTGCCAGTCTTAGAAGCTCTGTATCTCTCCATCAATTCTAAATGACAGCTTTGCTGGATAAAGTATTCTTGGCTGCATGTTCTTCTCATTTAGTATCCTGAATATGTCTTGCCAGGCCTTTCTGGCTTGCCAGGTCTCTGTGGATAGGTCTGACGTTATTCTGATGTTCCTCCCTCTGTATGTAAGGAATCTCTTCTCCCTAACTGCCCTTGAGACGGTTTCCTTGGTGCTAAGATTTGCGAATTTTACTATTACATGCTGGGGTGTTGGCCTGTTTTCCTTGATCTTGGGAGGGGTCCTCTCTGCCTCTAGGACACAAATGTTTGTTTCATTCCCCAGGTTATGGAAGTTCTCAGCTACGATTTGCTCAAATATATCTTCTACTCCTCTCTCTCTCTACCCCCTCAGGGATCCAATAATTCTGACATTGGAACATTTCGTGGTGTCACTTATTTCTCTGATTCTATTTTCATGGATTCTGAGTTGTTTTTTCCTGGCCTCCTCTTTCCCTTTTTGTCTATTAATTGGTCTAGTAAATAACTAATTCACTCTTCTGCCTACTTACCCTAGCTGTTAGATTATCTAGATTGTATTTGTTCTCATTGATAGTATTTTTAAGTTCTGCTAATTCAGCTTTCATTTCTGCCCTTAGAGACTCTATGTTGCCATTAATCTATTTCTCCATTCTACCTCTCATCTTCACAGTTGCTGCCCTGAATTCCATCTCTGACATCTTGGTTATATCTGTATCCATTTGTAAATCTGTGGCCTAAGTCATAGTCTCTGAGTCTTTCCTATTTTGGCGGTTCCACCACCTAGTCATTCTGTTGAGGGGTGGTTGAGGGAATGTATAGAGTCCAAATTATTGACCACAACCCGAGCAAGATGCACCTGTTTTATAGGGACCTTAGGGTTGCTGGCCTCTTGTACTCCCAGCCTGTGTTCTGGGGGAGGGGCCTGCCGCGCTATTACTCAGGCAACCCTGTTTGGGCAGAGTTGCCCTGCCCCTTGTGGTGGGGGATGGGCCCAGTGGAAACTGGTTTTTGGGGCTTTCATTCCCTGGTGGCTTTCCCTGGCAGCTTTCCATGCCTCTTCTGAGAGTCAGCCAGAAGAGATCGTTTCCAACCCTCTGCCTCAGAGCAGAGGGATCGCAGTCTGTTCTTCAGTGAGCCCTCCAGGCCACACTATCTCTGTTTCTGTCTGTGCGGCTATAAACTGCAGCGTCCTGGGTTGTGCACCCCTCATCTGTGCTCCCAGTCCTTGCCTCCAGGTTGGGGAACGTCTCTGCCTTTTGGGCTTCTAAAACTGCCAGCCACCCCCAGTTCACACATGCAGCCCCACCACTCCCAATTTCCATCCAGGGGGTTGCCCTAAAGTCTTTTCCCCATCCTTACCGGTTTGCAAGTCTGTGCCCTGTCCCTAGTGCAGGAGGCTATAACTCACCAGCAGTGTAGGATCCCCATGGGTGGACTCCCTCCCCCTTCCATTTATCTTCCGATATTTGCCTGCAGAATCACAGCTCCCTGCTTCATACCTCGACACCAAATGCCTGTGATATTCTGTTTGTAGAGATCCAGATCTATCTTCTTACATCTCAGGCTGATTTCGTGGCTGTTCATAGTGGCCTGGTAGATATCCAGATCAATTCTGGGGACCGGTTGGAATAGGGTCCCCTACTCCTCTGCCATCTTTTCCCTCCAGAGGTGAGACTTTACAATCAGACCTGACATCTTCATATTTCTATTCAAAAGTCACTCTACTAGCATTTGAAATTGGCATTTGGACAAGGACAGAAAGAATACAAGAAGAAGAAACCAATTACAGGCAGGTGGGAATTGCAGATTTATTTCCAATCCAGAACTAACACCTCTCTCCCTGAGATTGGTTCATTTAAAAGCCATCTCAATGAAGGATGTCTTCTTAGGACATTTCATTAAGTATTCAATGGATATATGTCTTTTCCATTGATGGTGATTTAAAAGCATTACCATGAAGGAAGTTTCCTTAGTTCTAAAGTTCTCATTGGCTGATGTATGTGGAAATTCTTAATCTCAGACTAAGTCAACTGAAAAATATTTGACATCACATGTCAGCAAAAACTTCTTACGGGTGCCGCCTGCGGCACTCCACTGTTTACCCAAGCAGCAGCACCCAGCGGACTATGGTTGAAATGTGCTCCAAGGCAGGAACGGGGAATGTGAAACACTGAATTTTTTCCACATTTATTCAACCACACCCTATTTTCATTATCTCCGCGTAGGGAGGTGAACAGAGAGAACTACTAAATACCACAGTAAGCATGATTTCTGCTTGATTCACTCTTTCCCCACTCGGTGTTATTGTCAGTAACATCGCAGTGATACAAATGGGCATTTTGCTGAGTTCACACCTAAGAAAATGTTGCTTTCCTGGCAGGTCTTTAAGGGATTGAAGTCTTAACTCACTCAGACTCTCCATATGTTGTCCTAGTGTTAACTTTTTAGCAGTCATCTGACCAAAAATCATATTTTAAAAAATTATCTCAAATATTATTATAGTGCATAGATTCTTTTGTTTGTGAAAAATATATACAAAAATAATGCACACTGTGTGTCCCATTGCCAATGGATAAATTGTATTCTTTGGTAGATTCTATGTCATACTACTTTGGTATATAGTATCATTGGTTGCTTTTCTAAAGTAATGGCCAAGAAAAATTAAAATTTATCTTTCTTTACATTGCATTCTGTGCTGACTCTACTTATATAAATGATAAATAGGACTATGTTGCTTATCTAGTTTTCTGTGGTTGAATTTGTACTTAACTGGACAAAATTGGAAGAGGCTTTTTTATCAGATAAATGGCTATTATCCAAAATCTATGAAGAACTTATCAAACTCAACACCCTAAAACAAAAACCATAAAACCAAAACCAAACAAACAAAAAATCCAGTCAAGGAATGGGCAGAAGACATGAACAGACATTTTTCCAAAGAAGACATACAAATGGCTAACAGACACATGAAAAAATGCTCAATATTACTCAGCATCAGGGAAATACAAATCAAAACCACAATGAGATACCACCTCACACCGATCAGAATGGCTAAGATTAACAACTCAGGAAACAACAGATGTGGTGAGGATGCAGAGAAAGGGGAACCCTCTTACACTGTTGGTGGGAATGCAACCTGGTGCAGCCACTCTGGAAAATGGTATGGAGGTTCCTCAAAAAGTTAAAGACAGGGCACCTGGGTGGCTCAGATGTTTAAGCATCTGCCTTCGGTTCAGGTCATGATCCCAGCGTCCTGGGATCGAGTCCCGCATCGGGCTCCCTGCTCCTTGGGAGCCTGCTTCTCCCTCTGCCTCTCTCTCTCTCTCTGTCTCTCATGAATAAATAAATAAATAAAATCTTAAAAAAAAAGTTAAAGATAGAACTACCCTATAATCCAGCAATTGCCCTACTGGGTATTTATCCAAAGGATACAAAAATAGTGATCTGAAGGGGTGCATGCACCCCAGTGTTTATAGCAGCAGTGTCCACAATAGCCAAACCATGGAAAAAGGCCAGATGTCAATCAACAGATGAATGGATAAAGAAGGGAATGGGTAAAGAAGATATATATTCCAATATATATTCTAATATATATATATTCCTATATATATATTCACATATGCCTATATATATTCTTTTTGGTGGCAAAGTAATAGTCATATATATATATATAGGAATACATATAGGAATCTATTCCTAATCTATATATCTATCTATTTAGGAATATTACTCTGCCATCGAATAGAATCAAATGAAATCTTGCCAATGCAATGATGTGGATGGAACTGGAATGATTATTATGCTAAGTGAAATGAGTCAGTCAGGGAAAGACAAATACCATATGATTTCACTCATATATGGAATTTAAGAAACAAAACAGATGAACATAGGGGAAGGGAAGGAAAAATAAAATAAGATAAAAACAGAGAGGGAAGCAAGCCATAAGAGACTCTTAACTATAGTGAACAAACAGGGTTGTTGGAGGGGAGGTAGGAAGGATGGGGTAATTGGGTGATGGGCGTTAAGGAGGGCACTTGATATAATGAACACTGGGTGTTATAGGCAACTGATGAATCACTAAATTCTAACTCTGAAATTAGTAATACAGTATATGTTAACTAAATTGAATTTAAATAAAAAATTTAAAAATAAAAATAATGAGAAAAAAGAAACCTCTGAAAATCATTTGGTTATAACTATTACAATCAAACAGAATCTTACATTTAAGATTCAGTGATATGTAAAAATATCTAGTTACACATGAGCCTGAACTTTTAAAGTTTGAGTGTGTATGTTAAAATAATATATATGTTTATTTCAATTCAGCTTCTTTTTAGTGAATGCAATTTTTCTGTGTCTATTAAAATCATTAAGAATCATTTAAACAATTATTTAGTGATACGGATTACCTTAAAACTAATACTGTGGATTGGTCAATTTTAGATGACATTTATTTGAAAAGTCCACTTTCTGTATATGTTTTCAACAAAACCTGTATATTCTTCTTGGTTTTCTCCAAGGACCAGTTTTGGGATCTTTTTCTGTCTTTGGTTTGTACTAATAATCTTTTTTTTCCTTACAAATAATTCAAAGTTTGCTTTATTACAGATGGTATTTGTCTATAGCCAAAAATACTTTCCAAGATGCACCCTAACTCAGTAGACTAGTTTAAAAAGCATCTTTAATGAAAACAACCAGTCAAAACAGATTAACAAGAATCAAAACCCCTTAAGAGCATTATAGCTGGCTATTTGCTCCTCACTAATCCTAGTTTTTAAAAAATTAATATAGAATACAAATGGGTAAGAAATAGAAAATCAATTGTGTCACTATATACATGATTTAATGGGACATGGTAACTTGAAGGGCTGCCACCTGTTCTGTGTTAAAAACAGGATTTTGCACATCTCTCTAAACACCAGATAAAACTGATCACTGAGTTTAATACAGTCTAGATTACCAACTATGGAGTAGTTTTGGCTAAAACCTTGGACAGTTGGTTGAATAGGCAGAAAAATAAATTTTTCTACACTCATAATTTTATCTTTAGATTTTTATATCAGCATGAAGCCATTTAAAAAAAATGAGTGACTACTACTTATGAGACACTGAACTAGATATCAGGGAACAAAATACATATGACATATTATATTAATGTATATTACATTTATCATATGATATATATTTTTTTACATATATTATCACTGATAATATATATCAGTGAATAAAATATAGATTGTCTACAATCATTAATTAAAATATATAAACATCTGAAAGATAGTTTCATTCCTGATCTTTTATCAATTAAATGGGCAATGAATTGCCTTTATGAAAAGCCTGTTATTGGAATTTAAGAAAATGAAATAAAAATCCATTTCAAAAATAATGTGTTAAACTAGCAGTATTAGGTTGTTCTGAACATGTACTGCCACCCAATGGAGATGTGCCCCAATGGCAGCAGTATGTAGGTTTGGGAGACCATACGTCCTTTTGTGGAAATAATACAAGGTGCAGATCATTCAGTGTGGTAGGTTTTTTTGGTTTGGAATGCACTAGATTGCCCTTGGGGAGGGAGGGATGGCGAACTTTAGATAAAAATATTTTCTTCTGTAAACCCTAGGGGTGAAAAAGCCTTATCCAAAATCTGATCTGAGGTGACTTTAGTGAAATAGTGAAATTGCCTATAAATATTTTCAGTGATATCAAGTAACAGTGACTATCTCATAGAAACATTACCTACATGCTAATAATAACCTTTTCTTGTTATGTAGAAGTGGTATCATGAAGAATTGAGGCTGGGAAAAAAAAAAACATTGGAATAAACTATGGGTCTTCCAGGCTGCAGGTCTCTAGAGGAGGAATGGATTAGAATGTCCCTCAGGGTCCCTTCCACCTTCATGATTACATTTTTAATGCTATTGTTTAAGCCACTGACAAAAAGTATTTAAAGAGGGAAAAAATGTAATTCACCTCCATAAGTTCTTAGAATGACTTAGGTGCTTTTTAAAAGATGTTGAATAGGCATTTTCATATTTTTATTGACCCAGAACTTTAGATAACAGCATATTGTCCCATGGCAAGTTTTTAAATAAAAAAGTGCGTTGATGCAGAGCCTTGCTTTGTTTAGGAAATCTATCATTCAGTAAAAGTTAATTTCCAGCTCAATGATAATGTTGCTGTGGAGGCTCTTTATGTTCAAAACCACTTCCATTTTTCACATAGGTCAAAGAAACAGAGGGGTTGGGGTATTGGCTGGGACCCTGGCACATAGGAACCAGAACTTCTTTTTTTAACTTTTTTTAACTGTTAACAAGGTCTGAGCTTAGTAGTATCATTTTGGGGATGCTGCAACATTCTCTAAGGCAACAACTGCATTACTGAATTATCATTTGATTACCCTTAACACCCTAGTTGCCAAAGAGAATAATTACCTAATAATGCGTATTATGTGACTATTTAAGTTACAGTATGAAATGTGATAAGAAAGATTAAATTGGTTAAATGAAAAATGTTATGGTAAATTTCTTGTATAAATTTCCTGAACAAGTGATTGAAGCTATGCTTTGTGTAGGCTTTGCAGAGTTTTTCTGTTTATTGAAGTGTCAGAAAGTGACAAACATGGAGGCAAAACTGATGGAACGTTACATCAAATGATCATCAAGTGAATTGGTACATTGTTGCTGTAATTGAAAATTATTCTTCCATTAAAAATAACTATTACATTTTTTACAAAAATTATGCCAAGGATAGCATCTTTTAGCCAGAATAAAGTTTCCATGATCAAATCAGATTACTTTAATAATGATAAGTTACTCTACTAAAAAAGTTATAAATGTTGTATGTATGTAAGATACACAGTGGTACTCTAATGACAAATCAAACACATGGGAATGTAGTTGCTCTGCTGGATCCTCATTAATAAATTTGTATCAAAGGAAGTTGCTAAAGAACTACAGGGGAATCTAGATGTCCAAGATAAGGGCTCTGTGTCTTACTTGCAATTCGCTGGGATTGAGAATCACTGGAGATGTGCATGTAAATCTTGACCATGTTTTGACTTGCTCAAGTTGCAAAAGAATCTGTCCTGCCCCCTATTTATCTTATTCTTGGCCAGATTCTCCAAGTACAGAAGTCACTTCCATTTTAATTCTTACGAGCGCCTCAGGGTACCAGTTAAAAAATTCACTTTTACATTAATAGCTCTCAAATGACCTTGGAGTTGAAAACTTTCTAAAATTGCCCAACTGACTCCCAGAGAGTAATTTATGAACAGAAAGTTACTGGTTTGATCTGTGTGGGGCCTACTCTGTAGATCAGAAGGTGAGTGGACTAATAAATATCTTCACAGACTATTCATATTTTGGATTTTCATGGACTATTCATGTTTACAGGATTAGAGTTAATTCAATTTGCCTATTTTTTTCTATTATCTCTTTGACTCCATCATTAATAACATCAATTATATATCCACTGTTTGTAGAACCCTCTGTCTTCCTTCTAGATTTCTAACCCCCTTTAAGGGAGATATTTTGTTTTCTTTTGACAAAATTTATATCTGTTCTTCTCCCTTCCAGTGGACTGAGAAAACAAAGTGTTCTATGGGGGAGAAATAATTAATGTGAAAAGATTTCTATTCTGTGACCCCATCTGGACTTTCTAATTTGGACAGCATATAATAAAATTGATTATTTGGGAGGATAAAAAAGAACATTTGGATTCTTTTAATAAATCAGTCCTTTATGAATGGGCAAAAGAACACAACTAGTTAATGAAGAAATAGTGGGTATTTAAAAAATTGTGTCATACTTCATATTTGCTTTTAGTAACAAAATGAAAACATTTAGAGTATCTTTCTCCAGAGCCACACTTACTTCCACTTCCCAAAGATGCACTCATAAAAATCACCTTATCCTTTTTTTTTTATTAGACTTTTTCTGTATCTTTAAGGCCATGTAATGTTTCTTGTTTGTCTGTTCCTTCCCATGGTCATTGCCCAATGACACCAGGTCCAGCCAACTTCCATCCACAAGGATCTGGGTTTGCCCATAGCTTATGCCTTCCAACTGTCCCTGATTTCTGCTCTCAGTCTGTTCTCTGTGTCCTCAGCTGCATCTTGTCCCTGGAACTATTCCCAGTTTTAGGAACTAGCCAAGAGAAGCTGACCCACAAGATGAGAGAAATAGAAGAGAGATTTCCTTAGCTCTCTCCAATTCTTTGGACCTGGAAGCTGTCATAGTAGGTAGTAGGGGAAAGTCAAGATGTAGCAATGCCCTTCCACTCTCATTATGGGTCCCTTGAATCCTCACAACAATTCCATGAAGTGGATAATTCTTTTTTTTTTTTTTTAAAGATTTTATTTATTTATCCGGCAGAGAGAGAGAGAGACAGTGAGAGCAGGAACACAAGCAGGGGCAGAGGGAGAGGGAGAAGCAGGCTCTCCACTGAACAGAGAGCCCGATGCGGGGCTCGATCCCAGGACCCTGGGATCATGACCTGAGCTGAAGGCTTAACCAACTGAGCCACCCGGATAATTCCTTTTTGCATAAAGAAAATGAGATTTCAGGAGGTTAAATTTCACACTTACAGTGGCACAGCTAGTAGGAGATCTAGGATTTGAACCCAGTTGCACCTGACTCCAGGAATCATGCTCTTAATCATTATAGGTCACTGCATTCTAGACATCCAGATGTATAAACAGCATCTATGACATTCAGTTTTACCACCTAAGCAAGTGAAATGCAATACAGATGACCTAATCAATTATATTTTGTTTAATATATTTGGAGTTTAGAGCCTCTTGAATTTAATGTATGAATATATAGTAGCTCATATTTTTGTGTAGTTATTGTGTTCTAGGCAAGGCATTTTACATATATTTTCTTCATTTAAGTCTCATAACCATCATGTAGAAAGGCAGGTAGTATTATTTTTTCCACTGAAAAAAATTGAAAAGAGAGGCACGGTATGCTTAAATAATTTGCCCCAAATCAGAGAGCTGGGAAGAACTGAGCGTTGAACTAGTATTTCTTGCCCACTGTACTTTACCACTTCAGGTAGAATTTTATGGCTTCTATTATAAATGCCTCCTGTGAGTAGATATTGTGCGAAATGTTGTTTATGTATTATGCATTGAGTCCTCATATAAACCTAGAGAGGTAGTACTATTATCTACCTTTTATAGCTGAAGAAAACAAGGATAAGAGACTTTTAGTGATGCAATAACAGGAAATAATAGAACTAGGAGTTGAACCTAGATTTTGATTGATTCAAAATTGATGCCTATGGGAAATAATCTGAAAAATAAGAGGACAGTCCAAAATGGTGGCACAGGCAGACCCTGAACTCACCTCTTCCCATGGACACATCAAATCTATACCTATATATAAAGCAATTCCTCCTGAAGAAGAACTGAGGGTTGATTAAACAGCTTGTGCACAATAAACAATAGAGGGATCATGTAGAGAAGGGTAGGAGAGATAGAGACATGGTAACAGTGGAAATCCCACCTTTGACATGGCACTCTGCAGTAGGGAGGGATATCACTGAGGGGCCCATGCACAGACCCACTCACCTTGGGGCACGATGGAAAAACAGAGTATGGAAAACAACTAGACTATAAGTGAAAGAAATCCATTTACTAACCCTAGTATGTCAGCCAAATGGGTGGGGAAGTGCTAGAACTCTCTCTGGGGTCAAGGGTGCTGGTGAGGGTCACTTTTTATGCTTTCCTTCTACCCTGATAGTGCCAGCAGGAGCAGTATTCAGGTGCTCTAACTGGTCTGCTAGGCCACCCCGGCATGCCTTGGACCATTGGCTCACAATAGCTCCAGCCATTTTGCCAAGGTGGCCCCAGGACAGTGCACCCTGGGACCCCTTGGCCCATGCCCACTCTAACTTCAGCCATCCTGCCAGGGTGGCCCCGGTTCCATTGCAGCATGCCCAGAGACCCCCTGGCTTGTATTTGTTTCAGCTCCTGCTGTCCTGTCAAGGCAGCCCTGGCATGGCATGCTCCAGGAGTCCGTGGCCTACACCATCTTCAGCTCCAGGCAGCCTGCCAAGCTACCAGGCACGTATAGTTTACACAAGTGACAACCCTACATAAGGCCACTCCTTCAAGACAGGAGAGGTAGCTGTTTCATCTAATTCATAGAAACATAGAATGTCAAATAAAATGAGGAAACAGGAATATGTTTTGGATGAAAGAACAAGATAAAACCACAGAAAAATACCCCGCTGAAATGGACGTATTTATTTGATAAAAAGTTCAAAGTAATAGTAATAGAGATGCTCATCAAACTCAGGAGAGGAGTGGAAAGACACAGTGAGGACTTCAACAAAGAATTAGAAAATATATGAAAGAACCAATCAGAGCTGAAGAATACAATAACTGTAATGAAAAATACACTAGAAGTAGTCAATGGCATATTAGATAATACAGAGAAATGGATCAGTGATCTGGAAGATAGACTATGGAAATCACCCAAACAGAATAACAAAAAGAAAAAAAATTTAAAAAAGAATAGTTTAAGGGACCTCAGGGACAACATCAAATATCCCAATATTCACATTACAGGGGTCCCAAAAGGAGAAGACAGAGACAAAGGGGCAGAAAACTTATTTGAAGAGATAATGGCTAAAAGTTTTCCTAACCTGGGGAAGAAACAGACATCCAGGTCCAGGAACACAGAGAGTCTCAAAGAAGATAAACCCAAGAGATCTACACCGAAATCTATGATAATTAAAAATAGCAAAAGTTAAAGACAAAAGAGAATCTTAAAGTTAGTAAGAGAAAAACAAATAGTCACATGTAAGGGAAACCCCTAAAACTATCACTGATTTTTCAGTGGGAAGTTTGCAGGTCAGAAGAAATTGACAGGATATAAAATGTAAAAGGGAAAAACACAACCAAGAATACTCTATCTGGCAAGATTATCATTCAGAATTGAAGGAGACATAAAGAATTTCCCAGACAAGCTGGTTCATCACCACTAAACCAGTCTTACAAGAAATGTTAAGGGATCTTCTTTAAGTACAAAAGAAAAGGCCATAAATAGAAATAAGAAAATACAGGAAAAAAATCTTACTGGTAAAGGCAACTATATAGCAAAAGCAATAGATTGGCCACTTAAAAGCTAATATGAAGGTTAAAAACAAAAATAGTAAAATCAACTATAACTACAATAAGCATTTAAGAGTCATACAAAATAAAAAGATGTAAAATATGACATCAAAAACATAAAATATGGAGTGGTGGAATAAAAATATAGTGTTTTTGAGGGGCGCCTGGGTGGCTCAGTCATTAAGCGTCTGCCTTTGGCTCAGGTCATGATCCCAGGGTCCTGGGATTAAGTCCCACATTGGGTTCACTGCTTGGCGGGAAGCCTGCTTCTCCCTCTCCCACTCCCCCTGCTTGTGTTCCTGCTCTATCTTTCTGTCAAATAAATAAATAAAATCTTAAAAAAAATAAAAATAAAAATGTAGTACTTTTGGAATGTGTCAAAATTAAGTGACTATCAGTTCAAACTAGACTGAGATAGATAGTTGATAGATAGGTAGATAGATGATAGAGACCTCATTGTAACCACAAACCAAAAATCTACAACAGATAAAAAATAAGGAGAAAGGAACTCAAATGTAAAACTAAAAGAAACCATCAAATCACAAGGGAAGAGAAGAGAAGAGAAGAAAGGAACAAAGAACTACAAACACAACCAGAAAACAATGAACTAAATGGCACAAATACATACCTATCAATAATTTCTTTTAATGTAAATGGACTAAATGCTCCAATAAAAAGACAAAGAGTGGCTCAATGGATTAAAAAAAACAAGACCCATCTATATGCTGCCTATAGGAGACTAACTTCAGATCTAAAGACATACACAGACTGAAAGTGAAGGGATGGAAAAAGGTATTCCATGCAAATGGAAATCAAACAAAAGTTAGAGTAGCAATACTCATATCAAACAAAATAGACTTTAAAACAAAAACTGTAACAAAGGCCAATAAAGGGCATTACATAATGATAAAGAAAATCCAAGAAAGGGATATAAGATTCCTAAAAATTTATGCACCCAATATGAGCACCCAAATATATAAAGTAAATATCAACAGACATAAAGGGAAAAATTGCCAGTAATTCCATCATAGGAGGGGACTTTAATATACCACTTATGTCAATGAATAGATCATTCAATCAGAAAATCAATAAGGGAATATTGGCCTCAAATGGCACATTAGACCAGATGGACTTAATAGATACATACAGAAGATTTTATCCAAAAATTGCAGAATACACAATCTTTTTAAGTGCACACGGAACATTCTTCAGGATAGGTTACATGTTAGGCCACAAAACAAATCTCAATAAATTCAAGAAGATTGAAAATATATTAAGCATCTTTTTGACCTCAATAGTATGAAAGTAGAAATCAATTACTAGAAGAAACTAAAAAAACACAAATACATGGAGACTAAACAGCATGCTACTAAACAATCAATGGGTCAAGGAAGGAATTAAAGAGGAAATAAAATAACTTTGGACAAATAAAAATGAAAACACAACAGTCTCAAATCTTTGGGACACAGCAAAAGCAGTTCTAAGGGGAAAGTTCATAGCGATACAAACCTACCTCAAGAAAAAAAAATTCCAAATAATTTATTTAATCTCAATCTAACTTTACATCTAAAAGAATTAGAAAAAGAAGAGTAAACAAAGCCCAAAGTGAGTAGAAGGAAGGCATTAGTAAAGACCAGAGCAGAAATAAATAAAATAGAGGGGGGAAAAAAAGCATTAGAAAAGATTGATAAAACTAAAATCTGGTTCTTTGAGAAGATAAACAAAATCAATAAACCTCTAGCCAGACTCATGGAGAAAAAAAGAGAAAGCCCCCCCAAATAAAATCAGAAATGGAAGAGAAGTTACAACTGACACCACAGAAATACAGAGAAGATCAGAATAGACTACTACTAACAATTATAGGCTAACAAATTGGAAAACCTAGAAGAAATGGATAAATTCCTAGAAACATACAACATAGAAAGTCTGAATCATGAAGAAATAAAAAAATCTGAATAGACCAATTACAAGAATGAAATTGAATCAGTGATTT
Source organism: Zalophus californianus (assembly GCF_009762305.2). Classification (NCBI taxonomy): domain Eukaryota; kingdom Metazoa; phylum Chordata; class Mammalia; order Carnivora; family Otariidae; genus Zalophus; species Zalophus californianus. Next base: position 115,637,319 of record NC_045599.1, read on the forward strand.
AAAACTCCCCCAAAATAAAAGTCCAAGACCAGACAGCTTCCCAAGTGAATTCTACCCAAATTCAAAGAATTAATACCTATCCTTCTCAAATTATTCCAAAAATTGTAGAGGAAGGAAGGCTTCCAAATGCATTTTATGAGACAAGCATTACCCTGATACCAAAACCAGACAGACACTGCAAAATAAGAAAAGTATAGGCCAATACCCCTGATGAACATGGATGTAAAAATCCTTAACAAAATATCAGCAAACTGAATTCAACAATACATTAAAAGGATCATACACCATAATCAAGTGGGACTTATTCTAGGGATGCAGGTATGGTTCAACATCTGCCAATCAATCAATGTGATACATCACATAACAAAATGAAGGATAAAAATTATGTGATCACCTCAATAGAAGCAGAAAAAGCATTTGAGAAAATTCAACATCTATTTATGACAAAAACTCTCAACAAAGTGCATACAAAAGGGATGTACCTTGACATAATAAAGGCCATATGTGACAAAACTATAGCTAATATTATATACTCAATGGTGAAAAGCTGAAAGCTTTTTCTCTAAGATTAGGAAGAACACAAGGTTGCCCACTCTCACCACTTTTATTTAACATAATTTTGGAAGTCCTTGCCATAACAATTAGGCAAGAAAAAGAAATAAAAGGGATCTAAATTAGAAAGGAAGAAGTAAAATTGTCACTGGAGATGACATGATATAGAAAACCCTGAAGACTCCACTAAAAAAATTATTAGAACTAAGACATGAATTCAGTAAAGTCTCAGGATACAAAATTAACATACAAAAATTGGTTGCATTTTTATATAATCATAAGCTATCAGAAAAAGAAATTAAGAAAATAATCCCACTTATAATTGCATCAAAAAGAATAAAACACCTAAGAATAAATTTAACCAAGGAGGTGAAATACCTGTATTGCCAAAAACTATAAGATATTGATGAAAGAAATTGAAGACAACACAAATAAATGGAAACATATTTGTGATCATGGATTGGAAGAATTAATATTGTCAAAATGTCCATACTCCCCAAAGTAATGTACAAATTCAGTGCAATCTCCATCAAAATACCAACAACATTTTTCACAAAGTTAGAACAAAGAATCCTAATATTTGTATGGAATCACAAAAGACCCTGAATTGCCAAAGGACTCTTGATAAAGAACAAAGCCAGAATTATCACTCTCCCGGATTTCAAACTATACTACCAAGATGTAGTAAATAAAAAACAGTATGGTACTGGCATGAAAACAGACATGTACATCAATGAAAGAGTGGAGAACACGGAAATAAACCCACACATATATGGCCAATTAATCTAAGACAATGGAGGTGAAAATATACAATGGGGGAAAAGTCTCTTTAATAAATGGTGTTGGGAAAACTGGACAGCTACATGCAAAAGAATGAAACTGGTCTACTGTGTTACATCATATACAAAAATGATTTCAAAATGGATTAAAGACTTGAATGTAAGACTTGAAACCATAAAACTTCCAGAAGAAAACATAGGCAATAAACTCTTTGACATTAGTCTTGGTTATATATATATATATATAGAACCAGTTTCCTCAGGCAAGGGCAACAAAAGATAAACAAATGGGATTACAACAGACTAAAAAGCTTTTGCATAGCAAAGGAAACTTATCAAGACAATGAAAGGCAACCTATTGAATGGGAAAAGGTATTTGCAAATCATATCCAATAAGGGATTAATATCCAAAATATAAAAGGGCCTTATACAATTTAATATTAAAAAAACCTCAACAACTCAATTAAAACATGGGTAGAGGGCTTCAATAGAAATTTTTCCAAAGAAGACATACAGATGGCTAACAGGAACATGAAAGATGCTCAACATCACCAATCATCAGGGAAGTGCAAATTAAAACCACAATGAGCTATCACCTCACTCCTGTCAGATTGGCTATTGACACAGCCTTGAAAAGGTGGTGTCTCCCTTGCAAAACAGGAAGAAACGTTAGAGACACATGAATAATTGTCTCCCAACACATATAAGCAGTGTTATAACAAATGAAATCTGCTGTTTACAAGGGAGAAAAAAGACAAAAAATAACAAATGTTGGTGAGGATGTGGAGAAAAGAGAATCCTTGTGCACTGTTAGTGGGAATGTAAATTGGTGTAGGGACTGTGAAAACAGTATGGAGGTTGCTCAAAAAATTAAAAATACAACTACCATATGATCCAGCAATTCCACTTATGAGTATGTATCTGAAGAAAACAAAAACATAAATTGGAGGAGATAAACAATGTAACCCTATGTTCATTGTAGCATTATTTACAATAGCCAAGATACGGAAGCTACCTAAGTATCCATCAAAAGATAAATGAATAACAAAGATATGATGGAATATTTCTCAGCATAAAATACTGCCACTGGCAACAGAATGGATAGAATTAGAGGGTATTATACTAAGTGTAATAAGTCAGACAGAGAAAGACAAATATAGAATCTAAAAAAGAAAACAAAACCAACCAAACAAACAAAACTAAGCAGAAACAGGCTCATAGATACACGAAACAAACTATTAGGTTAGGGGGTGGGTAAAAGAGGTGAAGGGAATTAAAAGGCACAAACTTCCAATCATAAAATAAATAAGTCATGAGGATGTAATGTACAGCACAGGGAAAATAGTTAATAACATTGTGTAAATTTGTATGCTGACAGGTGGTAGATTTATTGTGGGGATCATTTTGTAATATATAAAAAATATTGAATCACTGTGATGTACACCTGAAACTAATAGATATCGTATCCTAATTATACTTCACTAAAAAGTAATCAATCAATCAATCAATCCCCCAAAATAACTTTAAAAATTCCTGAAGAGGAGATTCCAAAAAGACCTCCTTCATCCTCTGGCAAGTCCATTCATCTTGGGCTTCACTTGAGGTCTTCACATAGCTTCTGCTCATGAGCAGTACCCTTTGGAAGATGTAGTGTTTGAATCATAAGAAAATATTTATTGGAATGATTTCTGCCTATTGGTAATAGGTAAATAGTCATGGCATTAGCATTTTATTTTTACCTTCTATTTGAGGGATTATATTATTCATTTGAATGCTTTGAGTCTTAATTGCACACAGGTTAACTGTCACAGGCAGGCCATTAAAATGTGTGTCACCTTCCACCCACTTCATCTTCCTAGAATCCAAAAACTTTTCTGCTGTGAGTGGTGTCTAGTCACCTGAGGCTGTTTAATAGATCTGTTAATGCAATTCTTCTGGCTTTTCTGGAAGTGCCACTAGCTCATTCCATGGTGTTATTAGAGTGGCCTCACATGATGATTGACCTGATATGCCCCTCTGTGGTTTTGTTACTACCCTCTCAGCTACATACTCTGGCTTTATGATATTTGCAAATATGTAAAGTTTTAATCTCCACTCTTGGCAGATCTTATTTGGGAATGAAAAGTACTGTGAGTTTTGTTACTTGCTCTTTTTTTCTCCCTTCAGGCCAGATTTTGGACCCTTTTCTTGTTTCATATTATAATTCCCAATTGTATCGACATTCATATTTCCAAGTTGAATTTCATTTCACAATTTTTTGCCATATTTCTAGCGCCTCTTTTTCATGGTGCATTATATCGTCTATCGTTACAGTTTTAAACAGCTGCCAACTTAACACATTTATCAAACTAGCAGGAGATATGGTTTACTCCTTGCCCTTTACCAGACCATGAATAAAGATATTAAAAAAAACTTGGTTTCACTCCAATACTATAGAGACCTTACTGGACACTTTCCCCTGTTCAGGGATGGCCATTTATCACTGTTTTTGGATGTGGTACTCTGGCTTATTTTCAGCCCATCTGACAGTAGAATATATCTACTTCAAGGGAGATTTTTGTGTTGCAATATATTAGCTGTGACACTGCAAATCAGTTCTAGTAGGTCTACTGAACTCTTTCCTTCACACTGATCTTGGTAATTCATTCAAAAGAGGGATTAAGTGTGCCTGGCATTATGCACACTGCATTTTGTTTAGAGTTCCGTTATTCCAGATGTTCAGAATAAGCAGCTATGGGTACTTTTGATGAGAAAAGGAAAATATTCCCAGGCACCACATTATGTATACATAAATGCCAGAAGTGGCTGCTGACTATAAATATGTATGTATTTATGTATATATTCACATATAGGAATTTATGTATGTATATTCGTATATGTTCTCTGAGAGAGCATATGGTGGTGTATGAAGCAGAACTGTGAAAGAGGGAAAATATTAACCAGGTTGTCAAGAGATATTTCTTCTACTTTAAGTTCTGACGCTATATAGTTATTTGACCCAATTTAAGACAATGATCTTATGAAGTCTCACTTTCTTCATATGTGAAATGTCTAGGTGGGGCATAATTATTTCTCATGTCCAATGTGGCATCTAAATATACTGTTGTGTATCCTTTTTCTTTTTAGCTTCAATTTTAGTATCAGGGCAAACAACAGTCCTTTGAGGTAGCCTAGGCAAACTGATGTGTCACAGCTGAGTCTGTGTCTCCCCCACCCCTCTGCCCTGCCCAGCATTAGATTAGGGGATTCAGTCTTTCTTGGCATATTGGCAGAAAATATTCGATTCTGGAACTAAATCATACAGTGTGAAGAAGTGGGGGCAGAGTTGCCAATACCATTATTGGTAGAACAGATGAGCTGCATAACTTACCCTAGGCTGGAAGATTCACTTTTAAGTTTGCTCCTAAGGGTTCCTGAAAATAAAATGGAAAGTTCCTTGCCTTTGTAGAGCTCTGCCTTACAAACTCAGAGAATTTTAGATCTGGGAACATATTTGTAAGTCAACTATACAGGCCCTCATTTTAGGAGACCTAACTTCTTACAACTCCCAGTGTAGGGCTCTGTCCTACCTTCACGTTTCACTTGGAGCAGGAGCTGGGGACCTGCCACCTGCAGCTGGGTAAGCAAGAGGCACAAGGAGATGCCTCAGACACTGTCTGAGAGGGAGTAGGGAAGAATGACAGGGTCAAACACCCCCCCCACCACCACCCCTGCCGACACACACACACAAAACCAGAGCAAAGGGCTTTGTCCTTGGATTTTCATGAAGGCTTAATTCACAATTTAAAGACAAGACAAGTGGCCATGACTTCTCACCCTGGTATTTCTCTCAGAGTTTATAGTTCAGTGAAAACAAAGGTGAAGCAAACATTGAGGGGGCATACTCACCTTCCATCCCCAACCAAAGTGCAAGAGAGTTACAAGGTTATTTATTCATAAAAGCACTAAAACCAAAGGAGAGTCTGTACTTCATTTAATCAAATGCATGTTATTTTGAAAGTCAAGTTTCCCAGAGTAAATTATGTCCATTTCTATTACTAATGAAATTTCTGTATTCTTAAATTAAGTCATCTGCAACACATGAAGTAATGAGATTCTGAATGTTCAAAAATTGTACAAATAACTTTGCAATCATTGGATCTTAAAAACAGTTTCATAAACTATCGAATATACTAACTAAAAAAAGAAATAATCACCCACTTTTATAAAAAATGTATAATTGCATAGGAAGGTTACTGGGAGAATGCTCACCAAAATATAAAGTGTTTACCTCAGATTTTTAGAGTTTTGAATAATTTTTACTTTCTCTTTAATTTTTGCATGTATCGTTTAAAGGGCACAAGTAAAAATTATTTTTTTTACTCTATAAAGACAAAGCTTATATCTTTGAGAAATTTTAATATAGGGCTAGCTTTCAGGTACCTACAGAATTTTTACCTTGTGATTCATGATGGGTACTTCCATTTCCCATCCATTCAATCTCTTCTTAAACCTCCATTATTTGTTCCTCTCCAACCCAACTCTAATGAAACTCTTTTTTGAATATTACCAATGATTTTCCCTTTTAAAAGACCTGATGTTATTTTATGTATCTTAATTCTGAATTTTCTGTAGTCTAGGAACCAGCTGGCTATATATATTCCTTGAATATTTCTTCCCATAAATTTTAATGACACTGAAATTTTCTCCTCCTCCTCCTTCATCCAATGTGAACATTCCTTCTCTATGCTATCACTGAACTGTAGCCATATTCTGCACCTCCCCCCCCCCTTGACTCACATCTTTGGTGAGCCCATCAGTTTCGATGATTATAACTTCTCAGGATTCTACCACATGGAAATTGATAGCCGCTAGATTCCAAACATTGTGCTATGTGATGAGGAGTCCATCACAGATAAGACACAATATCTTCAAGGAACTCACAAAAAAGGGGAGAATATTAGATTATGCAGCTTGCTAATTTTAAAGGTAGAGTCAGACAGGGAAATCCAAGGAAGGAGTACTTAACCCAGCCTAGAAAGTGAGGAAAGCCTTCCTTAAAGAAATGGTCAGTCATTTTAAAAATAGAATGCAGTTCAAGCAAAGAAACAAAGACATAGGATAGCACAATGTGCTTGCTGAGCTATAAGCAGCCTGGTGTTGATGAGACTTCAAGGCAGGGAAGCCCACAGAGAGCTTGTGGAGGGCCTTGTGTGATGTACTAGTGCTATGGACTGAATTGTGTTTCCCTAAAATTCATAAATTGAAACCCTAACTCCCAATGTGACTGTATTTGAAAATAGGGCCTTCATGGAAATAATTTTAGGTTAGATGAAGTTATAAGGGTAGGGCCCTGATCTAATAGGATTTGTGCCCTTATGAGAAGAAACGATAGAGAGATTACTCTCTCTTTCTTTGTACCATGTGAGGACACAGTGAGAGGGTAGCCATTTGTAAGCCAGAAGAATATACTCACTCGAAGGTGATTATGCAGGCACCCTGATCCCAAACTTCCACCTTGCTGAACTGTGAGAAAATAAATTCCTGTTGCTTAAGTCCCCCACTCTCTGGTATTTTGTTATAGCAGACTGAGATAAGACAGCTAGGGAGTTTGGACTTCATCCTGCAGACCAGGGATTCTTTACAGAGAAGTATGGCTGCCAGGGGCATTTTGGAAATTTGAGAGAGGGTGTTATTTTTTGGTTGTCACAGTGATTGCCAAGTGCTATTGGCATTTACTGGGTAGGGGCCAGTGGTGCTAGATGTCTTCTACTTCATGGAGCATTTCCATGCAATGAAGAAATGTCCCACATCCAAGAAACATTTATGTAGATGAAAAACCTATTTATCATTATTGGGTCCAGAACCAATCTCCATTTTACATGAAAGTATCAAGTGTTTTTATGTAATTTAATATACACTGATTTTTCAGGAAGATCACTACCCTGTAAATTGAGAAAAATGTATTTTTAAAATGTGCAAACATTATGCACAATTGCAGAAAAACGTGTTGCCACAATAAAACCATTCTTGGTATTTGACTTTCCAGTTTGTATACTTATAGCAGTCAGCCTTTGTAATTGTCATGTGTGTGGTGTCTCAACATATAGGTGTAAATATATGCCTACTTTATTAGGTCTTTTAGTGGTTTTGTGTCTAGGCATTTACTATTGAAAGATATTTTATTATGTTATTTTTTAAAAATTTCTCCATAATACAGATAGAAAAAAATCTAGTTTTTTTGCTTCATTTTGTTTTAAACATGTAAGGAAGATTTTATGTAAATTAAATATGAGGATAATAAAATGGACATGGAAAAATATTTGTTATAAAAATGGGAGGATTAAGATCTATTGCTCTAGAAGATGGAGTCCTTGTGAAGAATTTTAAGACCAAGATTTATATAAATCTATTCAGAGCTTTTAACTTTTTTTTCTTTCCCCACGAGTTCAGAGGTGGGAAAGACACAAAAGTCCCCTTATTACCTCCTTCCCACCCCTGTGTACTGTTGGCATTAGAGATCTTTTCAAGCTTCCACTTTGAAAGTCACTGGATTGAGCCTTGGGCTTAACTATTAGGGGCATAGACCAAATGTAGGAGGAAGTCACCACTCATTTCAACATTACTTTAGCCAACCTCATCAAAACCCTGCTCCTGGCTACTGTCAATCTCGGAGGGATCATGATAACCCAAAGAACCTTCTGTCCCTTCTCTTGAAGATGCACTTATTTCAGGATGAACCAAATTCTGCACTCAGAGTAACCTGGTTTTGTGCTCAGCACCTCATAGCACCCTTGATTTTGTGCTCAGGAAGGGTAACAAAGTGATCAGTGTTTCTGATGCCACACTAAGTCACATACCAACGGCTCTGTGAGTTGGATATCAATACCATGTAGGGGTCTTGTGGAGGTCAACTCCCAGTTACACTTCATAATTCAGCCTCTTTGCCCAAGCCTAGTTCTGTGATTGCTGCTCTCAGAAAGTCTTAAGATTGTTCCATGCAATGAATGCATGATAAAAGTTGAAAACACCACTTCTACAGGTTTGTGGACTTTGCCTTGATGTCAGATATGAGACTGGCAGAAGGATCACATTTCACTCATCATCTCTCCCATTCCTACCAAAAGGAAGAGTATGTCTTGCTGCTGGTGATTCTGGCTCACCCTCTCTCTCATTGCTCCCCACATCCTACAGCTGGAACAAATTCTGCTGCATGTTAAGGCTCAGATCCCTGCAGGGGGAGTTAGATTTCTAGTGGATTTCCTGAAGATGGGTATTTGCTCCAGGTTGTGACAATAATAGATTCATTGGCATGGGTTGAACCTTGATTAGTAGACCAGGCTTACTGTCTACCCCAAGGCTCTAGCATTTGAGATGTACAAGAATATCTTCACTACTTGTTGGGTTAGTGACCTAGGAAACCACATTCACTGAAAGAGATGTAGGGAAAATCCTGAGATACTAGGACCATTGATCATGTGCTCCCCACATCATACTTCAGTCTTCATCTTCTGGCTAGAAGTCCCTAACTTGCTCTTCTTGTAAATGAGCTATACCTTCTGCTTTTCTTCAGAATTCTCTGGTTAGCATTGTCTAGGTTCTCCTAAAAAGTCCCATGTAATCCCTGTGCCATAGGTTCTGAGTAAACATGTAAGTAAACTTATAAGGAAGGAAGGAAGGAAATAAACTTATAAGGAAGCACATCTCCCAATTATGGTCTCCTTGCCCCTATTTTCATGTGAGTAAAACTTTCTGATTAACCTAGGGTCCATCTTCAAGGCAAGAAGATAACACAACATCTTTTAACCAACCTCTTGTAAGCTTTTGCAATTTTATTGACACAAATTTACGACAGAATTTATGGGGCTCCCAACTACAGTTGTGAGAGACATAGTATTTTCTGTTTGTGAAGCTCTTTTCTAGAAATAGATTATGGCTTAAACATGGTCATACTCTTTTAACTGGTATCAATTTCCCTGATTCCTAAGCCCTTGGATCAGATCGTCAGATGCCCTCCAGAGATTTTTCAACCTCATCTAATTTTGGAAAGGTGATAAATGGAAGGTCCTGCAGACATGCTTGTCTAGTATGAGTATACTCTAACACTGTGTGTAGTGGAGGCTGCAATGACCCACCCAGATTCCCCCTCAGGAATGAAGGATTTATTATGCTAGCTGCTGGATGTGCTATCAAAAATAGTTTTGGCTGTCAGCCTTCTTCAGGGTTTGCCTCAGTGAAAAGAACAGCCTTACTCAGTGTCATAACCCCTTTCTGGGGTGGTTAATATTCAACGTGAGGGAGCTATAAAGACTTTGTCCCTTCTCCCCAACTTGGGACCTCTAAAGGATTATCCCATCTTCAGAAGAACGCAGAGGATTAGGTGAGGCTTCTATGGAGGCTGTATCCCAAATTGGCTTTTCCCTTTGACTGATCTTGCTTCTTCCCTTCCTTTCCACAAGTCTTGATCCCAAGAGCACTACCTACTAACATCCTACATGCCCATCTTTGTCTCGGAGTCTGCTTCCCAGGGAATACAAACTTCAGTAGTTGGTGCCAGGAGTGCTCTGAAAAAGCAGATGCTGGGTTGTGATTTTGGGGCTGGGTCACCCACCATTGTCCTGAGCTGGGAGAGTATGCATTGGACTGTATTCTGAGGGTACTGATAAAGAGAGAAGGAGCATACGTTGAAGAATGGAGGAGTTATAAATCTGAGATCACATTCCTAGGATACAGCATTCAACACCCTAGAGATGGTGTACACTAGTTACTAGGAGGACCCCTAAAAGCATGGGAAAATCATGGCCCACTCTAAGTGAGGTGGAAGTGCCAAAATGCTATGGCTGGTGGGAAAGAAAAGTTTGGAAGTCTCAGAGAAGTGGGCATGCTGGAGTGATTATACCATAAGGCAGAAAACCCTCGAACACTGTGTTGTACAGGAAGGTTTGGAGGATATACCACTTGCTTAAGCAATAAAGCATCTGCTGGTGAACAGGGTACTAACATCACTCAGAAGCTCCACTGATGGCAGGGGGATGGTAAGAGATGCTGTTACAGAACTAAGCTCAAAACAGTAATGTGCATAACAAGACTCTGAAATAATAGAGACAAGACTACGAAATAACAGGTGGCACCACTTTACCAAGACACTCCCAAGTGCATGCAATGACTATAACGAGTGGCAAGAAGGCAGAGGGGTGGCTAACCCACAGAGAGTTATGGATAGGGTTAAAAGAACATGGTGTCCCTAATGGCAGAAGAAACCAAGGACAGGTAATCAAGAAACTGGGCAATTTACCAGTTTTCAGATCTGAGGCATTTCAGAGCTAGAATCTAGTCCTTCCCAAAGGGACTCACAGCTATTTACTCAAGTAAATGTACTCTGGGGTAAGAGGAATACACATATATTTTGAGGACTTTTGGACACAGGGTCCGAGTTGACATTGATACCTAGTAACCCAAAGTGTCTTCATGGTAGTAACTTCCCAAGTTAAAGTGGGAGAATGTAAGGGTTAGATGATAAATGGAGTCTTCATCTGGCTCTCAGTGGGTCTACTGGATCCATAGACTATCCTATTGCCATTTCCCTGGTCTCAAATGCATAACTGAAATAAACTAATTGGTACTTGTGACAACCTGTATTGGTCCTGGACCTCTGGAGTAAGAGCAGTCATAGTGGGAAAGGTCAAGTGGAGCCTCTGAAACTATCTCTACTTAAGTCAAGAGAGTAAATAAAAAACAATCTGGGGCTTAGACCAAAGCTATCTTTAAAGACCTAAAAGGAACAGGGGTAGTGATACCCATCTTATCTCTGATTAATTCAGGAATCTGGTTCCTGTAAAACTCAGACAGATCGAGGATAACAATAGATTACTGTGAAATCTACCAGATAGTAGCCCCTATCCAAGCTACTGTATCAGATGTAGTACCTTTTGCTGAATCAGATTAACACAAATCTGAGAAAGTGGTAATTTGCCATTCATTTGCCGAATGAATCTTTTTTTATCCTTATCAGAAAAGAGGTTCAAGATCAGTTTGCGTTATTTGGAACAAGCCACAATATACGTCTTCAGTCTTGCCTCAGGGCTATATCAATTCTCCTGGTTTTTGTCATCATATAGTCTAAAAAGATCCTAGCTTACTAGACATCCTGCGGAATATCACATCAATGACATCATATTAATCAGACCACATGAGTACAAAGTGGAAGTACCTCTCAAGGCCTGGGAAGATACAAGCACTTAAGAGGATGGGAGATAAAACTTATAGAAATTCAGGGTCCCACCACCATTTTAGGTACCTGGTTGTCTAGGGCATGCTGGAATATCCCCTTCAAAGTCAAAGCTGCATTTATTGCTTATTGTACTTCCCACACCAGTAGCAATTCCACTCCTACTAATATCACTCCAACTAATATGGTGTGTGACACAAAGACTGCCAGGTTTGGAAGGGGTCCAGAGCAGGAAAAGGCTTGGCATTAGTTCCAAGTTGTAATGCAAATCGATCTACTGCACTGACCATATGATCTGTAAGACACTATGTTATTAGAAGAATAGCTGGTGGGAAAAGTATGGAGTTTGTGGCAAGCTTCAGTGGGGAAATCATAGTGCAGACCTCTTCAGTTCAGTCATGCCATCTGTAGTATGAAATTATATACCTTTCAAAAAATAGCTTCAGGTGTGCTATTGGGCCCTGGTAGAGACAGAGCACCTCAACATGGAACATCAAATGACCATGTTGCCAGAACTACTCTCACGAGTATTGTCAAACCTACAAAACCCTAAAGTCAAGTGGGCCCAGTGTCAATAAATCTTAAGATGGAAGTGGTACCTCCAAGAAAAAGCACAAGTAGGACCAGTAGAGGCAATGCAGGGCTATGAGCTGGTAACCCAGACCTCTATGTCATCTACCACTGTTGCACTTGTGCCTTCCTCAGCTGACATCTATGGGGGAATCCTTTTTGACCCCAGAATGAAGGAGGAAAAAAAGTCCGGACTTGGTTTGCAGATAGATCAGGTTAGGAATGTGAAAGCAAGTCAAAAATGGATGGTGGCTGTACTACATCCTCACTCAAGCGTGACTTTGAAAGTCAATGGTAAAGGAAAGTCTTCATAATGGACAGAGCTTCAGGCAGCAGACCTGGTTATTTACCTTATCTAGAAAGAGAAGAAGCCTGAGGTTAGAATATACATAATATACACAGACTTAACTTAACTAGCAGTGCCAAATGGTTTGGCTCCATCTTCAGGAACCTGGAAATGAGAAAGTTTCAAGCTGTAGAAAGTGGACCTATGGGAGTGAACATAAAGTGTGAATATCTTTATATCTTATGTTATCCACCAAAAAGAACAGAAGAGGCACTAAATATCAGTTAATCAAAATGACTTGACAGTAAATATCAGCCAGACTGTGCCATTGGCTCCCCGATGTTGTCATAAGTGAATGAAGTAGCAATGTTGGCACAGATTTAGGGTATGTGTGGACCCAACAGCATGAGCTTTTGAGGCTGAACTAACTATTGCTAATAACAAAGACCAGTGCTGAATTGCCAACGGATTGTTAGATAGATATACGTGTCTGGAACCTAGGAAAAAAAGGTAGGATAGTGGTATACATTTGGTACTTTACTAGTATAGGATTAGTATGTTATAGGCTCTGATCAAGGGGAAGATGGTAAAACTTAGGGAATAACAATAGTTATTTATAGTTATAGGTCAGGCAAAGGAAGAAAAATTTTAAGGTGAGGCTGAGAAGGAGCTGTTAGATAGAAGAAAAATAAATCAAGAGCCAAGGGAGTAGAGCTTCATATAAAAAGAAGTATGAACAGATTAACCAAGATGTGAATTAGAAAATATCCATTGGTTTTAGCAACAAAGACATTAAAAATTCTGGCTGGAGCAATTTCAAAAGAAACTAGAGAATAAGGGACTTGAAATGTGATTGGGAATTGAAGAAAGGAATACAGTGACTGTTAGTTGAGTTTTTAAAGCAAGGTACTACTGTGGGAGAATAGACAGGTGGTACATAAAGAGGGAAGTAGTGAAGGTTTGAAATAGCTGCTATAGAAAAATAAGTTGGCCAGCCATGTACACAAATAAAGATAGTCGAGCAGTGCTAAAGCCAAGCCAAAGATGAAGTCCACAAATCTGCATTGGCACCAATCAGTTTGATTTATGTGCTTTTTCATTGGTGCTTGGCTTCTAGAGGTGGGGTCTAGAAAGTACATGGTTGGATTGATCTAGGAATTGGTATAAAGGTAAAAGTTTTTACAGTGGGTATAGTGGGGAAAAAATGGGCCACAATGTTTAGGATCCTGGCAAATAAGATTATAGTATGATTCATCATACTGGAAAAAAAAAAAGAAGGGAAACCATGAGGAGGTGATGGTCTAGGAAGAGTCCAGATGTCTAAGACCAAGAATTCTGGGAGTTAGGGAGTGAAAGAGATAGAGGGATGAGAGGTTATGGGCAGATGTGATACACTGGGGTTTATGCTTTCATAGGTCATTCAGTTCCAGCTGATGGTAGCGTCTACCTTGAGACAACAGTATACCATGAAGTAGAGCCTTTGATGGACCACCAGCCTGGGTAGCCAATGGCTAAAGTGCAATGAATTTGAAAACTGTTAGAAGTAAGGGAGTCAACAGAAGTTGAATATGTCTTCAACATAGATGCTGAGGACACCCAGAATAATTATAGTAATTAACTTTGAACATCCCAGCAGCTAAGGCACAATGGAGATCCATTATCTTATTTAGTTCTTATCTTCTTAAAGAAAGTGTCATATTGGTCTGAAGAGATGCTAAATTCTAGAAAGAATGTATTTGGTGAATAATTTTAAGTATGACTCAAATGAAGTACAACGTTGCTCCAGGAGCAGCACCTGAGTTCTGTAACAGGCCGGGAGAGTACCACTACTCCTCCTCCCACGTCCAGACACTATCTTGTTTTCTAATTAGTCAAAGTGTAAAATTGCTGTTTTCTTTAAGTCCCTAAAAGATAATAGTAGGGATGTGCAGATAGGATGCCAATCATGTGGCTAAGATGTCTTTAAGAGCCTCTCTGCTGCTTAAACCAAATTCCATGGTCTGTGGGAATTCAAAGACTTCCCAAGAGTGTCTTCTGATTCTGCAGGTGTTTTGTTTCCTTAGCCTCCCCTAACTCTTAGATGTCTCACTCACCTACACCATTTTGACCCCAACGTGAAATTCAGTCTTTTCTGCAGTTTTTGCTAGTAAGACAACTACAAAGAATTTTCTGAAATTAACTATTCTTTCTGATCAAAACTTATAATTTACAGCATGTAATGGGTGGGAAACCAAGAGATAGCACATAGAATGCCATCTCAAGAGACCCATCTCAATATTTGCTTGTCAACTCTAAAATTTCATGTTTCTAAACTCTAAACTCTGAGACTTCATCATGATCATGATGATATCCAACTTCATCAATGTTTTCTTTAATCACTTGGTAACTTCCTTGTCTATAAGTAGAAATTTTGTACCTATTGCTTGAAGGCACAGATATATATCATTTGGTTACTAATGGGGGTTTATAGGCTGGACTATTCTCCTGTCTAATAAACAGGAGAGGGGCAGACTGAAGATGTTATGTGTTGGCATAATAAAAATTTGCTATGGGGCAAGAGAACTTCACTACATAAAGTAATTATAGCTACAAATCTTAGAGGAGCAAGCAGGGGGCAAATGATTCTTCCAGTTTTATAATAAGAACGATCTTCTTAGGGACTAACCTTGTAGCCATACTTGATACTGTTTGCAGAGTGCACATGTGCTTAGAGAGTGGTGGTATTCCCTCCTAGGTATCAGGATAGATAAGCAACTAAAGGATGCTGTGATGAAGAGAAAATCCACCTATTAGCCAAGTGCGTATTGCTCTCGACTCTTGCCCTAATTAGATCCCCCCAAACTAATCAGTGGTACTTTTATTAACTTATGTAGGTGGATGCTGTTTGGCAAATTATGAAACAGTTTGTTATACTTTTAAAAAAGTCAATAACACAACATCTGATTTTTGTTAACAAAAAGTTTCTTTCTTGAATACTTTCATTACTTTTGACCGTGGACTTAAAACCAGTTGTTATTTCCATTGACTAACCCAACTTTTCTAGTTTCTGGTTCCATGTAACTGGAGCCCAATAGATTTAATCACATTTAAAGATGACTTAAGTAGCTGAACTTTGCTTTAGCTTGAAGCTGTGAGTTCAACTGTGCCTTGATATGCATTAGCTGCCTAATCAATCACTCAGCTGGCTACACATTGTACTGTAGGAGAGTTTGTCTGTGTGCTCACGTGAATAATAATGGAACTGGTCCAGAAGAACACCCAACGGACTCTCAAATCATTAATTTTTGGATTAGGCCTTTACTTTGGCAGCATGCGTACAAATAAACAAGCATGACTGAAATTAATTTATTGCATTCAAGAGACATCTGTAATTCTGCAGTTACTCGGTGAGAAAGAATTAAACAATTTCAGCTTTGACCATTTCCCTTTTTATTCCAGCTAAACAAACCTCGCCTTCCTAAATTACTCAGATCCTCTCTTCCAGCTGATAGGAAAACAAAGGGCCTCATAAATGAGCCTTTCTTTGTATTTGTAAATTTTAACACAAATAAAAACACAAGGATGACATTTAAGTGTCCTGAAAGGCCAGTTAAGAGGCAAAGACTAATGCTCCTTGCTTCAAGTGGATCTTGGGCATCTGTGCCAAAGTATTACAGCACCTTCTATGTGAGAGAACAGGATCTGAGCTCATCCCTTTGCAGTTCTGAAATATGAAGGCTGGTGTACAAATCACTTCTGAATATCTTGTGGATCCTGGAAAGTTATATTCAACAGGAACTTGTTTCAGATTTTTCCCCTATTTTAATTTACTTCTCTTAAAAAAAAAAGGAAACTATTCCTGGAGAAAGGTGAAAGATGCAGTTTGTAAGATTATCATAGTGCCCTCTTATCTTATTAGGAACACCCTCACCAAAACTGCCAGCTGGCTAAGGGATGGGTTGGTCTCTTCTGACCCAGAACAAGTAACCTAAGGCTAAAGGGCAATCAGAAATGCATCAGGACAAATGACAGTCCTATTCCAATAATTGACAACTTAATGTTCCAGGGTATATGAGATTTCTGCCAAGATTAGCAAACTTTTTAATCTCAGGTGGCTAACTGGGAAGATATCCATAGGTACCAATATGTGTTATTGGAAGACCTGCAGGAAGAAGGGAGAGGGAGAGAGAGAAGATAAATCCAAGTGGTAGGATAATGGAAGAGGAGGACATGGCAGTCATGTAATAATGATGGAAGGAAGCCATCAACCTGTGAAGAGGCAACCTACAGAATGGGAAAAACATTATTTGCAAACCATGTATCTAATAAGGGGTTAATATCCAAAATATATAAAGAACACATTCCACTCAATAGCAAAAAAAATACATAATCTGATTTTAAAATGAGCAAAATACCTGAGTAGACATTTTTCCAAAGAAGACATATGAATGGTCAACAGATGTATGAAAAGGTGCTCAATTTCACTAAGCATCAGGGAAATGCCAGTAAAAACCACAATGAGATAGCACTTCACACCTATTAGGCTGACTATTATCATTCATTTACTCTGGTTGGGGTGGGGGCATGAAGATGGAAAGATATTTAAAATGCATTTTTTTCCTTTCTACATAAGAATCTTTTTGTCACTTCATACTGTTTTGAGAGTTTTGTGGAAGTACATTGAATGGAATAAGTACCACTCATTGAATACCCACTACGTATGTCCTCTTACAACATCATAAGGAGTCTTATCTGGATTTATCTGGGTTTATAAGGAAACTAAACCTCCAAGAAGTTAATACATTAAGAGATTTGCTCAAGTCAAAAATATAATGGAAGGAGAGTGAGGCTTGATTGAACCTGGATCTGGCTTCAAAGTCTGAATAACTTACAGTGCTCCCTCCAAATGCCAACTTCCCTGACTGCAAATTAAAATCTCTGCATTCAGTATTTAATTGTTCAAGCAGATTATCTTTCTTTAAGTAAGATTTAATATTTCATTATATGAAAATGTCATCTTTTTTTTTTTTTAAGTAGGTTCCACACCTAGTGTGAGAGACCAATGCAGGACTCGAACTTACGACCCTGAGATCAAGACCTGAGCTGAGATCAAGTGTCGGATGCTCAACCAACTGAGCCACCCAGGTGCCCCCCAAAATGTCATCTTCTTCTTAATGTGGGTTCTATTCCATAGAATATTATTTGGTAGATTCCTTTTGGACTTGGATGACAACAAAATGTTGTAGAAGGCAGACGTAGGGCCAGAAAATCCATTTAGCATTGTTTGGACAATTTCATGGTACATAATTTGTGCTTTTATTTTATTTTAGCTTCTAGAGTTAAAAATATGAAATGATTATTGACTTACAAAGGTCAAAATAATTTGTAACCCATCTTATTCTAAAAAGGATTTCAGTTGACTTGAATAGTTAGCAAGTATTTCTTTATTCCTTCATCTCTCCTAACTAGATAGTTCCAGTCTTTGGGGCCAGAGAGAACCCTAGCCATCTTTATTTCTCCAGCAGTACCTAGTAATTCCTGATATGATAAGTGACCAACATTTGTTGAATTTATTCTTGCTGAGATGCCTTGACAATGGAGTGTATACAGAGAAGGGCTTCTTTAGAAAAGAACTATACTGATTGTCTCTCAAAAGAAAGAGAATATTTTAGAATCATGGCTAGATGGAATGATTCAAGTTTGATACTCTTTACAGATTAGTAAATGACCCTTTTGAGTCTTCAAATATCAATAATTCACCTTGAATGAAGAGCATTTCTTCATTTTATGAATATTTTCCCAGGCCAGCAACAATCCTTCTACACTTATATTGT
The DNA here is from genome assembly GCF_009762305.2 of Zalophus californianus. Lineage (NCBI taxonomy): Eukaryota > Metazoa > Chordata > Mammalia > Carnivora > Otariidae > Zalophus > Zalophus californianus. The sequence continues at coordinate 115,655,526 of NC_045599.1, forward strand.
AATAGATATTGTTATTTCTGCTCTTTTATAAGGGAACAAAAGAGTCAGGTGCACTGAGGAGCAAGCACATAGGCTGTATTTATCTCTGGGCTCTGCTTTTATCTATCGACAATTTTATGGATGTTATTGGCTGCCTTCTACTTGTATTCTTTTTACTTTTTATTTGCTGGCAGTTCTTGTTTATACTTTGAGAAAATAAAAAGAGTATCTGACAGACTTTGGTTTTACTTTATTCTTACATTGTTTTTTACTTGTACAATATGAGTGCTATAATTAAAATGCAATTAAAATTCAATACTACATTATATATATTTAATGCTATATTACCTGTGACATAGTGAAAAATTAATAAGTAATGATGGATTAAGAGTTCACTTGCTATTAACTTTGGACAAGTTATATCACCCTCCAGATTTCAATTTTAGCATCTGAAAAATGAAGAGATCAAAACAAATAATGTACAAGGACCACTGAAACCTTAGCATCCTATGAATGACTGCACAGTATAGATTAGTTCATTACCTCTGTTTTTCCTCTAGGAGAGTCAAGTTACTTGTAGTTTTATGGGGTAGATGAGTTTAGAATACAGCTTTACCATTTCTGCTTTTCTTAACCAGAGACCAACTTCAGGGCAAATTATACTAAGGTATATTTTGTAGTATCATAAATACTCTTCCTTCAACCACTGAGGGTAGGCCTAGAAAGAGATTCTTTTTGCCATGTCATTCCACTAATGGGGTAAAAACTTTCAGAAGTATTACTACTCTCACTGATATTCAAGCTACTCTATTAAAAATTTTTTCAGCCTCCGAAAACTGCCCAGTAAGGAGAAGAAATAGCCAGAATCAATCTAACTTTAGATGAAATCATATACTAATCCAAATACAAGTTAACTTGGAAGAAATGAAATGTCTTCACAATGAACTTCTAGACAAAATCTGTGAAAGTAGTTGCTGTTTTTCATAAGGGTATTGGGTGGGGAGGCTACCTAGTTACAAATTATACTATAATAGCTCGTGAGTCCATAAATTATTTCTAAAAGATTATTGGTGATATTCTTTTGTTATGCAGAACAAATTTCCAGAAAGAAAATTACCAGTGTTGATATCTGATATCCAAGCCAGTTAAAAAAAAAAAAAAAAAGAACAGGAAACTTATTACAAGTGCCAATAAAATACTCACCATTTCCCCTTCTTTAAATGTGATTTCTTTTACTTTTTTTCTTTTATGGGCTTCACTTTTCTGATGCTAGCGATGTGTGATCAAAAAATGTAATGGGCTCCAAAGATGGAGATGAATTGCAAAAGCCAGCCAGGGAATTTATTTTAATACTTTAGACTACCCAGAGGATTAGAAAATATATCTTAGGTTTCTAGGGATTCTGGAATAAATCTGGATTATGCTGCTAGCAGTGGGTAACTAATACTTTGTGTACACTACTAATATATACTATATTTTTATTGAGATACAAAAAAATCTCTAAACAGCCCCTCATATCTGCTTGATCCAGAACATTCATTGTTGCTTTCTTCAATTAGCAATAGAGTTGCTAATCATTGGCAGATGACACTAATCAACTCTGTAAATATGTTCTGAATTCATTTGAATTTTATATGGACATCAGTATGTTCTGAGTTATGTCCCTTCCATCCAAAATGTAAATACCCAACTTTGAAATTGATCTTTAAGTATATACTTATGTATTAATATTTAGATTTTTTAAAGAAAAATCTACAGTTAGTTTAAATAAAAATGTCTCATGAATGGTCGAATGAATTTCTGTTTGTATCTTTTTTTATTTTATTTTTTAAGATTTTATTTATTTATCTGACACAGAGAGAGAGCACACAAGCAGGGGGAGCGGCAGGCAGAAGGAGAGGGAGAAGCAGGCTCCCTGCAGAGCAGGGAGCCCAATGCAGGGCTGCATCCCAGGACCCTAGGATCATGATCCTGGGCCGAAGGCAGACACTTACCCAACTGAGCCACCCAGGCACCCCTGTTTATATCTTATTTTAAAAAGTTGTGCCAGGGGCGCCTGGGTGGCTTCCCTGCTCCGCGGGAAGTCTGCTTCTCCCTCTCCCACTCCCCCTGCTTGTGTTCCCTCTCTCGCTGTGTCTCTCTCTGTCAAATAAATAAAATCTTAAAAAAAAACAACTTGTGCCATAGTCTTATAATCTGCTCCACTATTGTGTGCTACTGTTGAAAGAGAACAGTGAATATTCAGAAATGTCATTGCCTTCCCCAGACAGCCCGACTTTTGGAGATTTTTTGTTCTTGAAGGTTATATACAATTCTGGTAGTTTATCCCATGAGAAGGTTATGGCTTTTGCAGCCTCTCAAAAACAAATAAAATAAAGACCACTTTCTAAACTGTGGTCACAGAAAGATTTGCAACCACTGAAGTCTGGAGGGCAGTTTGAATTGATGTGCCATTGAATCTACCTACTCTGAATTTAGCAAATAGCCCATACTGAGCTTGACTCAAAGAGTAGAAGGGTGACCAATATTTACAATGTAATTTGGATGCCAACGGATCATTTTAGTGTTCAAAACATTGGAAGTTGGTAGAGTAAATGGAGAAAGATTGGTAGATAGGTAAAGAGACATATAGATGGACAGAGATAGCCAGAGATGATTTTTGTAACATTGATTTAATTCACCACAATGAAAAATAATTATTTTTAAAAATACCTTCTCCAGCCAATCTGTAGTTTCTGGTTTTGGGTAGAAATAATAGGTGCCTGGGACTTACCTATGCCTTAATGAATGTCAGATGTTAGGAAAATCTTGTACCTGAGTGAATCTGGCAGGAGATCTGCACCAGGAATTCTTGACTCTAAAGAAAACTGCCCAGGTTTGGTTGGTACCTGTAGTACGGTCATCAAATTATACTTGACTTTTAAGTGCTAGTTTGATCTAAGGCATGGCTTCTTCTATTTGTAGTGATCCTTGTGACTACAAGAAAATCATGATTGAAGGTTATGTTGCATGCATCTGCTTTGTATAAATGCTTTATTTCACTTGGAAAAAGTTCAAATTTTTGAGTGACCACAATTTTTGAGTATTATAGACAGACAAATGAGGCTCTGGAACTTCAAGAGATAATAAGGAAGTGTTTAGTTTTTCAGGGATAACTGAAAAACGTCCCTTTATTTACATAAGATGTGGTTATCTTAGAGGGCACACATTGTTTGTTTTCTCTCTACTTTGAGCCAATATACACATCACTCTGATTTCCTG